>NC_088239.1:14627806-14927806 GCF_036934945.1 Oncorhynchus masou masou | reverse complement strand
GAGAATGTGTGTGTTTGTTTGTGAAGGGAGACATGTTTTGTCTAATTCAGCATGTGTTCAGACAGTGTTTCCTCTTTGCAACCAGAACAGATGCCTTTGGAAGTCTTTCATGTCTGTGAGTGTGTGTGTTTGTTTCGTCATGTCTTTGTCTGACTCTTTTACCATGTGTGTGTGTGTGTGTGTGTGTGTGTGTGTGTGTGTGTGTGTGTGTGTGTGTGTGTGTGTGTGTGTGTGTGTGTGTGTGTGTGTGTGTGTGTGTCCGTCCATGTCCGTCTGTCTGTCTGTCCGTCCGTGTCTGTCCATCCGTGTGTGTGTGTGTGTCCGTCCATGTCCGTCTGTCTGTCTGTCCGTCCGTGTCTGTCCATCCGTGTGTGTGTGTCCGTCCATGTCCGTCCGTGTCTGTCCATCCGTGTGTGTGTGTGTGTGTGTGTCTGTCCGTCGTGTGTGTGTGTGTGTGTGTGTGTGTGTGTGTGTGTGTGTGTGTGTGTGTGTGTGTGTGTGTGTGTGTGTGTGTGTGTGTGTGTGTGTGTGTGTGTGTGTGTGTGTGTGTGTGTGTGTGTGTGTGTGTGTGTGCGTGTGTCTGCCTGGTACATTCACAGACACAGTACAATGTCACTCAGACTTAAAGAGCAGAGTAATAAAAGCCCACTTCAATAGAGGCCTGTTCTGTGCTTTCAGTCACTTCAATAGAGGCCTGTTCTGTGCTTTCAGTCACTTCAATAGAGGCCTGTTCTGTGCTTTCAGTCACTTCAATAGAGGCCTGTTCTGTGCTTTCAGTCACTTCAATAGAGGCCTGTTCTGTGTTTTCAGTCACTTCAATAGAGACCTGTTCTGTGTTTTCAGTCATGATTAGTTGGTTCCTATATCAAACGCTGTGATTTTTCTGTCCAGAACGTAGGTTGAGATGGCTGTTTATTACTGTGATTGCACACTGCATTCTGGGATGCCTTTTCTAAAATCTGACACACACACATGCACACACATACACTCACCTCATGACACACACACTCATACACTGACACACACACATTTTTTAAAGGTCTTGTGAGAAACGGACTTGCCCAATAATCAGCTATGATATTCCAACACACAGACACACTGATCCTACAATACACACAAGTTCTCATGAGGAGTGGCCCTCCCCAACAATCAACTGTGATTGACACACACACACACTTGGCAGGTCTTGGAGGTCAGACACTATTGTGTTGGTTGTGTTCAGGTTAAAGAGGTTAACCAGAACCTGAGCAACATGGCTTCCAGACCAAACTATCACCCCACAGAGACACGCTGTGACATCATACTGTAGGTCAACTATGTACTTGACCAATCACACCAGCCCCCCCCCCCCCCTCCACACACACATACGCATACACACACACGCACAGACTATGCCTACTTCCAATGCTTGTGGAAACTCGCCACATTCAATTGCCGTAGTAACATCACATAACTTCACTGAACTGTTATCTTGCGAATCAGTAGTGAATACTGACTGCCTGAACATGAATAGCTTTACTTAGTTAAACTCAAATTGGCCTTTCCAACTTACCATGTGGACAGCGTGTCTCTGTGGGGAATGTAACAGGGTGGGAGTTTGACTTGGCTCATACAACCAATTTTATCAGGTAACTTTTTGCATGACAACAACAACTGGCATCTTTCACACACACTAACCTCAGCAGTGCATACACCGTGTAGTTATTTCATAAGAACGTATATATTCAGACAGGTAGGCTACAAGAGTTTTGGGGTTCAGAATGAGCAGTCTTTTCTATTCATTTACAATTTCATTTTGTGTGTTTTCATGGTCACACTGTAAAGCACTGAGAGTTCTAGAATGCTGTTCTAGAGTTGTAAAGTAGTGATTCCTAATGTGAATAGATAGCTGATGATAGATACATCCTGACCAGGACCTTGTTCTTTGTAGCTCTGGCGGAACACGGGCCTGACACCGCGCCGGAGGAGGCCCAGGGACAGTGGGCTGGGCTGAGCCAGGCTGATAGGGACCTGTGTCCTCAGGGCTGGGTGTGGGTCTAAAGCCTGGGTCTGAGTCTGGATCCACCCTTAGGTCCTAGGTCTGGTTCCTTAGTGCTGGATGTGTCCCTGGGTCCAGTCGTGGATACTTGGTCCTACCCTGGGCCTGGCCCTGGGAACCGCACTGCTCTTATCTGGCCCGGGCAGGAGGCTCGCTGGGCTTCCTGTGCCAAAATCAGAGCAGTTTTCCTCTCCTTGTTTGGCTTCCTCCCCGATGCGAGACGCTTCCCAGCAGCGTGATTGTCCCTCCGTCTTCAAACGTGGCACAGTCCTGCTTCCTCAAGGGCTTGATCTATTCTTGAGACCCCCCCTCCCCTGGCCTTCCCTCCCCACCTCCCTCTCGCCAGAAGAATCACCCCCACCAGCTCACATCCACACCACTCAGGACCACCTTCCCAGCCCCCCCCCCCTCCATTACACATCATCAGAAGAATCACCCCCACCATCTCCCATCCACACCACTCAGGACCACCTTCCCAGCCCCCCCCTCCATTACACATCATCAGAAGAATCACCCCACCATCTCCCATCCACACCACTCAGGACCACCTTCCCAGCCCCCCCTCCATTACACATCATCAGAAGAATCACCCCCACCATCTCCCATCCACACCACTCAGGACCACCTTCCTGCCCCCCCTCCATTACACATCATCAGAAGAATCACCCCCACCATCTCCCATCCACACCACTCAGGACCACCTTCCCTGCCCCCCCTCCATTACACATCATCAGAAGAATCACCCCCACCATCTCCCATCCACACCACTCAGGACCACCTTCCCAGCCCCCCTCCATTACACATCATCAGAAGAATCACCCCCACCACCTCCCATCCACACCACTCAGGACCACCTTCCCTGCCCCCCCTCCATTACACATCATCAGAAGAATCACCCCACCATCTCCCATCCACACCACTCAGGACCACCTTCCCAGCCCCCCTCCATTACACATCATCAGAAGAATCACCCCCACCATCTCCCATCCACACCACTCAGGACCACCTTCCCTGCCCCCCCCTCCATTACACATCATCAGAAGAATCACCCCCACCATCTCCCATCCACACCACTCAGGACCACCTTCCCTGCCCCCCCCCTCCATTACACATCATCAGAAGAATCACCCCCACCATCTCCCATCCACACCACTCAGGACCACCTTCCCAGCCCCCCCTCCATTACACATCATCAGAAGAATCACCCCCACCATCTCCCATCCACACCACTCAGGACCACCTTCCCTGCCCCCCCCTCCATTACACATCATCAGAAGAATCACCCCCACCATCTCCCATCCACACCACTCAGGACCACCTTCCCAGCCCCCCCCTCCATTACACATCATCAGAAGAATCACCCCCACCACCTCCCATCCACACCACTCAGGACCACCTTCCCTGCCCCCCTCCATTACACATCATCAGAAGAATCACCCCCACCATCTCCCATCCACACCACTCAGGACCACCTTCCCAGCCCCCCCCCTCCATTACACATCATCAGAAGAATCACCCCCACCATCTCCCATCCACACCACTCAGGACCACCTTCCTGCCCCCCCCCCTCCATTACACATCATCAGAAGAATCACCCCCACCATCTCCCATCCACACCACTCAGGACCACCTTCCCAGCCCCCCTCCATTACACATCATCAGAAGAATCACCCCCACCATCTCCCATCCACACCACTCAGGACCACCTTCCCAGCCCCCCCCCCTCCATTACACATCATCAGAAGAATCACCCCCACCACCTCACATCCACACCACTCAGGACCACCTTCCCAGCCCCCCCCTCCATTACACATCATCAGAAGAATCACCCCCACCATCTCCCATCCACACCACTCAGGACCACCTTCCCAGCCCCCCCCTCCATTACACATCATCAGAAGAATCACCCCCACCACCTCCCATCCACACCACTCAGGACCACCTTCCCTGCCCCCCCCCTACTGCCACCCCAGCAGGCACCTTCAATGACAGACAGCACAGCAACGGCGCAACCCCACATTGGTGCTTTCTGGGATCTCGGGCTCGGAGGAGAGGGGAAGGGGGGCGGGTGGCAGGACAGTGACCTGGAACACTGTTGAACAGTGAGGAAGAGGAGGAGGAGGAAGAAGAGGAGTGAGAGGTCACACCACACTGAGGACAATCATCTGATCAGCTTTAAATGGTTATTATTATATTTATTTATTTCCTCTTACCCAGGTTTGATTTTACACCCTTTTCTCTACAGTTTGTATTTTATTTACACTGTTACATTTCTCAGACATTTTGAGCCAGAAAGAAGTGCCCTTCCATCCATCCACTGAAGCCATGTTTTTCTGGAGCTGCTTCTGCTTCTTGTATTCCTAGAGTGGTACTATAATGGGTACATGAGCCTGACATCCTGTTGTAGTTCTGACATCCACAAACGCTGTGAGTTCTCTTCTGACTGTAAATCATCTACTGTTTATGTAAGTAGCTGTACATGTCAGATGGGCGAGTGAGAGAGAGAGGGGGGGGTGCGTTGGCTATGGGATGTCCTACAGTTCTTTGTTATTGCAAGATAGTGCTTTGTCCTCCTCTGGGACTGATCATCAGACACCTACCATGTAGGAGTTACCCAGAGACAATGACAGTCATATGTCTTCTTATGTCATGTTATGTCATTTGTAAGTCGTTTCACTGTATATCAATCATTTGTCATCCAGTGTGATGTTATCTATGTATTAAATTGCCATTTATTGTGCGGAAAATGGTTTGTCTGTGTGTAATATATGCATAGGAAGCTGTTTTAATGGGTTGTGCGTCTGTGTGTGTGTCCCTGCTCGTGTGTGTGTGTGTGTGTGTGTGTGTGTGTGTGTGTGTGTGTGTGTGTGTGTGTGTGTGTGTGTGTGTGTGTGTGTGTGTGTGTGTGTGTGTGTGTGTGTGTGTGTGTGTGTGTGTGTGTGTGTGTGTGTCCGTCCCTGCTCGTCTGTGTGTGTGCGTTTGTGTGTCCCTGCTTATGTGTGTGTGTCCCTGCTCGTGCGTGTGTGTGTGACATCTACATTGAGGTATCGTTCTATGGGTCTCTCCCAATGTGATTCATTCCATGTATACAGATTTTCTATGAGTAATATATGAATCTAATATTTAATAATTTTATACGACTAACTTACTTATGATAAATGCTACATTTTTATGAAAACTGTTAAGATGTATTGTTTAAAATGTTGTATCAAATGTATGTCTTTTACATTAAATTTGCTTGAAATTGTGTGTTGCTTCCAACTTTTCGACTTTTCATGGTTTGTAGATCGAGGTAATAAGTTATTTAGCGGGTTCTCTAAATACAATAGTGATACAACATCATAGACAAGCCAACAATCAGTCATCTCACCATGGGCAGGCACACTGTGTGAATGTGTCTGTGGAATGGATGAGTCTGTATTTGTATGTGTGTGTATATGAATGTATGTGTGTGTATTCATGTATGAGTGTGTATGTCTATATGTGTGTGTGTGTTTGTATTGATCTATGTCATCTAACTAACCTTGTGTCCACATATGTATAACCATCTGTATGTGTGTATGTCTGTGTGTGTGCATGTGTGTGTGTGTGTGTGTGTGTGTGTGTGTGTGTGTGTGTGTGTGTGTGTGTGTGTGTGTGTGTGTGTGTGTGTGTGTGTGTGTGTGTTTGTGTGTGTATATGCTTGCATGTGTGTGTACGTGCGTGCAAGCATGTGCATGTGTTTCCGGGGAGGCGTGGCTGTTTGATTGGTATGTGTGTGTATGTGTCAGGGCCATTGGTGTCATGCACAGGGTGGGTCGTCCCTACAGGACACGGGCACTCGCTATCTCTGCCAAGAGGAAGAGCAATCAGAGAGCGAGATAGCTGAGAAGAGGAGGGAGAGGAGATGAGCCACCCAGGGAGGGGCACAGAGAGAGAGAGAGAAAGAGGGCTGAGAGGAGACTGGGAGGATAGGAGAGAGGGGGATGGGGAGGGGAGGGAGGAGAGGAGATGAGCCACCCAGGGAGGGGCACAGAGAGAGAGAGAGAAAGAGGGCTGAGAGGAGACTGGGAGGATAGGAGAGGGGGATGGGGAGAGGGGAGAGAGGAGAGGAGAAGAGCCACCCAGGGAGGGGCACAGAGAGAGAGAGAGGGCTGAGAGGAGACTGGGATGATGGGAGAGGGGGTTGGGGAGAGAGGGGAGGGAGGAGAGGAAAGGAGCCAACCAAGGAAGGGACAAGGGGAGGACACTGGGCATATCATAGAATCATAGAATCAATGTGTGATCATTTGAGATTATGAAAGGTGTTAAAATATTGGTGTAAGAAAAGGCTAAATTGGAGTTCCTCTGTAAGATATATCTCAGGTGAAGATTACCCAGTGGTAATCCTCTAGGAATGCTGGATAATAGGATGGACAGTTAATGAATGGTGGGATGGTTTTAAGAATGAGTATTGAGTGTTGAAGTGGGATTGAAATAGATTAAATTGTGTGGGTTGTTTGCATTGATCTAACACAATCCTCCATAATGTCAAAGTGATTTAAAAATATATATATATATTACATTTTTACAAATGTTAACAAATGAAATAACTCAAATATAGTCGTTGCATAAGTATTCACCGCCTTTGTTTAGGCAAACATAAATTAGTTCAGGTGTACAATGTGGTTTAACAAATCACATAATAATTTACAAGGACTCATAGGGATTGAACTCATAGGGATTGAAAACATAGGGATTGACATCATGCAATCAATCAAATGTATTTATAAAGCCCTTTTTCATTAGCTGATGTAACGAAGTGCTACAGAAACCCAGCGTAAAACCCCAAACAGCAAGCAATGCAGATGTAGAAGCACGGTGCCTAGGAACAACTCCATAGAAAGGCAGGGACCTAGGAGGAAACCTAGGATTCATACTTTTTAAATGACGAACCCTTCCTCTGTCCCCCATGCATACAACATCTGGAAGGTCCCTCAGTCAAGTATTCAGATTCAAGCACAGATTCAACTACAAAGACCAGGGAGCTTTTAAAAAATCTCAAAGAAGAGCAGTGATTGGTAGATGGATAACAATGACAAATCAGACATTTAATATCTCTACGCATTGTCAAGTAAATAATGATATTGTGGATTGGTGTTTGGTATTTGGTATTTTATTAGGATCCCCATTAGCTTTTGCAAAAGCAGCAGCTACTCTTCCTGGGGTCCACACAGAACATGAAACATGACATAATACAGAACATTAATAGACAAGAACAGCTCAAGGACAGAACTATATACTTTAAAACAAAAGCACATGTAGCCTACATATTGTTGCATACACACAAACTATCTAGGTCAAATAGGGGAGAGACGTTGTGCCGTGAGGTGTTGCTTTATCTGTTTTTTGAAACCAGGTTTGCTGTTTATTTGAGCAATATGAGATGGGAGTTCTATGCAATAAGGGCTCTATATAATACTGTACGTTTTCTTGAGTTTGTTCTGGATTTGGGGACTATGAAAAGACCCCTGGTGGCATGTCTGGTGGGATAAGAGTGTCTGTCAGAGCTGTGTGGAAATTGACTATGCAAACAATTTGCAATTTTCAACACATGAATGTTTCTTATAAAAAGAATTGATGCTGTCAGTCTCTCCTCAACTCTGAGCCAAGAGAGACTGGCAGCATAGTATTCATATCAGCCCTCTGATTACAATGAGAGCAAAACGTGCCGCTCTGTTCTGGGCCAGCTGCAGCTTAAGGGTATTCTTTTTAAGAATAATGGGCAAATATTGCACAATTCAGGTGTGCGAAGCTCTTAGAGACTTACCCAAGATGACTCACAGCTCTTAGAGACTTACCCAAGATGACTCACAGCTCTTAGAGACTTACCCAAGATGACTCACAGCTCTTAGAGACTTACCCAAGATGACTCACAGCTCTTAGAGACTTACCCAAGATGACTCACAGCTCTTAGAGACTTACCCAAGATGACTCACAGCTCTTAGAGACTTACCCAAGATGACTCACAGCTCTTAGAGACTTACCCAAGATGACTCACAGCTCTTAGAGACTTACCCAAGATGACTCACAGCTCTTAGAGACTTACCCAAGATGACTCACAGCTCTTAGAGACTTACCCAAGATGACTCACAGCTCTTAGAGACTTACCCAAGATGACTCACAGCTCTTAGAGACTTACCCAAGATGACTCACAGCTCTTAGAGACCCACCCAAGATGACTCACAGCTCTTAGAGACTTACCCAAGATGACTCACAGCTCTTAGAGACCCACCCAAGATGACTCACAGCTCTTAGAGACCCACCCAAGATGACTCACAGCTCTTAGAGACTTACCCAAGATGACTCACAGATCTTAGAGACTTACCCAAGATGACTCACAGCTCTTAGAGACTTACCCAAGATGACTCACAGCTCTTAGAGACTTACCCAAGATGACTCACAGCTCTTAGAGACTTACCTAAGATGACTCACAGCTCTTAGAGACTTACCCTAGATGACTCACAGCTCTTAGAGACTTACCCAAGATGACTCACAGCTCTTAGAGACTTACCCAAGATGACTCACAGCTCTTAGAGACTTACCCAAGATGACTCACAGCTCTTAGAGACCCACCCAAGATGACTCACAGCTCTTAGAGACTTACCCAAGATGACTCACAGCTCTTAGAGACTTACCCAAGATGACTCACAACACTTAGAGACTTACCCAAGATGACTCACAGCTCTTAGAGACTTACCCAAGATGACTCAGCTCTTAGAGACTTACCCAAGATGACTCACAGCTCTTAGAGACTTACCCAAGATGACTCACAGCTCTTAGAGACTTACCCAAGATGACTCACAGCTCTTAGAGACTTACCCAAGATGACTCACAGCTCTTAGAGACTTACCCAAGATGACTCACAGCTCTTAGAGACTTACCCAAGATGACTCACAGCTCTTAGAGACTTACCCAAGATGACTCACAGCTCTTAGAGACTTACCCAAGATGACTCACAGCTCTTAGAGACTTACCCAAGATGACTCACAGCACTTAGAGACTTACCCAATATGACTCACAGCTGTAATCACAGCCAAAGGTGTTTCTGACATGTATTGAATATGAATCTAATTAAGTTATATTAGTATTTCCTTTATCGTAAAAACAAAATCCACTTTGACATTAAGAGTATGTTGTGTAGATCATTGACAAAACAAATCCCACTTTGTAATGTGAAGAAATCTAGAGGGGAATACTTCTGATACCCATTGTATGAAGACAAACACCACCTCTACATGCTACTGTGCATAGATGAACAATGTCTGCTGACATACTGCTATAGACACTCACTACTTACAAGACTACAACAGGAAAGCAATCCAGCATTAAATGAGGATGATGATGATGAGGATGATAATGATGGTAGGTATTATTATGGCATAATAAGGATGAGGATGAGGATGAGGATGATGGTGGTATGTATTATTATGGCATAATAAGGATGAGGATGAGGATGAGGATGATGGTGGTAGGTATTATTATGGATAATGATGATGAGGATGAGGATGATGGTGGTGGTGATGATGAGGATTATGATGATGATGATGGTAGGTATTATTATGGCATAATAAGGATGATGGTGAGGATGATGGTGGTGGTGATGATGAGGATGATGATGATGGTACGTATTATTATGGCATAATAAGGATGAGGATGATGGTGGTGATGAGGATGATGGTGGTGGTGGTGGTGGTGGTGGTGATGAGGATAATGATGATGAAGATAGCGATCACAATAGCGATGATAAGCTCCGCTGTTCCTCCTGCAGCACACAGCTGTGGAACAAACACACTTGAAGTCCGGCTAGCCATGACTTCACTATGTCAACACAGCTGAGCTGAGCCCTGTACCTCTCTTCCTCCAAGGTGTGTGTGTCCCCCGTCCTCCTCAATGTGGAGCCCCGTAAAAGAGAGGGCCCCCGGCACTTCCACACACAACCACATCCTGAGTGTCACACACAGACAAGAAGTCCTCCAGGGGAAGAATAAGGTGAGCACACCATCAGTGGAGTGGGCAGACAGAGACACAGAGGGAGGGGCTGTCCCCAGAGGGACTCGTAGCACACTGACACAGCAGTGATGGATCACACACACACACACACATACACGCACACACACGCACGCACACACACACACACACACACACACACACACACACACACACACACACACACACACACACACACACACACACACACACACACACACACACACACACACACACACACACACACATACACACACACACATACACACATACACACACACACACACACACATACACACACACACACACACAGATACATGGCACCATCATACATGTATATGAACAACCATTTAATCAAATACTTTAATCAAGCACCTAAACACTACAGATATCGTATACATAGAGATGGTAGTGCAACAACTAATCTCACTCTCTCTCTCACACACACACACACACATACACACACACACACTTAGTGAAATCAAATCAAATTGTATTGGTCGCATACACATGTTTAACAGATGTTGTTGCGGGGGCAGTGAAATGCTTGTGTCCATGCTCCAGTAGCGCAGTAATATTTAACAATACACAACAATCTAAAGTAAATATAGAAATATAGAAATATAGAAATATGAGGACAAGCAGTGTCGGAGTCCGGAGTATACAGTGCATTCAGAAAATATTCAGACCCCTTTCCACATTTTGTTACCAAGTGCGCTGTCATACAGCCTTATTCTAAAATTCATGAAATAGATTTTTTCCCTCATTAATCCAGACACAATACCCCATAATGACAAAGAAAAAACTGTTTTTTAGAAATGTTTGCAAATGTTTAAAAAAAATTCAAACTTAAATAACACATTTACATAAGCATTCAGACCCTTTACTCAGTACTTTGTGGAAGCACCTTTGGCAGCGATTACAGCCTTGAGTCTTGGCACACCTGTATTTGTTTGGCACATCTGTATTTGGGGAGTTTCTCCCATTCTTCTCTGCAGATCCTCTCAAGCTCTGTCGGGTTGGATGGGGAGCGTCGCTGCAGAGCTATTCCCAGGTCTCTCCAGAGATGTTCGGTCAGGTTCAAGTCTGGGCTCTGACTGGGCCACTCAAGGATATTCAGAGCCTTTTCCTGAATCCACTCCTGCGTTGTCTTGGCTGTGTGCTTAGGGTCGTTGTCCTGTTGGAAGGTGAACCTTCGCCCCAGTCAGAGGTCCTGAGCACTCTGGAGCAGGTTTTCATCAAGGATCTCTCTGCACTTTGCGCCGTTCATCTTTCCCTCGATCCTGACTGGCCTCCAAATCAAATCAAATCCAATTCTATTTGTCACATGCACCGAATACAACAGGTATAGCTAGACCTTACAGTGAAATACTTACTTACAAGCCCTTAACCAACAATGCAGTTTTAAGAAAATATCCCCAAAAAAGTAAGAAGTAATTAAAGAGCAGCAGTAAAATAACAATAGCGAGGCTATATACAGGGGGTACCGTTACAGGGGGTACCGCTACAGAGTCAATGTGGAGGCTATATACAGGGGTTACCGCTACAGAGTCAATGTGGAGGCTATATACAGGGGGTACTGCTACAGAGTCAATGTGGAGGCTATATACAGGGGGTACCGCTACAGAGTCAATGTGGAGGCTATATACAGGGGGTACCGCTACAGAGTCAATGTGGAGGCTATATACAGGGGTTACCGCTACAGAGTCAATGTGGAGGCTATATACAGGGGTACTGCTACAGAGTCAATGTGGAGGCTATATACAGGGGGTACCGCTACAGAGTCAATGTGGAGGCTATATACAGGGGTTACCGCTACAGAGTCAATGTGGAGGCTATATACAGGGGGTACTGCTACAGAGTCAATGTGGAGGCTATATACAGGGGGTACCGCTACAGAGTCAATGTGGAGGCTATATACAGGGGGTACCGCTACAGAGTCAATGTGGAGGCTATATACAGGGGGTACCGCTACAGAGTCAATGTGGAGGCTATATACAGGGGTACCGCTACAGAGTCAATGTGGAGGCTATATACAGGGGTACCGCTACAGAGTCAATGTGGAGGCTATATACAGGGGGTACCGCTACAGAGTCAATGTGGAGGCTATATACAGGGGGTACTGCTACAGAGTCAATGTGGAGGCTATATACAGGGGGTACCGCTACAGAGTCAATGTGGAGGCTATATACAGGGGTTACCGCTACAGAGTCAATGTGGAGGCTATATACAAGGGGGTACCACTACAGAGTCAATGTGGAGGCTATATACAGGGGGTACCGCTACAGAGTCAATGTGGAGGCTATATACAGGGGGTACCGCTACAGAGTCAATGTGGAGGCTATATACAGGGGGTACCGCTACAGAGTCAATGTGGAGGCTATATACAGGGGGTACTGCTACAGAGTCAATGTGGAGGCTATATACAGGGGGTACCGCTACAGAGTCAATGTGGAGGCTATATACAGGGGGTACCGCTACAGAGTCAATGTGGAGGCTATATACAGGGGGTACCGCTACAGAGTAAATGTGGAGGCTATATACAGGGGTACCGCTACAGGGTCAATGTGGAGGCTATATACAGGGGGTACCACTACAGAGTCAATGTGGAGGCTATATACAGGGGGTACCGCTACAGAGTCAATGTGGAGGCTATATACAGGGGTACCGCTACAGAGTCAATGTGGAGGCTATATACAGGGGGTACCGGTACAGAGTCAATGTGGAGGCTATATACAGGTGGTACCGCTACAGAGTCAATGTGGAGGCTATATACAGGGGGTACCGCTACAGAGTCAATGTGGAGGCTATATACAGGGGGTACCGCTACAGAGTCAATGTGGAGGCTATATACAGGGGGTACCGCTACAGAGTCAATGTGGAGGCTATATACAGGGGGTACCGCTACAGAGTCAAGCTGTTTAGAAACCTCTTGGACCTAGACTTGGCGCTCCGGTACAGCTTGCCCTGCGGTAGCAGAGAAAACAGCCTATGACTAGGGTGGCTAGAGTCTTTGACAATTTTTAGGGCCTTCCTCTGACACCGCCTGGTATAGAGGTCCTGGATGGCAGGACGTTTGGCCCCGGGGATATAATGGGTCGTTCACACTACCCTCTGTAGTGCCTTGCGGTCAGAGGCCGAGCAGTTGCCATACCAGACCGTGATGCAACCAGTTTAGATGCTCTTGATGGTGCAGCTGTAGAACCTTTTTTGAGGATTGTCCCATTGGTAGGATATACGTGCCTTCAGTTTGTCACATTTATTTTCCAGCGGTTAAACTTTGGCTAACAGTACAGATGGCAAAGGCAGATTAGCCACTCGTCGCCTAATCCTCACAAGGCACCCCGATCTCTTTCCGCG
Organism: Oncorhynchus masou masou; assembly: GCF_036934945.1. Lineage (NCBI taxonomy): Eukaryota > Metazoa > Chordata > Actinopteri > Salmoniformes > Salmonidae > Oncorhynchus > Oncorhynchus masou. The sequence goes on along the minus strand of NC_088239.1, from coordinate 14,914,401 downwards.
AAATCGCAGTGTCTTTTTCCAGCGAATGACGAGGATGAGGGCCTGTTCGGGTGTTTGGAGTATATCATTCCTGTCCGACCCAATTAAGAAAAATGATTTGTCCAATTCGAGGTGAGTAATCGCAGTTCTGATGTCCAGAAGCTCTTTTCGGTCATAAGAGATGGTAGCAACAACATTATGTCCAAAATAAGTTACAAACAATGCGAAAAAACGAGCCAATAAAATGGAAGCCATCCTCTCCGGCACCATCTTCACTGAGAGGCCTTTAGGTGACTTTTGGCGTACTCCAAGTGCGCTGTCATGAGTCTTTTACTGAGGAGTGGCTTCCGTCTGGCCACTCTACCATAAAGGCCTGATTGGTGGAGTGCTGCAGAGATGGTTGTCCTTCTGGAAGGTTCTCCCATCTCCACAGAAGAACTCTTGAGCTCTGCCAGAGTGGCCATCAGGTTCTTGGTCACCTCCCTGACCAAGGTCCTTCTCCCCAATTGCTCAGTTTGGCCCAGCGGCCAGCTCTAGGAAGAGTCTTGGTGGTTCCAAACTTCCTCCATTTAAAAAATAATGGCTGCCACTGTGTTCTTGGGGATCTTCAATGCTACATAAATGTTTTGGTAACCTTCCCCAGATCTGTGCTTCGACACAATCCTGTCTCGGAGCTCTACAGACAATTCATTCGACCTCATGGGTTGGTTTATGCTCTGAAATGCACGGTCAACTGTGGGACCTTGTATAGACAGGTGTGTGCCTTTCCAAATCAGGTTCAATCAATTTAATTTATCACAGGTGGACTCCAATGAAGTTGTAGAAACATCTCAAGGATGATCAATGAGACAGGATGCACGTGAGCTCAATTTAGAGTGTCATAGCAAAGGGTTTGAATAATTATGTAAATAAGGTATTTCTGTTTTTTATTTTTTATTAATTGTGCAAACATTTCTAAAAACCTGTTTTTGTGCTTCGTCATTGTGGGGTATTGTGTGTCATCAAGGTCATCAATCACCCGAGCCACGGCCTGTTCACCCCGCTACCATCCAGAAGGCGAACTCAGTGCAGGTTCATCAAAGCTGTGACTGAGAGACTGAAAAACAGCTGTTAAATAGCCATCACTAGCCGGCTACCACCGGGTTACTCATCCCTGTACCTTATAGGCTGCTGCCCTATAGACATAGACATGGAATCACTGGTCACCTTAATAATGGAACACTAGTCACTTTAATAAGGTTTACCTACTGCTTTACTCATTTCATATGTATATACTGTATTCTATTCTACTGTATTTTAGTCAATGCCATTCCGACATTGTTCGTCCTAATGTTTATATACTTCTTAATTCTGCTCTTTTACTTGAAGAGTTGTGTGTATTGTTGTGTATTGTTAGATACTACTGCGCTGTTGGAGCTAGGAACACAAGCATTTCACTACACCCACAATAACATCTGCTACATATGTGTATGTGATCAATACAACTTTATTTTATTATATTCTTAGGTACAGGAACAATGGTGGGCATTTTGAAGCAAGTGGGGACAGCAGACTGGGATAGGGAGAGATTGACTATGTCTGTCAACACTCCAGCCAGCTGGTCTGTGCATATTCTGAGTACGCGGCTAGGGATGCTGTCTGATAGTAGTGTAGGGTAGGGTTAATGGAGAGTGTGTAATGTGTTTAGGTTCCCTGTGGTCTGGAGGTGGGCAGTAGGGCTGGTTCACATACCTCTATTGTCTTCTCAATGGAAAATGTCAAATGTGACCGTTGTTATCGGTGGCAGCAGAGGTAAAGTGTGTGTGCGTGTGTGTGTGTGTGTGTGTGTGTGTGTGTGTGTGTGTGTGTGTGTGTGTGTGTGTGTGTGTGTGTGTGTGTGTGTGTGTGTGTGTGTGTGTGTGTGTGTGTTTCCCACAGACCGTGGGGGTTTTGATGGTTGCTGAGGCGTTTGTGTCCGGCGTGTATCGCTGTATTGCCTCTAGTTCTGTGGGCAAGGATGAGCTGGACATGCCTTTCTATATAACAGGTACAGTACAATGACATCACACCACGGTCACAGAATCAAAACTCCATTCTTCATTATGACTTGCAGTATAGTACTACCAGTATGTGCACCATTGAATACATTAGTGTATACAGATGTAGGATCTTAATTTGATCACTCTTTTGTTGCCGAAACTTTCCTGCACTACAGGAAATGCAAACTTGTAGTGTATTCAAGGTACTGTATAAAAAGGAAAATTCTTCTACATTTTGTAATTTCCAGTTTATAATGTCAGACTTGATTTACCCCTACAAAAAATGTCCATTCATAATAATTCACATTTCCTATTCCTTCAGATTATTTTTCTGCTGTTGCAAACTGTCTCAAATTAAGATCCTACATCTGTAGATGTGTCACAATGTAAAATCTATCAATGACTAACTATGTCTCACCCATCTCTCCCAGTCTCTTTCTCATTTAACTCACTCTCTCTTTCTCTTCCTCTTGTCCTTTGTTTCTCTCACTGTCTCAATTCCTCCCCCACTCTTTCTGAGTCACTGTGATGTCCATCTAAAATCAAACACATTGATGACTGTGTGTGTGTGGATTTTTGTGTGGATATACCAGTCAAAAGTTTGGACACATCTACTCATTTAAGGATTTTTCTTTATGTTTACTATTTTCTACATTGCAGAATAATAGTGAAAACATCAGAACTATAAAATAACAAATATTGAATCATGTACTAACCAAAAAAGTGTTAAACAAAACAACATTTATTTAATATTTGAAATTCTTCAAAGTAGCCACCCTTTGCCTTGACAGCTTTGCATACTGTTGGCATTATCTCAACCAGCTTCATGTGGTAGTCACCTGGAATGCATTTCAACAGGTGTGCCTTGTTAAAAGTTCATTTGTGGAATTTATTTCCTTCTTAAAGCCATCTCGGCTCCATCATTCATTGAATCAGATGGCTCATTTATCACAAAAACCCACTGATATTGCCAACTACTTTAATGACTTTTTCATTGGAAAGATAAACAAACTTAGGGATGATATTCCAGCAACAAACGCTGACACTACACATCCAAGTATATCTGACCAAATTAGTAAAGACAAGAATTGTACTTTTGAATTCCATAAAGTCAGTGTGGAAGAGGTGAAAAAACTATTGTTGTCTATCAACAATGACAAGCCACTGGGGTCTGACAATCTGGATGGAAAATGACTGAGGATAATAGCAGACAATATGCCACATCTTCAATCTAAGCCTACTAGAAAGTGTGTGCCCTCAGGCCTGGAGGGAAGCTAAAGACATTCCGCTACCCAAGAATAGTAAAGCCCACCTTACTGGCTCAAATAGCCGACCAATCAGCCTGTTACCAATCCTTAGTAAACTTCTGGAAAATAATTGTGTTTGACAAGATACAATGCAATTTCACAGTAAACAAATTGGCAACAGACTTTCATCACACATATGGGGATGGACACTCAACAAGCACGGCACTTACACAAATGATTGTTTATTGGCTGAGAGGAATTGATTGCTGGAAAAACACATGTGTTATGGCTTTACACCCCCTGCTATAATGTGGATCAAGAGTTACTTGTCTGACAGAACACAGAGGGTGTTCTTTAATGGAAGCCTCTCAAACATAATCCAGGTAGAAGCAGGAATTCCCCAGGGTTGCTGTTTAGGCCACTTGCTTTTTTTCAATCTTTCTAACGATATTCCACTGGCTTTGAGTTAGGCCAGTGTGTCTATGTATGCAGATGACTCAACACTATACACGTCAGCTACTACAGCAACTGAAATGACTGTAACACTTAACAAAGAGCTGCAGTTAGTTTCGGAATGAGTAGCAAGGAATAAGTTAGTCCTACATATTTTCAAAACTAAAAGCATTGTATTTGGGACAAAACATTCACTAAACCTTAACCTCAACTACATATCGTAATGAATGATGTGGAAATTGAGCAAGTTGAGGTGATTAAACTGCTTGGAGTAACCCTGGATTGTAAACTGTCATGGTCAAAACATATTTACACAACTGTAGCTAAAATGGGGAGAAGTCTGTCCATGATAAAGCGCTGCTTTGCCTTCTTAACAACACTATCAACAAGGCAGGTCCTACAGGCCCTGGTTTAGTTGCATCTGGACTAATGTTCAGTCGTGTGGTCAGGTGCCACAAACAGGGACTTGAGAAAATTGCAGTTGGCTCAGAACAGGGCAGCACGGCTAGCCCTTAAAAGAACACAGAGAAACTAACATTAATGACATTAATGACAATCTCTCATGGCTCAAAGTGGAATAGAGATTAACTTCCTCATTACTTGTTTTTGTAAGAGGTGTTGACAAGCTGAATGTACCAAGCCGTCTGTTTAAAATACTAGCACACAGTTCGGACACCCATGCATACCCCACAAGACATGCCAGCAGAGGTCTCTTCACAGTCCCGAAGTCCAGATCAGACTATGGGAGGCGCACAGTACTACATAGAGCCATGACTACATGAAACTCTAATCCACATCAGGTAACTGATGCAGCAGTAAAATTAGATTTAAAAAGAAGGTAAAAATGCACCTTGTGGAACAGCGGGGACTGTGAGTAACATAAACAGAGGAACTGTCACATGCATATAAACTCATGATAACATACACACTATACACACATGGATTTTGTGTTATAGATATGTGATAGTGGAGTATGGGCCTGAGGGCACACTTAGTGTGTTGTGAGTTCTGTAATGAATGTATTGTAATGTTTTTAAAATTGTATAACTGCCTTAATTTTGCCGGACCCCGGATCCATAATAAATACAAATAAATGCAAATGCGTTTGAGCCAATCAGTTGTTTTGTGACAGGTTAGGGGTGCTATAGAGAAGATAGCCCTATTTGTTAAAAGACCAACTCCATATTATGGCCAAAACAGCTCAAATAAGCAAAGAGGAACAAGAGCCCATCATTACTTAAAGACAAGGTCAGTCAATACAGAACATTCTTTTTTTTACCCCTTTTTCTCCCCAATTTCATGGTATCCAATTGTTTTAGTAGCTACTATCTTGTCTCATCGCTACAACTCCCGTACGGGCTCAGGAGAGACGGAGGTTGAAAGTCATGCGTCCTCCGATACACAACCCAACCAAGCCGCACTGCTTCTTAACACAGCGCGCATCCAACCCGGAAGTCAGCTGCACCAATGTGTCAGAGAAAACACTGTGTTTGCGCACACTGCGCCTGGCCCGCCACAGGAGTCGCTGATGCTCGATGAGACAAGGACATCCCTACCGGCCAAGCCCTCCCTAACCAGGACGACGCTAGGCCAATTGTGCGTCGCCCCACGAACTTCCCGGTCGCGGCCGGTTACGACAGAGCCTGGGTGCAAACCCAGAGTCTCTGATGGCACAGCTGGTGCTGCAGTAACCACTGCGCCACCCAGGAGGCAATACAGAACATTTTAAGAAGTTAGAAAGTTTCTTCAAGTACAGTCGCAAAAACCATCAAGCGCTATGATGAAACTGGCTCTCATGAGGACCGCCACAGGAAAGGAAGACCCAGAGTTACCTCTGCTGCAGAGGATAAGTTCATTGGAGCTACCAGCCTCAGAAATTGCAGCCCAAATAAATGCTTCACAGGGTTCAAGTAACCGACACATCTCAACATCAGCTGTTCAGAGGAGACCGCATGAATCAGGCCTTCATGGTTGAATTGCTGCAAAGGAACCACTACTAAAGGATGCCAATAATAAGAAGAGACTTGCTTGGGCCAAGAAACACGAGCACTGGACATGAGACCAGTGGAAATCTGTGTTTTGGTCTGAGGAGTCCAAATTTGAGATTTTTGGTTCCAACCGCCATGGCTTTGTAAGATGCAGAGTAGGTGAACGGACGATCTCCGCGTGTGTTTCAACCCGTGAAGCATGGAGGAGGAGGTGTGATGGTGTGGGGGTGCTTTGCTGGTGACACTGTCTGTGATTTATTTAGAATTCAAGGTACACTTAATCAGCGTGGCTACCACAGCATTCTGCAGCGATATGCCATCCCTTCTGGTTTGGGCTTAGTGGGACTATAATTTGTTTTTCAACAGGACAATGATCTAACACATCTCCAGGCTGTGTAAGGGCTATTTGACCAAGAAGGAGAGTGATGGAGTGCTGCATCAGATGACCTGGCCTCCACAATCACCCGACCACAACTCAATTGAGATGGTTTGGAATGACTTAGACCGCGGAGTGAAGGAAAAGCAGCCAACAAGTGCTCAGCATATGTGGGAACTCCTTCAAGACTGTTGGAAAAGCATTCCGGGTGGCTACTTTGAAGAATCACTAATATTATATATTTTGATTACTACATGATTCCATATGTGTTATTTCATAGTTTTAATGTCTTCACTATTATTCTACAATGTAGAAAATAGTTTTTTTAAATAAAGAAAAACACTTGAATGAGTAGGTGTGTCCAAACTTTTGACTGGTACTGTATGTCAATATGTTGCAATAGAGATAGGACAGAGGGGGTTGGCGCTTTATCCCCTGTGTGTATTATCCCTGTCTGTGTGCTAGTGTGAGTTGGATCCTGTGTGTGTGTGCGTGAGTATGTGTTGTCTGCTGTGTATTTGTGTCGCCCCGTGTGCGTGTGTGTGTTTGTGTTGTTCCCTGTGTATGTTACCCCTGTGTGTGTGTGTGTGTGTTGTCCCCTGTGTGTTTGTGTTGTCCCCCTGTGTGTGTCGCATTTGTGTGTGTGTATGTGTGTGTGTGTGTGTGTGTTGTCCCCTGTGTGTGTGTGTTGTCCCCTGTGTGGGTGTACGTGTGTGTGTGTTGTCCCCTGTGTGTGTGTATGTGTGTGTGTGTTGTCCCCTGTGTGTGTGTGTTGTCCCCTGTGTGGGTGTATGTGTGTGTGTGTTGTCCCCTGTGTGTGTGTGTTGTCCCTGTGTGTGTGTGTTGTCCCCTGTGTGGGTGTATGTGTGTGTGTTGTCCCCTGTGTGTGTGTGTTGTCCTCTGTGTGTGTGTGTTGTCCCTGTGTGTGTGTTGTCCCCTGTGTGTGTGTGTTGTCCCCTGTGTGTGTGTATGTGTGTGTGTGTTGTCCCCTGTGTGTGTGTGTTGTCCCCTGTGTGGGTGTATGTGTGTGTGTGTTGTCCCCTGTGTGTGTGTGTTGTCCCTGTGTGTGTGTGTGAATGTGTGTTTTTGAGTGCAACAGGAACCTGGGGCTGTTATCGAGTCACTTCCCTGGGCCGCCAGGCCCTCTTTATTTCGGGAGACCTAGGGGTGTTCAGGAAAGATAAACACTATCTGCCATCAGGAAACCCTAGAGCCGTTTCCACAGGAAGTGTCAAATAGCTAAAGTAAATAAAAGGCCTTTTCACTGTATTTCTCTGGCTGCTTTTACCCACAATAGCTATTCAACATTGTCATCAAAGGTTAAGAAAATGGCGGCTTGGTCAACACTTGAGAGTAGGATTCAGATTCGTTGGAGGTCTAGTGAGATGGTGGGCAGGGAGGTTTGTCGTGGAGTTAAAAAGGTTATCAGAGCTGTTTGTATAGAGAGGTGTAGACCAGAGTGGCTTGAATAGGAACTGAATCTCTGCATCCCTCTCTCTCCCTTTCACTCTCTCTCCCTCCCTTCCCTCCTACCTTACCTCCCTTTCCCTCTCTCCCTCTCTCCCTCCTTCCCCCTACCTTACCTCCCTCCCTCCTTCCTACCTTACCTCCCTTTCACTCTCCATCCCTCCCTTCCCCCTCTCTCTCTCCCTCTCTCCCTCCCTTCCCCCTCCCTCCCTCTCTCCCTCCTTCCCTCCTACCTTACCTCCCTTTCACTCTCTTTCCCTCTCTCTCTCCCTCCCTACCTCCCATTCTCCCTCTCTATTTAACTCTCTCCCTCCCTTCCCCCTCTCTCCCTCTCCTCTCTCCCCCTCCCTCTCTGTCTCCCCCCTCCCTCCCTCTCACAGACGTCCCAGGAGGCTTCAGTGTGAGTCTGGAGGATGAGCCAAGGGAGGGAGGAGACCTACACCTCACCTGCGTAGCCAATAAGCACCTGTACACCAATTTTTCATGGCAACGGGTGACTGACCCAGCAGAGGCCACACCCCCGACCCCCTCCCTGGGTGGTGAACTGTCCTCAGGAGAGGCCACACCCCCGACCCCCTCCCTGGGTGGTGAACTGTCCTCAGCAGAGGCCACACCCCCGACCCCCTCCCTGGGTGGTGAACTGTCCTCAGCAGAGGCCACACCCCCGACCCCCTCCCTGGGTGGTGAACTGTCCTCAGCAGAGGCCACACCCCCGACCCCCTCCCTGGGTGGTGAACTGTCCTCAGGAGAGTTTTCTGACACTCTGAGTCTATTGCTTAGCAACCTGACGGCGGGGGATTCTGGAACCTACCGCTGCTCCGCCAATCACCTGCTGACAGGACAGAACACACATCTGGACACACAGGTGGACGTCACAGGTGTGCCCTCTGACCTCTCACACAGGACCAGTCTGATCATCATCATCATTACCAACATCATTATCATCATCGTTACAATCATCATTACCATTATCATTGTCATTACCATCATGGTTACGCCATCATTATCATCATCATTACCATCATTATTATCATCATCGTTACCATCATCATTATCATTTTCATCATTGTTATCATTACCATCATCATTCCCATCATAATTACCATCGTCATTGCCATCATCATTATCATCATTATTGTCATTACTGACACATTCACACATCCATGGACAAACAGGGTAATACTCATATCAACATACTCATAGACGTACTCACACCTGTCATTTCAACTCAGCAGAATTCCTTTGATGAATTTAATGGATTGGCGATTTACATTGACATTTTATGGGAATAACGCCTTTCCTTCAGCACCTGGTATGTAGATAAACACTCACGTTCACACACAGTGATACACCTACACACTCACAGTGATACACCTACACTCACACAGTGATACACCTACACACACACAGTGATACACCTACACACACACAGTGATACACCTACACACACACAGTGATACACCTACACACACACAGTGATACACACACACACACACACACACACACACACACACACAGTGATACACTTACACACACACACACACACACACACAGTGATACACATACACACACACAGTGATACACCTACACACACACAGTGATACACCTACACACACACAGTGATACACCCACACACACACACACACACACACACACACACACACACACACACTGATACACATACACACACACTGATACACATACACACGTACAGTGATACACCTACACACACACAGTGATACACCTACACACACACAGTGATACACTTACACACACACAGTGATACACCTACACACACACAGTGATACACACACACACACACACACACACACACACACACACACACACAGTGATACACTTACACACACACACACACACACACACAGTGATACACATACACACACACAGTGATACACCTACACACACACAGTGATACACCTACACACACACAGTGATACACCACACACACACACACACACACACACACACACACACACACACACACTGATACACATACACACACACTGATACACATACACACGTACAGTGATACACCTACACACACACAGTGATACACCTACACACACACAGTGAAACACCTCTTTCTCCCTGCCTGTCTGCTCTCCTGCTGTCGTTCTCCCTGCCTGTCTGCTCTCCTGCTCTCTTTCTCCCTGCCAGTCTGCTCTCCTGCTCTCTTTCTCCCTGCCAGTCTGCTCTCCTGCTGTCGTTCTCCCTGCCTGTCTGCTCTCCTGCTGTCTTTCTCCCTGCCTGTCTGCTCTCCTGCTCTCTTTCTCCCTGCCAGTCTGCTCTCCTGCTGTCGTTCTCCCTGCCTGTCTGCTCTCCTGCTGTCTTTCTCCCTGCCTGTCTGCTCTCCTGCTCTCTTTCTCCCTGCCAGTCTGCTCTCCTGCTGTCGTTCTCCCTGCCTGTCTGCTCTCCTGCTGTCGTTCTCCCTGCCAGTCTGCTCTCCTGCTGTCTTTCTCCCTGCCTGTCTGCTCTCCTGCTGTCTTTCTCCCTGCCTGTCTGCTCTCCTGCTGTCTTTCTCCCTGCCAGTCTGCTCTCCTGCTGTCGTTCTCCCTGCCTGTCTGCTCTCCTGCTGTCGTTCTCCCTGCCTGTCTGCTCTCCTGCTGTCGTTCTCCCTGCCTGTCTGCTCTCCTGCTGTCGTTCTCCCTGCCAGTCTGCTCTCCTGCTGTCTTTCTCCCTGCCTGTCTGCTCTCCTGCTGTCGTTCTCCCTGCCTGTCTGCTCTCCTGCTGTCGTTCTCCCTGCCAGTCTGCTCTCCTGCTGTCATTCTCCCTGCCTGTCTGCTCTCCTGCTGTCTTTCTCCCTGCCTGTCTGCTCCCCTGCTCTCTTTCTCCCTGCCAGTCTGCTCTCCTGCTGTCGTTCTCCCTGCCAGTCTGCTCTCCTGCTGTCGTTCTCCCTGCCAGTCTGCTCTCCTGCTGTCGTTCTCCCTGCCAGTCTGCTCTCCTGCTGTCGTTCTCCCTGCCTGTCTGCTCTCCTGCTGTCTTTCTCCCTGCCTGTCTGCTCCCCTGCTCTCTTTCTCCCTGCCAGTCTGCTCTCCTGCTGTCGTTCTCCCTGCCAGTCTGCTCTCCTGCTGTCGTTCTCCCTGCCAGTCTGCTCTCCTGCTGTCTTTCTCCCTGCCAGTCTGCTCTCCTGCTGTCGTTCTCCCTGCCTGTCTGCTCTCCTGCTGTCTTTCTCCCTGCCAGTCTGCTCTCCTGCTCTCGTTCTCCCTGCCTGTCTGCTCCCCTGCTGTCTTTCTCCCTGCCAGTCTGCTCTCCTGCTGTCGTTCTCCCTGCCTGTCTGCTCTCCTGCTGTCGTTCTCCCTGCCTGTCTGCTCTCCTGCTGTCGTTCTCCCTGCCAGTCTGCTCTCCTGCTGTCGTTCTCCCTGCCAGTCTGCTCTCCTGCTGTCTTTCTCCCTGCCAGTCTGCTCTCCTGCTGTCGTTCTCCCTGCCTGTCTGCTCTCCTGCTGTCGTTCTCCCTGCCTGTCTGCTCTCCTGCTGTCGTTCTCCCTGCCAGTCTGCTCTCCTGCTCTCTCTCTCCCTGCCAGTCTGCTCTCCTGCTGTCGTTCTCCCTGCCAGTCTGCTCTCCTGCTGTCTTTCTCCCTGCCAGTCTGCTCTCCTGCTGTCGTTCTCCCTGCCTGTCTGCTCTCCTGCTGTCGTTCTCCCTGCCTGTCTGCTCCCCTGCTGTCTTTCTCCCTGCCTGTCTGCTCCCCTGCTCTCTCTCTCCCTGCACCTCTTCTTTCACGTGGGAATGCTCCCTCGTCAGGAGGAAGAGGACACAATGGCACTTCCCACAATGCCACATTTACAGGCCCCTTCACAGGGCTATAGGAACAATCAGCCAATCAGACACTGTCAAACCACAGACTCACAGACAATCATCAATTGTTCTCCTGGAGGAAGATATGGGAAACAACAATCAGTCCCACATTACTTAAGTCCCTTTTATTCATTTATTTTACTGCTGCTGCTCACCATACCTCAACGCATAAACTTCCTCTCAAAGACCCCCATGGGCTTTTAACTAGAGACAGACAGCGAGAGGGGGGTGTCATCCAATTGTAGTCTTTGTCGTCTAGGTGGTGAGTCATGTTTCAAATTGAGTGGTTTTAAGGTTACTACTACAAACCCAAGAGGAACCCAGGTCAGCTGAAACACACACACATACACTCACACAGAACTGTGTCACTAACATGCACATTGTGGTCAGAGCGTGGCAGGGGTCCAGGGACGGATGGCAAATATCCCTGCGTTCGATTTGTATAGAAAGAAAAGGAAAAACGACACTAATTCTATTCATGGGCCTACTATATGACTATTCATGAGCCTACTGTATGACTATTCATGGGCCTACTGTATGACTATTCATGGGCCTACTATATGACTATTCATGGGCCTACTATATGACTATTCATGAGCCTACTGTATGACTATTCATGGGCCTACTGTATGACTATTCATGGGCCTACTGTATGACTATTCATGGGCCTACTGTATGACTATTCATGGGCCTACTATATGACTATTCATGGGCCTACTGTATGACTATTCATGAGCCTACTGTATGACTATTCATGGGCCTACTGAATGACTATTCATGAGCCTACTGTATGACTATTCATGGGCCTGCTGTATGACTGTTCATGGGCCTACTGTATGACTATTCATGGGCCTACTATATGACTATTCATGGGCCTACTGTATGACTATTCATGGGCCTACTATATGACTATTCATGGGCCTACTGTATGACTATTCATGGGCCTACTGTATGACTATTCATGGGCCTACTATATGACTATTCATGAGCCTACTGTATGACTATTCATGGGCCTACTATATGACTATTCATGGGCCTACTGTATGACTATTCATGAGCCTACTGTATGACTATTCATGGGCCTACTGTATGACTATTCATGGGCCTACTATATGACTATTCATGAGCCTACTGTATGACTATTCATGGGCCTACTATATGACTATTCATGGGCCTACTATATGACTCTTCATGAGCCTACTGTATGACTATTCACGGGCCTACTGTATGACTATTCATGAGCCTACTGTATGACTATTCACGGGCCTACTGTATGACCATTCATGGGCCTACTGTATGACTATTCATGGGCCTACTGTATGACTATTCATGGGCCTACTGTATGACTATTCATGGGCCTACTGTATGACTATTCATGGGCCTACTGTATGACTATTCATGGGTCTACTGTATGACTATTCGTGAGCCTACTGTATGACTGTTCATGGGCCTGCTGTATGACTGTTCATGGGCCTACTGTATGACTGTTCATGTGTTATGAACTTGAGTGAAGACCCAAAAGCGGTTTTAACAGAAAACAGAGTTCTTTAATGAAAATACAGGAATGGCATAAATCCTCTTCCAACGTTGTCAGCGGAACAAAAAGAACGTTAGTATAGTGCAGGATGCTCCTGCCAGGCAGACTCCGACAGGACAGGACAAGGTGGAAGCAAACGAGACGACAGCTTGCTTCTGGCATCAAAAAACACAAACAAGAATCAGACACTGAAAGTAGCAGGAACAGAGAGAGAAATAGAGACCTAATCAGAGGGGGAAGAGAGAACAGGTGGGGAAGAGTGAAAGAGCTAGTTAGGGCAGATGTAGAACAGCTGAGGAATGAGAGACAGAGAAGGTAACCTAAAAAGACCAGCAGAGAGAGAGAATGAAGAGAAAGGACAGGAACAGACATAACAAGACATGACATCATGGGCCTACTGTATGACTATTCATGGGCCTACTGTATGACTATTCATGGGCCTACTGTATGACTATTCACGGGCCTTCTGTATGACTTATGAATCATCTGTTCTGTTCTCTTGACATTGAAGTAACTCAATATTTTGTGATACACACACACACACACACACACACGCACACACACCCACACACACACACACACACACACACACACACACAAACGCTCGCTCGCACACACACAACACACACATCTCTCTCTCACACATGCACACCTAATCACACACACACTCATGGTGTGTGTTTTCCCACAGTCCTGGAGGCTCCGGTGCTGTTACAGAATCTGTCTGACTGCAGCGTGAACATCAGCAGCTCAGTGACACTCAGCTGCCACGCCCACGGAGTGCCACGCCCATTCATCACATGGTACAAGGACCAACACACACTGCTTCAGGGATCAGGTGGGAGGCACAGTGATCTTATATCCCCGTCTCAACTATACTGAACAAAAATATAAACGCAACATGCAACAATTTCAACAATTTTGCTGAGATTACAGTTCATAAGGTAATCAGTCAATTGAAATAAATTCATTTGGCCGTAATCTATAGATTTCACACGACAGGGCAGAGTCGCAGCCATTGTTGGGCCTGGGAGGGCATAGGCCCACCCGCTGGGAGCCAGGTCCAGCCAATCAGAATGAGTTTATCTCCACAAAACGTCTTTATTAGAGACAGAAGTACTCCTCAGCTGTCCGGGTGGCTGGTCTCAGACAATCCTGCAGGTGAAGAAGCCAGATATGGAGGTCCTGGGCGTACTGCCAAATGGACGTACCGACAAATTCTCTAAAACAACATTGGAAGTGGCTTATGGTAGAGAAATTAACGTCTCTGGCAACAGCTCTGGTGAACATTCCTGCAGTCAGCATACCAATTGCACACTCCCTCAAAACTTGAGACGTGTGACAAAACAGCACGTTTTTACCTTTGATTGTCCCGAGACCAAGGTGCACCTGTGTAATGATCATGCTGTTTAATCAGCTTATTGATATGCCACACCAGTCAGGTGGATGGATTATTTTGGCAAAGGAGAAACGCTCACGAACAAGGATATAAACACATTTGTGCCCAAAATTTGAGAGAATTTTTAAAAAACCTTTATTTAACTAGGCAGGTCAGTTAATTAAGAACAAATTCTTATTTTCAATGACGGCCTGGGAACAGTGAGTTAACTGCCTGTTCAGGGGCAGAGCGACAGATTTGTACCTTGTCAGCTCAGGTGTTTGAACTTGCTACCTTCCGGTTACTAGTCCAACGCGCTAACCACGAGGCTACCCTGCCGCTTGTTGTGCGTATGGAACATTTCTGAGATCTTTAATTTCAGCTCTTGAAACATGGGAACAACACTTTTATGTGTTGTGTTTATATTTTTGTTCACTATATATATGGGAATATTACAACAGTGAAAGTTGAGTTGCTTGGTGACTTGGAGTGTCAATAGTATAAAATGACTTCCTCTTTCTTACTTCACCTGCACTGATCTGAATAAATCAGAATAAAGACAGGAAGATGAGAGAGGAATCCTCTTCAAACTGTTGAGAATGAGACTCCTGAAGTTGGTGTTGGGAAATGACTGTGACACGTTCTGTTCCTCATGTGCAGGTATCGTCATAGCACAAGGAGGCGAGAACCTCCACATTGACCGAATCACAGTGGAGGACCAGGGTCTGTACACCTGCCAGGCAACCAATGAGAGAGGCTCTGCTGAGAGCTCTGCCTACATCTGGGTTCACAGTAAGGATCCATTGACCAATAGTAACTGTAGAATACACTCAACTCTCTCTCCTCTCTCGTTCTATAACCATCCAAGATGGGTGTCTTCCATATTTGGTCATGTTGGTGCCTGTGGATAAACACTCTTGTGATAGCCGGGATGTGGGTGTTAAAGGGTACCAATGACAACCAATTAGATTATCAACCTTATACATATAACAGTCATCTAATCATGATCTACTATAACAAGGGTGAAGAGTAAAGCCTCAGCTAATAGGGTCAGTTGTAAAGACAAAACGAGACACTGCTTTAGATAGTGCTGCTATCCTTATACGTCTTGATTGATTTTCCCTTCTTTAGAGAGTCTTTGGTGCGTAACCCAGTCCTTTCCAGTAGAGGCTGGACTACAGTGTAAGTCACCCCTGTTTGGAGGACCCACTCACTGAGTAGCAGCTAGCGGAAGCTCCCTAGCCTGACCATGGAGAGGAGTGGCTCAGTGTTGTTCTGTTCTAATAAGTCAGGAAGGAAGCTGTCTCCCTTTTTGATTTCCCTCGGAAGCCCCACTCTGCTGCCCCGTAAACTGAGGCTATTTCTATATCTTCAGAAGCCCCACTCTGCTGCCCCGTAAACTGAGGCTATTTCTATATCTTCAGAAGCCCCACTCTGCTGCCCCGTAAACTGAGGCTATTTCTATATCTTCAGAAGCCCCACTCTGCTGCCCCGTAAACTGAGGCTATTTCTATATCTTCAGAAGCCCCACTCTGCTGCCCCGTAAACTGAGGCTATTTCTATATCTTCAGAAGCCCCACTCTGCTGCCCCGTAAACTGAGGCTATTTCTATATCTTCAGAAAAACACCAAGATGAATGAAGAAGATGGCTGTTTGTGTTTGAGCCTGTTGGGTCGTTTCCACCCTGATCAGAGGCTGGGACAGACAGGGAGGGACGGAGGGAATGTCTTTATTGTTTTGAAACTTCTGTATGTGTGATGTCTACTGTTAATTTCACTTTATATATTATCTACCTTACTTGCTTTGGCAATGTTAACACATGTTTCCCATGCCAATAAAGCCCTTGAATTGAATTGAGTGAGAGAACAGCGCCCTCGTGTGGGAAGGTGGAGAACTGCAGCACATGAGTGAAATAAATGTCAGATAAGTGATTTTACTTGAAGTGAGTGAGGAGAGAATAAATATTCCTGAGAGGGCCTTGTTCATTGATGTGCTTCTATTTCTATAGTTTAAAATGGGTAAATCCTCAGATACATTTCAATCATGCTCTCTTCTCTCTCCCTTACGTTGTACACAGAGAATATGTTTGCAGAATCTCAATTTGGTATTTGTCCCATTTTGTGAATTCTTGGCTGGTAAGCGGACCCCAAACCTCACAACCATGAAGGGCAAAAGGGTTCTATAACTGATTCAAATACTTTTAGCCTGATCCTAATTGGTATGTTGAATTTGATGTTCCTTTTGATGGCATAGAAGGCCCTTCTTGCCTTGTCTCTCAGATCGTTCACAGCTTTGTGATAGTTACCTGTGGCGCTGATGTTTAGGCCGAGGTATGTATAGTTATGTATGTATAGAAACGGTGCCTAGATGGAATTTGGATTTGTGGTCCTGGCAACTGGGCCTTTTTTGGAACACGGTTATTTTTGTCTCACTGAGATCTACTGTCAGGGCCCAGGTCTGTCAGGGCCCAGGTCTGTCCGGGCGCATGTCTGTCAGGGCCCAGGTCTGTCCGGGCGCATGTCTGTCAGGGCCCAGGTCTGTCAGGGCCCAGGTCTGTCAGGGCCCAGGTCTGTCAGGGCCCAGGTCTGTCAGGGCTCAGGTCTGTCAGGGCCCAGGTCTGTCCGGGCGCATGTCTGTCAGGGCTCAGGTCTGTCAGGGCCCAGGTCTGTCAGGGCCCAGGTCTGTCAGGGCTCAGGTCTGTCAGGGCCCAGGTCTGTCCGGGCGCATGTCTGTCAGGGCTCAGGTCTGTCAGGGCCCAGGTCTGTCAGGGCCCAGGTCTGTCAGGGCCCAGGTCTGTCAGGGCTCAGGTCTGTCAGGGCCCAGGTCTGTCCGGGCGCATGTCTGTCAGGGCCCAGGTCTGTCAGGGCCCAGGTCTGTCAGGGCCCAGGTCTGTCAGGGCTCAGGTCTGTCAGGGCCCAGGTCTGTCCGGGCGCATGTCTGTCAGGGCCCAGGTCTGTCCGGGCGCATGTCTGTCAGGGCCCAGGTCTGTCAGGGCCCAGGTCTGTCAGGGCCCAGGTCTGTCAGGGCCCAGGTCTGTCCGGGCACATGTCTGTCAGGGCCCAGGTCTGTCAGGGCCCAGGTCTGTCAGGGCCCAGGTCTGTCAGGGCCCAGGTCTGTCAGGACCCAGGTCTGTCAGGGCCCAGGTCTGTCCGGGCGCATGTCTGTCAGGGCCCAGGTCTGTCAGGGCCCAGGTCTGACAGAATCTGTGCAGAAGATCTAGGTGCTGCTGTCGGCCCTCCTTGGTTGGGGACAGAAGCACCAGATCATCAGTAAACATTTGACTTCAAATTCTAGTCCTCTCTCTCTCTGTGTAGACTCATCAGGTGGCCTGTCTCTGGAGATCCCTACTCTCACCTGTACCTGTCTGGTGGCCACTCTCTTCTGGCTGCTTCTCACTCTCTTCATACGTAAACTCAAAAAGGTGAGACACAAATGGAGCAGACATGACTGTATAAAATTGTGTAACTATCTGTCCTATTTTTGATGATTTCATATAAATCCATTTCTCGCAGCCAAACTCTTCGAGTGCCAAGGCTGAGTACCTTTCAATCATCCTGGACCCAGGGGAGGGGCCTCTGGAGGAGCAGTGTGATAGGCTACAGTACGACCCAGGCCAATGGGAGTTCCCCAGAGACCGCCTCAAACTGGGTATAACTTTACATCATTTGTTGCCGACCTGGTACACTGTGTAGTGATTGGTTACAGACCAAGTATAAAGTTGGGAGAGAGGAGATGATTAAGATTAGTGATAGATATGATCACTTCCTCGTAACAATCTTATCTGCATCAGAGATGACTGGGAGTGCCCCATGTAATCAGCGTTAACTGTGTTGTGCTAATCATGTCTGTCAAGGGTGGGAGCTGTGTTTACTGTAACTAATCAGTTCTGGCTAGGGTGGAATCTGTGTTTGACTCATCAGGGCTTGTGGGATATACAATAAATGTCATTTTCATTTCTCAAGTTTTATGAACGGTCAGCTGGGATATCTAGGTGGTTCCCACCTGAAGCCTTTAGAAACATTGACTCAACCCCACCAATTGAGAAACAAATAAGATTGTGTTTGAATTATCTCTCTGTGTCCTTCCAGAGAAACCTCTGGGCCGTGGGGCCTTTGGGAAAGTCATGCAGGCGTCTGCCTTTGGCATCGAAAACTCTACAGGCTGCAGGACTGTGGCTGTCAAGATGCTCAAGGGTACCTGCTTTATTATGTTCCCTATATCTTAGTCATCTAACAACGTGACAAATGATGACCATTCAGAATAGAACAACTGAATACAATAGAACATGACTCTACCAGCATAATGTGCTGTATTTATAATGTACTGTATTTATAATGCACTGTATTTATAATGTACTGTATTAATAATGTACTGTATTTATAATTTACTGTATTTATAATGTGCTGTATTAATAATGTGCTGTATTAATTGTGTGCTGTATTAATTGTGTGCTGTATTTATAATGTGCTGTATTTATAATGTGCTGTATTAATTGTGTGCTGTATTTATAATGTACTGTATTTATAATGTACTGTATTAATAACGTACTGTATTAATTATGTACTGTATTAATAATGTACTGTATGAATTATGTGCTGTATTTATAATGTACTGTATTTATAATGTGCTGTATTTATAATGTTCTGTATTAATAATGTGCTGTAGTTATAATGTTCTGTATTAATAATGTGCTGTATTTATAATGTGCTGTATTTATACTGTGCTGTATTAATAATGTGCTGTATTTATAATGTGCTGTAATTATAGAGTGATGTATTTATAATGTGCTGTATATATAGTGTGCTGTATTTATAATATACTGTATTTATTAAGTGATGTATTTATAATGCACTGTATTTATAATGTACTGTATTTATAATGTGCTGTATTTATAATTTACTGTATTTATAATGTGCTGTATTAATAATGTGCTGTATTTATAATGTGCTGTATTAATAATGTGCTGTATTTATAATTTACTGTATTTTATAATGTGCTGCATTTATAATGTGCTGTATTTATAATTTACTGTATTTATAATGTGCTGTATTAATAATGTGCTGTATTTATAATGTACTGTATTTATAATTTACTGTATTTATAACGTACTGTATTAATAATGTGCTGTATTAATAATGTACTGTATTTATAATTTACTGTATTTATAACGTACTGTATTTATAATGTGCTGTATTTATAATGTACTGTATTTATAAATTACTGTATTTATAATGTGCTGTATTAATAATGTGCTGTATTAATAATGTACTGTATTTATAATGTGCTGTATTTATAATGTGCTTTATTTATAATTTACTGTATTTATAATGTGCTGTATTCATAATGTGCTGTATTTATAATGTACTGTATTTATAATTTACTGTATTTATAATGTACTGTATTTATAATGTGCTGTATTTATAATGTGCTGTATTTATTATTTATAATGTGCTGTATTAATAATGTGCTGTATTAATAATTTGCTGTATTAATAATGTGCTGTATTTATAATTTACTGTATTTATAATGTGCTGTATTAATAATGTGCTGTATTAATAATGTGCCGTATTTATAATGTGATGTATTTATAATGTGCTGTATTTATAATTTACTGTATTTATAATGTGCTGTATTTATAATGTGCTGTATTTATAATTTACTGTATTTATAATTTGCTGTATTAATAATGTGCCGTATTTATAATGTGATGTATTTATAATGTGCTGTGCTGTATGTTGTCCACCAGAGGGGGCTACTCCCAGTGACCACAAGGCTCTGATGACAGAACTGAAGATCCTGAACCACATCGGCCACCACCTGAATGTGGTCAACCTGCTGGGAGCCTGCACCAAGGCAGGGCCTCTCATGGTGATAGTGGAGTACTGTAGGTATGGAAACCTATCCACCTACCTGAAGAGCAAGAGAGATGTGTTCCTGCTCAACAAAGTGAGTTCTCCCTCTGTCCAGACCGACAGACAGACAGACAGATAGACAGGCCAACAGACAGACAGAGCCTTAACTTACAGACCTCAATGAGGTCAAGTTCCCATTGACATCCTGTCTATATATTTATGCTGTGAAGAGCGTCATGAATGTCTTATTGTCACACTTACAGACGTTAACATACTTATCTCACATTCAAGTCTCATTTCCTCTGACAGACACACAGAATGAGCCTCAAGCAATCAAACACATCACCAACTCACTTCTGCAATCAATTGATGTTCTGTCATCTGTAATAAGATAGAGGGACTTTTTCCTTAATGTAAGAATCTGTAGTTCTGAGAATTGAGTCCTGTATGCTTCATGTTAACAGTCATAGTTCCCTTGTAGTTGTAATGCGGTGTTTTGTGTCGTATAGTTTATGTGTAGTGGTGTAAACTAGAGACAAACACACTAAGTCCACAAACTAAATATAATTAATACAGAATATCCATATTGACCAGTAGCACTACCTGAACACATTAACCACAACTCATTCTCTCTCCCTGTGACAGGATGGGAAGAAGAGGTGTTTCGAGGAGAGAGAGGGCACAGAGGAGAGGGGTAAGAGAGAGAGGACAGAGGAGAGGGGTAAGAGAGAGAGGACAGAGGAGAGGGGTAAGAGAGAGAGGACAGAGGAGGGGGGTAAGAGAGAGAGGACAGAGGAGGGGGGTAAGAGAGAGAGAGGACAGAGAAGAGGGGTAAGAGAGAGAGGACAGAGGAAAGGGGTGAGAGAGAGAACAGAGGAGGGGGGTAAGAGAGAGAGGACAGAGGAGAGGTGTAAGAGAGAGAGAACAGAGGAGGGGGTAAGAGAGAGAGAACAGAGGAGAGGGGTAAGAGAGAGAGAGAACAGAGGAGAGGGGTAAGAGAGAGAGGACAGAGGAGAGGTGTAAGAGAGAGAGAACAGAGGAGGGGGGTAAGAGAGAGAGAACAGAGGAGAGGGGTAAGAGAGAGAGAACAGAGGAGAGGGGTAAGAGAGAGAGGACAGAGGAGGGGGTAAAAGACAGAGAACAGAGGAGAGGGGTAAGAGAGAGAGAACAGAGGAGAGGGGTAAGAGAGAGAGAGAACAGAGGAGAGGGGTAAGAGAGAGAGGACAGAGGAGGGGGGTAAAAGAGAGAGGACAGAGGAGGGGGGTAAAAGAGAGAGAACAGAGGAGAGGGGTAAGAGAGAGAGAACAGAGGAGAGGGGTAAGAGAGAGAGAGAACAGAGGAGAGGGGTAAGAGAGAGAGGACAGAGGAGGGGGTAAAAGAGAGAGAACAGAGGAGAGGGGTAAGAGAGAGAGAACAGAGGAGAGGGGTAAGAGAGACAGAGAACAGAGGAGAGGGGTAAGAGAGAGAGAGAACAGAGGAGAGGGGTAAGAGAGAGAGAGAACAGAGGAGAGGGGTAAGAGAGAGAGGACAGAGGAAAGGGGTGAGAGAGAGAACAGAGGAGGGGGGTAAGAGAGAGAGGACAGAGGAGAGGTGTAAGAGAGAGAGAACAGAGGAGGGGGGTAAGAGAGAGAGAACAGAGGAGAGGGGTAAGAGAGAGAGGACAGAGGAGAGGTGTAAGAGAGAGAGAACAGAGGAGGGGGGTAAGAGAGAGAGAACAGAGGAGAGGGGTAAGAGAGAGAGAGAACAGAGGAGAGGGGTAAGAGAGAGAGGACAGAGGAGGGGGGTAAAAGAGAGAGAACAGAGGAGAGGGGTAAGAGAGAGAGAACAGAGGAGAGGGGTAAGAGAGAGAGAGAACAGAGGAGAGGGGTAAGAGAGAGAGGACAGAGGAGGGGGGTAAAAGAGAGAGGACAGAGGAGGGGGGTAAAAGAGAGAGAACAGAGGAGAGGGGTAAGAGAGAGAGAACAGAGGAGAGGGGTAAGAGAGAGAGAGAACAGAGGAGAGGGGTAAGAGAGAGAGGACAGAGGAGGGGGGTAAAAGAGAGAGAACAGAGGAGAGGGGTAAGAGAGAGAGAACAGAGGAGAGGGGTAAGAGAGACAGAGAACAGAGGAGAGGGGTAAGAGAGAGAGAGAACAGAGGAGAGGGGTAAGAGAGAGAGAGAACAGAGGAGAGGGGTAAGAGAGAGAGAGGACAGAGGAGAGGGGTAAGAGAGAGATGACAGAGGAGGGGGGTAAAAGAGAGAGAACAGAGGAGAGGGGTAAGAGAGAGAGAACAGATGAGAGGGGTAAGAGAGACAGAGAACAGAGGAGAGGGGTAAGAGAGAGAGAGAGAACAGAGGAGAGGGGTAAGAGAGAGAGAGAACAGAGGAGAGGGGTAAGAGAGAGAGGACAGCGGAGAGGCATAATAGAGAGAGAACAGAGGAGAGGGGTAAGAGAGAGAGAGAACAGAGGAGAGGGGTAAGAGAGAGAGAGAACACAGGAGAGGGGTAAGAGAGAGAGAGAGAGAGAGAGAGAGAGAGAGAGAGAGAACAGAGGAGAGGGGTAAGAGAGAGAGAGAGAGAGAGAGAACAGAGGAGAGGGGTAAAGAGAGAGAGAACAGAGGAGAGGGGTAAGAGAGAGAGAACAGAGGAGAGGGGTAAGAGAGAGAGAAAGAACAGATGAGAGGGGTAAGAGAGAGAGAACAGAGGAGAGTAGTAAGAGAGAGAGAGAACAGAGGAGAGGGGTAAGAGAGAGAGGACAGAGGAGAGGGGTAAGAGAGAGAGGACAGAGGAGAGGAATAAGAGAGAGAGAGAACAGAGGGGTAAGAGGGAGAGAGAACAGGGGGGTAAGAGACAGAGGAGAGGGGTAAGAGACAGAGGAGAGGGGTAAGCAGGGTAAGAGATAGAGTAGAGGGGTAAAGAGGAGAGGGGTAAGAGGGGTAGGAGACAGAGGAGAGGGGTAAGAGACAGAGGAGAGTGGTAAGAGGAGAGGGGTAAGAGGGGTAAGAGACAGAGGAGAGGGGTAAGAGACAGAGGTGAGGGGTAAGAGAGAAAGGAGAGAGAGATCAGAGGAGAGAGGTAAGAGAGAGAACAGAGGAGAGGGGTAAGAGAGAGAGAGAGATCAGAGGATAGAGGTAAGAGAGAGAGGACAGAGGAGAGGGGTAAGAGAGAGAGGACAGAGGAAAGGGGTAAGAGAGAGAGAACAGAGGAGAGGGGTAAGAGAGAGAGGGCAGAGGAGAGGGGTAAGAGAGAGAGGACAGAGGAGAGGGGTAAGAGAGAGAGGACAGAGGAGAGGGATAAGAGAGAGTGAACAGAGGAGGGGGATAAGAGAGAGAGGACAGAGGAGGGGGGTAAAAGAGAGAGAGGACAGAGGAGGGGGGTAAAAGAGAGAGAACAGAGGAGAGGGGTAAGAGAGAGAGAGAGAACAGAGGAGAGGGGTAAGAGAGACAGAGAACAGAGGAGAGGGGTAAGAGAGAGAGAGAACAGAGGAGAGGGGTAAGAGAGAGAGAGAACAGAGGAGAGGGGTAAGAGAGAGAGAACAGAGGAGAGGGGTAAGAGAGAGAGAACAGAGGAGAGGGGTAAGAGAGAGAGAGAGAGAGAACAGAGGAGAGGGGTAAGAGAGAGAGAACATGGGAGAAGGGTAAGAGAGAGAGAACAGAGGAGAGGGGTAAGAGAGAGAGAGAACAGAGGAGAGGGGTAAGAGAGAGAGAGGACAGAGGAGAGGGGTAAGAGAGAGAGAGGACAGAGGAGGGGGGTAAAAGAGAGAGAACAGAGGAGAGGGGTAAGAGAGAGAGAGGACAGAGGAGGGGGGTAAAAGAGAGAGAACAGAGGAGAGGGGTAAGAGAGAGAGAGAACAGAGGAGAGGGGTAAGAGAGACAGAGAACAGAGGAGAGGGGTAAGAGAGAGAGAGAACAGAGGAGAGGGGTAAGAGAGAGAGAGAACAGAGGAGAGGGGTAAGAGAGAGAGGACAGCGGAGAGGCATAATAGAGAGAGAACAGAGGAGAGGGGTAAGAGAGAGAGAGAACAGAGGAGAGGGGTAAGAGAGAGAGAGAGAGAACAGAGGAGAGGGGTAAGAGAGAGAGAACATGGGAGAAGGGTAAGAGAGAGAGAACAGAGGAGAGGGGTAAGAGAGAGAGAGAACAGAGGAGAGGGGTAAGAGAGAGAGAGAACAGAGGAGAGCGGTAAGAGAGAGAGAACAGAGGAGAGGGGTAAGAGAGAGAGAACAGAGGAGAGGGGTAAGAGAGAGAGAACAGAGGAGAGGGGTAAGAGAGAGAGAGAACAGAGGAGAGGGGTAAGAGAGAGAGAGAGAACAGAGGAGAGGGGTAAGAGAGAGAGAGAACAGAGGAGAGGAATAAGAGAGAGGGAGAACAGAGGGGTAAGAGGGAGAGAGAACAGGGGGGTAAGAGACAGAGGAGAAGGGTAAGAGACAGAGTAGAGGGGTAAGCGGGGTAAGAGATAGAGTAGAGGGGTAAAGAGGAGAGGGGTAAGAGGGGTAAGAGACAGAGGAGAGGGGTAAGAGACAGAGGAGAGGGGTAAGAGACAGAGGAGAGGGGTAAGAGACAGAGGAAAGGGGTAAGAGACAGAGAGAGGGGTAAGAGAGAGAGGAGAGGGGTAAGAGACAGATGAGAGGGGTAAGAGACAGAGGAGAGGGTTAAGAGACAGAGGAGAGGGGTAAGAGACAGAGGAGAGGGGTAAGGGACAGAGGAGAGGGGTAAGAGACAGAGGAGAGGGTTAAGAGACAGAGGAGAGGTTTAAGAGACAGAGGAGAGGGGTAAGAGACAGAGGAGAGGGGTAAGAGACAGAGGAAAGGGGTAAGAGACAGAGGAGAGGGGTAAGAGACAGAGGAGAGGGGTAAGAGACAGAGGAGAGGGGTAAGAGACAGAGGAGAGGGGTAAGAGACAGAGGAGAGGGTTAAGAGACAGAGGAGAGGTTTAAGAGACAGAGGAGAGGGGTAAGAGACAGAGGAGAGGGTAAGAGACAGAGGAAAGGGGTAAGAGACAGAGGAGAGGGGTAAGAGACAGAGGAGAGGGGTAAGAGACAGAGGAGAGGGGTAAGAGACAGAGGAAAGGGGTAAGAGACAGAGGAGAGGGGTAAGAGACAGAGGAGAGGGGTAAGAGACAGAGGAGAGGGGTAAGAGACAGAGGAACCGGGTAAGAGACAGAGGAGAGGGGTAAGAGACAGAGGAGAGGGGTAAGAGACAGAGGAAAGGGGTAAGAGACAGAGGAGAGGGGTAAGAGACAGAGGAGAGGGGTAAGAGACAGAGGAAAGGGGTAAGAGACAGAGGAGAGGGGTAAGAGACAGGGGAGAGGGGTAAGAGACAGAGGAGAGGGGTAAGAGACAGAGGAGAGGGGTAAGAGACAGAGGAGAGGGTTAAGAGAGAAAGGAGAGGGGTAAGAGACAGAGGAGAGGGGTAAGAGACAGAGGAGAGGGGTAAGAGACAGAGGAGAGGGTTAAGAGACAGAGGAGAGGGGTAAGAGACAGAGGAGAGGGGTAAGAGACAGAGGAGAGGGGTAAGGGAGATAACAGGTTTATCTACACGTTTTTTGTTGTTGTTGAGATTTTTATCTTTCAATCCTCACCCTCATAACACCTCCTCTCCCTTGCTCTCTCTCTGTCTCTCTCACTCTGTCTCTCTCTCCCTTTCTCTCTGTCTGTCTGTCTCCCTCTCTCCCTCTCCAGGTGTCTCCAAGTCTCCTCTGTTCCTGGAGGATCTCATCTCCTTCAGTTTCCAGGTGTCTCGAGGCATGGAGTTCCTCGCCTCTCGCAAGGTTTGATACCCTGTGTCTGTCAGCCTGTCTGTCTGAGAAGATATGACCTTGAAAATATGGGTCTCATTTGTACCTCGATGCGATCAATAGATCCAAATTGTGCATTCTAAATGTGTGTGTGAGTTGACTGTGTTTCTATGTCAGTGTATCCACCGTGACCTGGCTGCCAGGAACATTCTGCTGTCTGAGAACAAAGTGGTGAAGATCTGTGACTTTGGTCTGGCCAGAGACCTCTACAAAGACCTGGACTATGTCCGCAAGGGAGACGTGAGTGTACACACACACACACACACACGCACGCACGCACAAAAAAAATCTATCAATCATCTCCTCCTCATAACGGGGACTTCACTGTACTTAGCCTATTCTCAGATCTACAGTAGTTGTGCTGTCCGGCCAAGTTGGCGAGACACCTCAAACAGGTCTGGGACAAGGATATTCTGTACTCTCTGCTGGCAGCTGATTTTGACCCATGACCCCTGTTTTCCACAGGCAAGGCTGCCATTGAAGTGGATGTCCCCAGAGTCCATATTTGACAAGGTGTTCACGACCCAGAGTGACGTGTGGTCCTATGGAGTTCTGCTCTGGGAGATATTCTCTCTGGGTCGGTCCTCATATCCACTTACACAATACACATACTGCTGGTCCCATAGAATTAGGAATTAGAATACTAGTCATTTAATAGGATCTCTATGGCTCATACTATGACTAGTACATACCGTTACACACCTAGACAAGACTCAAGGCTTCTCTCTGTCTGTCTCACAGGGGCCTCTCCGTACCCAGGCCTGAACATAGATGAGGAGTTCTGCCACCAACTAAAGGAGGGAACACGCATGCGATCCCCAGAGTACAGCACTCCAGAAATGTGAGAAAGAGAAATATATTGATGGAGAGAGAACTGAAGAGAGACTGTGGTGTGAGTATAACTGGTGTGTTGTCTGTAGTTACAGCACCATGCTGGCATGCTGGGAGGCTAACCCCTCAGACCGCCCCACCTTCACTGGCCTAGTGGAAACACTGGGAGACCTGCTGGAAGCACGGGTTCAACAGGTAACACACACACACACTCTCTCTCTCTCTCTCTCTCTCTCTCTCTCTCTTTCATATGCATTGAACCTTGTCTATGATCAGGATGGGAAGGACTACATTCCCCTGGGCACATTCCTGTGTGGAGAGAGAGACCCAGACAGCAGCGTCCAGAGAGACTCCACAGAGAGCTCCCTGACTGACCTGCATCCACACAGACTCATCAGCCTAGGGTAAGGCTAGGAACACCCCCATAAACAGAGAAACATATGACAGTTGGTACAGTCCAATGGGTTGTAGTTGGTCATGTTTTAATTCTGTTCCAGCTACATGAACACCAGGAGCACAGCGACACTCAGGACCTTTGAGGAACTGCCCAGCAAGGACCTGCCTGGCCCGGACGTGAGGACACACACTGATTCACATTTATATTCTTACTCACACCACACACTGCTTGTCACTGAGGTGTCTGGTGTGTTGCTGTGTATCACACACACTAATGTGTCGAACTGGTGTGTTTCAGGATGAGCAGGGAGACAGCGGGATGGTTCTACCCTCTGAGGAACTCAAACGCCTCAAATGGACCAGTGGCGCCAAGAGCCTCACAAGGTCACCACCCCTAACCTTCAACCCCTCATTGACTACAAATGAGTGTATTTTGTGTTCTGTGTTGATAATGATTGAGGGGGTGTGTTGGCAGGTCCTTTACCATCAGTACGTGCAGGGAGAACCTGGTGCCCTGCATGTGTAATGACATCACTGGTCTCCATGACGACGAGCCGCCTGTCCTCCCATGCGACTGTGACTCCGAGGAGAGCTGTTCCCCTCCACCCGACTACAACTCTGCCTTCCTCTACCCCTCCCTCTGACAACTCTATCATATCACACTTCTCCCTCTGGTTAGAACTGCCTTGGTTCCTCCCTCCCAGCACACCATGTAAAACACTCACTTCTGTCTATAGGCCATATTCCTACCTCTTCGTCACAGATGAATTATTGATGCAGTGCTTCATTTCCCCACAACATACTATCAGACGTCTTCACGCCAAGGATCTGTCTCTATAAACAGATTGTATTTGATGCTGTAGCTTCCTCAGGGGGACAGGAGTAGGGTGTGAATGACTGAGGCCTGTGTAGGGTGCCACACCCACACCACAAACAGCAGCTAAATCCATGATCGTGTTTTCACATGCAGCAACACCACATGTCCATGTACCATTCTATTTAGTATAGTTGCTTATCTCTATATGGGTACGGACTATAGAGCTCAGAGGAACCTCGGTTGCATCCAGTGACCTGACCATGATGTTCCTACACGTGTATGCTGGAAGAATGTATTCATTAGAAAAGTGTTACCTATTTATTTACAATAT
Source organism: Oncorhynchus masou masou (assembly GCF_036934945.1). Classification (NCBI taxonomy): domain Eukaryota; kingdom Metazoa; phylum Chordata; class Actinopteri; order Salmoniformes; family Salmonidae; genus Oncorhynchus; species Oncorhynchus masou. Next base: position 14,886,148 of record NC_088239.1, on the reverse strand, counting down.
GTTAACCTCATGAAATTGTGTCAAGGCAGGCAACTGCCGTCAGTGATCATGAAAACCAGTATATGTGTTAGACCAGTCGATTCAGAGCTATGGAGAAGTACTGTATAACATGTTTAATAGCCACAGACGTTTGCCCTGACTGACACAAGTATGTATGTATTCAAAACACATCTAAAAATGTTGAAGTAAAGAAGCGTTATCACACTGACTGGCAAGACAATCCTCTGGTCTTCACATGCATGACACGAAGACAACACACTATTTTGGTAGATTTTATTAAAATACTGCTGTACACACAATATTGCAAAAGTTGAGACAATGAACACAAGATGGGCAGAACAACATTAGATGGTGATTGTAGATGTTTGTAGGAGAGGCGTGTCGGAGTGGGGGGAGTGGGGGAGAGGCGTGTGTCGGAGTGGGGGGAGGAGAGGCGTGTGTCAGAGAGGGGGGGGGAGGAGAGGCGTGTGTCAGAGTGGGGGGAGGAGAGGCGTGTGTCAGAGTGGGGGGAGGAGAGGCGTGTGTCAGAGTGGGGGGGGAGAGGCGTGTGTCAGAGGGGGGGGAGGGAGGCGTGTGTCAGAGTGGGGGGAGAGGCGTGTGTCAGAGTGGGGGGGGGGAGAGGCGTGTGTCAGAGTGGGGGGGCGTGTGTCGGAGTGGGGGGGGGCGTGTGTCGGAGTGGGGGGGGGGAGAGGCGTGTGTCAGAGTGGGGGGAGGAGAGGCGTGTGTCAGAGTGGGGGGGGAGGAGGGTGTGTGTCAGAGTGGGGGGGGCGTGTGTCAGTGTGGGGGGGAGGAGAGGCGTGTGTCAGAGGGGGGGAGAGGCGTGTGTCAGAGTGGGGGGAGGAGAGGCGTGTGTCAGAGTGGGGGGAGGAGAGGCGTGTGTCAGAGTGGGGGGAGGAGAGGCGTGTGTCAGAGTGGGGGGAGGAGAGGCGTGTGTCAGAGTGGGGGGAGGAGAGGCGTGTGTCAGAGTGGGGGGAGGAGAGGCGTGTGTCAGAGGGGGGGGAGAGGCGTGTGTCAGAGGGGGGGAGAGGCGTGTGTCAGAGGGGGGGAGAGGCGTGTGTCAGAGGGGGGGAGGCGTGTGTCAGGGGGGGGGAGAGGCGTGTGTCAGAGTGGGGGGAGGAGAGGCGTGTGTCAGAGTGGGGGGAGGAGAGGCGTGTGTCAGAGTGGGGGGAGGAGAGGCGTGTGTCAGAGTGGGGGGAGGAGAGGCGTGTGTCAGAGGGGGGGAGGCGTGTGTCAGAGGGGGGAGAGGCGTGTGTCAGAGTGGGGGGGGAGAGGCGTGTGTCAGAGTGGGGGGGGGAGAGGCGTGTGTCAGAGTGGGGGGGAGGCGTGTGTCAGAGTGGGGGGAGGAGAGGCGTGTGTCAGAGTGGGGGGAGGCGTGTGTCAGGGGGGGGAGGCGTGTGTCAGGGGGGGGAGAGGCGTGTGTCAGAGGGGGGAGGAGAGGCGTGTGTCAGAGTGGGGGGAGGAGAGGCGTGTGTCAGAGGTGTCAGAGTGGGGGGAGGAGAGGCGTGTGTCAGAGTGGGGGGGGAGGAGAGGCGTGTGTCAGAGTGGGGGGAGGAGAGGCGTGTGTCAGAGTGGGGGGAGGAGAGGCGTGTGTCAGAGTGGGGGGGGGGAGGCGTGTGTCAGAGTGGGGGGAGAGGCGTGTGTCAGAGTGGGGGGGAGAGGCGTGTGTCAGAGGGGGGGGGAGGAGAGGCGTGTGTCAGAGTGGGGGGGGAGGAGAGGCGTGTGTCGGAGTGTCATGAGTTGTTGGGGATATTGATAGGATGGATTGGGGATATTGATAGGGTGGATGCGTGTGACCTGTTTAAAATTAGGGTTCTAAGCACCACATTCACCAAATACGTCTTCGGGCTCGATCATTTCACTGAAAACAGTACATGATTCTAATTCCGAGCAGGTTTTAGATCAAGTGGCCCCTAAGTACTGATCTACAGTCAATTTTACTCTTCAACTCCTAAATGGTTCAGGATAGGCTAGGTGTCGAGTAAACAGATCCTAGATCTGTGCTATGGGGCAACTCCCATGTCACCTCATGGAGTATTGGGTAGAAAATGCCCCTAATCACTGACATAGGGTCAGTATGTTGACATCCTCAAGTAGGTCAGGTAAGGTTGGACAGAGTAAACTGATGCTAAATCTGTGCTTAGGGCCATCTATCAAGTTCCCCCACCTAGAGTCCAGTCCACATCAATCTGACTGGATAAAGGGCGACCAATGACGGCCAAACACATTCAGTCATCGGGCCCCTCCAGCTGTCCGTCATCCTGAGAGAATTCCAAACCATTCAACAGAAGGTCTATTCAATGGGGTGGAACGTCCAATATGTTACACATAGAACAGTGATGTATAGAACAGACAGTTACCGCATCTCGTGTGACTAGAAGTCTATGATATATACAATACATTTATATCTAAAACGCTTTGAACGTGTCACCCTTCTGAATAGACCCTTGTTTCTGAATGCATCAGCTACTGCTCACCAATCTTACCCACCCTCTCCCAAATTCTAGATTTTTCTTCCTGAAGAGTAAACTCCTTCACTACCCCTTGTGAATTTTAAAATCATTGGATTGGTATAAGCAGTTTCCATCGTCTCTCACGCCAATCCCTTATTTTTAAAACCATGAGAGGGATTGAATAAGTGGGCACTTCAGGGGGAAAATCCCAGGTGACTACTGGGAGGTCAGAGGTCAAATTCCTGGTTGTCGCTGCTCGGTGTCTCAAGCACATTTTGTCTCACATGATTTTTTTTTTTTTTAAATGGTCAAATAAAAACAGATGTTATTAAAACCTCTTCTTACTGACCACTTTGTCCCGTTCCTTGCCCCCTCAGTCCCCACCCCAGCTGGAATTGGTCCACAGCATAACGTTTGTGTTGAGGGAGAAAGACCTTCCCTTCCATGTCCCATCATGCATCACTGCACAACAGCTGAACAAAATGAGGGGAACCAGCTAAAAAAAAAAAAATGTTTATATATATTTTTTTTAAGTATCACTTATTCTCAAATGAAGAGGTTGGCAGAGACCCCTCAGGGGAAGGAAGCAGGGGAGCAGATAAAGAGAGAAAGAGGCAACGAAAAGGAGGACATTCCACATTGAGGCAGAACTGGCACCATTCTCTAGTTTTGGCCCAGTCCGTGGGCTTCATCCCAGCGCTGACGAGCCAGACCTAAATATTCCATCTCACGGAGTTCATCATTGGTGTCACAACATTTTCCACAATAGTGTCCATCATAAAGCAATTAAGGAGCTTGCTGCTTTTATGACCCTGCGCTATATAACAAACAGGGAGAAGATACCCCTTCCTAAGGATCATGTCTAGATAGGATACAGCTTTTGTAAAATTGATGGAAAAAGTTGATTTTTGGTGCATTTTAACTAACCCTGACCCTTTTCCTAAACTGCGGTGTAAGTTATCCTAAACCTGCTACAAAAAGTCAATTTTGCCAAAAAACGTATCCCTTCTAGACAAAACCCTACCTCAGTGCCAACAGAAACCACAGTTTAACACAATAGCCCCCCCTAACACATGACCTCAATGTTGCATGACCCTTGACCTCCACATCAAGGCATTGAATTGACCAATGGTCTGTCTGTGTCCCCAACCCAGCACTCTACCCAAAAACTCAGTGGTTTGTCCTTTTGAGTGGGAACCGACAAGCAAGGAGGTCCATTTCAGAAATGGGTTCCCTGACCACCCCCTTTGAAAGCGTCCAGTGGTCTGTCCCGTCTCTTAGTGCGTTGGTATGAAGAGGTGTGGTCTCCAGCAGGAAGACACACAGTAAAAATAAAGCCTGATTTTATATTAGGTTCTCAGTGTGTGTGTGTGTGTATTCACCACTCTCGGTAGGTGTAGCCTGTAGGCCACTCACATTCATTAAAAAAAGTCAAACATCTTAGTCCATCCTCCACAGAGGGAGAGAAAAAAAATATCTATAAAAAAATAAAAAATAAAAGCAGGAAAAAGTTAAATCCCACGTGGTGGTTTTATTTTTTAGTATCCGTTTTGTTCCCCAAGTCTAAAAAAATTAAGTGTTCGTAATTGTTACAGCTTCCGTTTTTGTCCATTACTTGTCATCGCAGCTGCGGGATTTTAGGAAAAATAAAAAAACAGCTTTAGAAAAGCCTTCCTGGTTGCCAAGACAGTGTATGTGACTGAGGTCCAGCAAGTCCCACCCCCTCTGCCTCTCTCGCCACGCTGATGTCATCACTATGCGCCTGGTCCTCCGCTGTAGTGCAATAATGTGCTGTACGGTTCAGGCAGCCCCACCCCGCTGCCTGTAGGGGGGGGGGCGGGCGCTACAGCGGTCCGACAGCGGCCTGCTGCAGCTCCTGAAAGGTATTGTCGAAGCAGCGCTTCAGGTCCGAGTAGGTCACCACCAGAACACTCTTCTCATCCCGAGACACTAAGCTGATCTTCTCAGGCACGCCCGCGTCCAGCTACACAGAGAGGAGGGGAGAGTACTGGTAGACTAGTAGCCAGCTGAGCAACAAGACATACTGGAATAGACAGGTGGCTCACATGGAGAGAGGAGGGGGAGAAGAGAGGACTAGATGGATAAGGGCATGGCAGAGTGGAAATGAGGGTAAGGGCATGGCAGAGTGTAAGGGCATGGCAGAGGGTAAATGAGGGTAAGGGCATGGCAGAGTGTAAGGGCAGGGCAGAGGGTAAATGAGGGTAAGGGCATGGCAGAGGGTAAGGGCATGGCAGAGGGTAAGGGCATGGCAGAGGGTAAATGAGGGTAAGGGCATGGCAGAGGGTAAGGGCATGGCAGAGGGTAAAGGCATGGCAGAGGGGAAATGAGGGTAAGGGCATGGCAGAGGGTAAATGAGGGTAAGGGCATGGCAGAGGGTAAGGGCATGGCAGAGGGGAAATGAGGGTAAGGGCATGGCAGAGGGTAAGGGCATGGCAGAGGGGAAATGAGGGTAAGGGCATGGCAGAGGGGAAATGAGGGTAAGGGCATGGCAGAGGGTAAGGGCATGGCAGAGGGGAAATGAGGGTAAGGGCATGAAAAAAAAGAAAGATGCAGGGAGAGCTGGCATACTTTGTTGAGGCAGGAAACAATGTGGCTGAGGTCTATCCAGGGGGCTCCAGCCTCTGTCACCTGGTGGAACAGGTGGTCTCTGAACAGCTTCAGCAGGTACCGGTCCCCCGTCTCAGACCACGTATGGTCCTTCTGAAACCTGACACACATTAGCAGAAGTGTGATATGAAGTTGAGAAACAGTTGGTCAGATGTTCTAAATCCAGTCCTAACGGAGTGGTTCAGTACTTACTCTGGTCTCTCGTTGATGGTGCCCAGTTTGGCCAACAGACGGAAGAGACGACCATTCTGGACCTCCTACAACAGAGTTAAAACTGTGTAAGTCATATATATATATATATATATATATATATATAACAGCTGTCTTTGTGGGGGAGGGGATAATGTTGGGGTCTCGTGTACGGACCTGGAAAGTGTTTGTACAGTCACAATCCCTCACAGAACTTGAAACAGTCTAACCAGGTTGTGTCTTGAAGAAGTCAGAGGCTAGGTAGTGCTGGCCAACTTCATTCAGCCGGCTGGTGTGTGATCGTGGCAAAGTTGATTTGATATTGTATAACACATCTCTGGGGCTAGTAGTAAATGGGACAATATTATCATGTTACACATCTTTTAGTTGCTTCATTAAATGCTTTCAATATTCATATATGAATTTCTACCATTTAGTTGGCTTAAGTCACTGAAATTTGGAGCCATCGACATCTTTAAATATTGTCCCACGTGCACAGATAATGTACGGATGGTCCCTAACTAGCCATAAGCGATATGGAATGTCAAACCAAAGTGACCATGGGCATTACGATTGGCTCGTGTGCAGCATAGATTCTACAAGTGTCTGGAATTCAATTGGAGGGATGTGACACCATTCTTCCACAAGAAATTCCATAATTTGGTATTTTGTTGATGGAAAAAACAATCTCCCATAAGTGTTCATTTGGGTTGAGATCTGGTGACTGAGACTCCTGACACCATTCTTTCAAAGTCCCTGAAATTTCTTCTAGCTAAAATAATGGGCAACTGGGCATGTTTATACATGACCCTAATTAACTCAGGAACCACGCCTGTGTGGAAGCACCTGCTTACAATATACTGTCTCCCTCATTTACTCAAGTGTTTCCATTATTTTGTCAGTTACCTGTACAATACATACACAGTAAATATGAACCATTGATGTTCAGAACAGTACTGATAACATGTAGACACACACACACACACACCTGATGGACAGACAACAGTGTTGCATTTTAAATGGACTGAAAGGTCCATCCGTTTAATGCTGAAGACTGCAGAACAGCTCACACACACACACACACACACACTACTCGGTTTCCTGATATAAGCACCAAAACAAAACTCAAGAGTAGCGCTGCTGAGGGGGTGTTAAGCAGTGGGTTTGGGGGAGGGGGGCAGTCTGCAGCCAGTGGTTTCACACCCCAGCTCTAAGGTCAGAACAGCAGAGAGGGGCCTCTACAGAAGATCCTGTATTTTCACACCCCCCCCTCAACACTTCTCCTCACGTGACTTCCTTCCATTTACCACCACTCCCACAGAGCAGAGGTGGCATCACAAGTGTGTGTGTGTTAGTGTACCTTCGCCAGGTCCTCCTCGATGACATCATTCCTCATCTGTGATGCATCCAGCTGTGTGTAGAAGCGAGCTCCAATCATGGGCATGATGTCATTAACGCTGCGCAGCCTAGACTGCTCTGTCAACAGATACCTACAAACAGGTAGTGACTGAGTACCTGTGTCAGTGCAAACAGTGTGTTCACTTGTATATCTGAGTGTGTTGCAGATGACGGTGAGAAATGGCTTAGGGGAGGACCCTGTGTCGTCCTTTTCAAGGATGGGTTCTGTGTGTGTGTGTGTGTGTGTGTGTGTGTGTATGTTGTGTCAGTGTGTCTTACAGGATGAGGTTCTTGAGGTCTGATGAGTAGTTGATAGACACCAACTCCATGGCCTTCTGCAGGTTCTCTCTCTGAATGCCAGCCAGAGAGTTACAGGCCAGGGCCAACACCACCTTGCCCAGGGATATCAGGTCCGCTTGCTGCAAGCGCGAGCACACACACACACACAAAATATGGTTACAAGACAGCTGATAGATTGTGTCCACAATATTGCTTGAGTAAATATTAGATTTTTTTTCCCGTGTCGTCACACTAACAAAAACGAGAGCATGGCGGTTTTACTAGTCAGATTTGCAGCCAATTGATCAACCGTGGCGCTATCCATGAAGCTGAAACTCTGCATGGTAGGGTTGGGCGGTTCCAGATGTTCAAATCGTAATACCATCCTCTCATTCCGGGATTTACGGTATTACCAGTTTAGAACGGGGGGGGGGGGGGGTATTGGGCATCCGTTACCAGAATGCTAACAAAATTAGCACAAGTAATAGCGAAATTCCATGGCGGCTGCGAGCTAAAACATGCTAATGTGCACAAATGAAAATAAATTAATTTGCAAAGACATGCAACCCAGCTCATATAGTTATACATGACCAACGGTATGTGGACATGCTTATTAAACATCTCATCCAAAATCATGGGGCATTAATATAAAGTTAGTCTCCCCTTTGCTTCCATAACAGCCTCCACTCTTCTGGGAAGCGTTCCACTAGATGTTGGAACATTGCCAAGGGGGACTTGCTTCCATTCAGCCACAAGAGCATCAGTGAGGTCAGGGACTGATGTTGGGTGATTAGGCCTGGCTTGCAGTCAGCGTTCCAATTCATCCCAAAAGTGTTTGATGGAGTTGAGGTCAGGGCTCTGTGCAGGCCGGTCAAGTTCTTCCACACCCATCTCGAGAAACCATTTCTGTACGGACCTCACTTTGTACATGAGGCATTGTCATGCTGAAACAGGAAAGGCCTTCCCCAAACTGTTTTCACAAAGATGGAGTCACAGAATCTTCTAGAATGTCATTGTATGCTGTAGCGTTAAGATTTCCCGTCGCTGGAACTAAGGGGCCTAGCCCGAACAGTGAAAAACAGCCCCAGACCATTATTCATCCTCCACCAAACTTTACAGTTGGCACTATGAATTGGTGCAGGTAGCGTTCTCCTGGCATTCGCAAAATCTCGATTTGTCTGTCGGGACTGCCAGATGAAGTGCGATTCATCACTCCAGAGAACATGTTTCCACTGCTCCAGAGTCCAATGGTGGTGAGCTTTACACCACTCCAGAGAACATGTTTCCACTGCTCCAGAGTCCAGTGGTGGTGAGCTTTACACCACTCCAGAGAACATGTTTCCACTGCTCCAGAGTCCAGTGGTGGTGAGTTTTACACCACTCCAGAGAACATGTTTCCACTGCTCCAGAGTCTAGTGGTGGTGAGCTTTACACCACTCCAGAGAACATGTTTCCACTGCTCCAGAGTCCAGTGGTGGTGAGCTTTACACCACTCCAGCTGACGCTTGGCATTGCACATGGTGGTCTTCGATAGATAGATAGCTAGAGCATCACGCCCATCTATATATACACACAAAATATGTGGACACCCCTTCAAATTAGTGTATTCGGCTATTTCAGCCCCACCCATTGTATAAACATTAGAAATTTGATGGCCATGCATCATTCTTTGTAAAAAAATAACTTCCTTTTTTATTGTACGCTCATTTCCCTGATCACTGTTGACTTTCAATATAAAAACACAATCCGTCAATACACATCTGGACTGTTCCCGCTTTCTCCCATTGTGCTATTTACAAACAAACACGTGACTGGCTCAACTGTTGTGGGGAACTACGTTAAGCTTCCTAATGTAAAATACTGTGACAGGTGAAATGAAGAATGTCATCTGCTTTATCTCCTAATGTATTGCACAAGTTGACTGCAGGTATTTACTTAAAGTAGCTACAAATTGATTTTGAATAACTAAAAATAAATCATTTCAACAGTATTGAAAAACCGTCCCGTTGCCATTTCCAAATAATCCAGTATACCGCCCAAACCTAATCCATGGTGTGGAGTATCTGTTACTAGATCTATTTGCTCATTTGTTTGTTTCGCAGAGAATCTGATGTTCTCTAACAAAGTGACCACAATAAGTCGATACGCAAAGTAAAAAATAACAGTGTTCATTTCCCCTGCTAACCAGGTCCATGGAGGGAGAAAAGGAGCAACAAGATATCTTGACATCTCAGTCAGAGGCTAAACATAATGTCATCTTCACTAGGCTGTAATAACAATATTTTACCAAAATCGGCCAACGTGCTTCATAAACCTGGCTAAAAATCAAAAGTGTGGTGACAGAACTCGAGTTGATTAAATTGCAACAGAAACCGTTAGATTCAGGATTCATGTGTACATTTCACCATTTATAGTGGTATAATCAGATGTTATTTCCACTGGTATTGTGCTTTTAACATTGCATTTGAACAGAAATACCAGGATGACCAGGAGGGGTTTACAATTTTCTTGGGAAGAAAAATTGGTAGGAAAAAAAAAAAATATGAAAAAAACACTTGAAGCTGAACTAGGCCATGTTGTGCCAGACTGACATGTGGAGGGGGGGGTTACTGTACCTGGTACTGTGGCATGAGGGTCACATGGTTGGTCTGACTGTTGTCAAATGTTAAGACATCAAACACCCCGACACAGTTCACTCGTAACCTGCAGGGAGAAAAAGGCATGTTGAGTGTGTGTCAAACGTTAGCGGGATGTCAGCATGTGTGGTTTCTCCCCCTTCTGAGAAAAGGAAGCCAGGACGCGTATAGAACTTCTGCTTTCACTGTAGTTTACAGTAAATAACCCAGCAGATACTATCAGCACTACAACAAACATCAGGCAGACACATTGGTTTCTGCACAGTTCTCCAGCAAGGAACGCAGGACTAAACCAGCAACTGTGACTGGTTAGAGGGTGCATGAAAAACACTGAAGTTTCTCTGACCACACTGTCACATTCAACATCTGTGTTTACACCTGGTTTCAGAGAATATGGATCTTGCTGGGATCAATAACGTTGGTCAGTAATGTGTGTGTGTGTGCGTGCGCTCGATACGTGTCTGTGAGGTGTGTACCTGGTCTTGCCGGTGATGAGGATCTTGCTGGGGTCCATGACCCTGCAGGCCAGACCAGCAGTGTGGATAGTTCTGAGGGCCGAGCTCAGCTGGACGATGTAGGCCCAGATCAGAGACTCGGGGAGCAGACCTGCGTGCTGCCGCGGTGGAGTGGGCTCGTGCTGTCCTACGGGGGAGAACAGCACACAGAAAGGAAACAGACGAAACATATTGAGCAGGGTGTCCATGGTTAAAATAAAATGTGTAGTTACGCCTAAGAAAACCAAATGGTCAAAACCTCAAATCTCAATCATAATCCGTTCAACAGTTTTTGGTGTTCTTACCCCTGTAGGGTGGCCAGTATTACAGTGATTAAATCAATGGAGGCCGGGGGGGGGGATCTGGAAAATAGCTTTGCGTGTGAGTTAGGCCGGATGCTGTGTGAGAATTAAGGTGACAAGCTCACCTTTCCTCTCCATCCCGTTGGACATAAAACAAGGAGGTAAGACATATAGATTGAGACATGGCACGTAGCTAGAGTTTTCATATTTGGAGTCTACGTTTTTCATATTAAATGCGAAATTTGGGTTCTTTTCAAAGATTTTTCACAAAAAAACAAGCGCATGGCAACAAAGCACTGAATGTACCACAAGCTTTTTATTTGACATTTAATTCAGTTCGTGTTAATTTTGCTTTTTGCAAACTGCAAAATCAACTTTGCGGATGACGACAACATGTAAAATCCTCAAGTCGCTGTGAGAAAGCGCCACTGGTGCTTATTTTCAGATGGGTTAGGTTACGAAATCAGACTTTTTGGATATAAAATGTTGATGTTAGAGGAAGACCCCACTGAACGAGTCAGAACATTTGTCTTGGTAAAATGGATTTTACAACATAAGGAAGTGAAATCCAAGCACATTTTCACCAACTCTGGGCAGAGTGGGTGGACACCCTACATTGAGGCTTTCCAATAAAAGGGTTTAACAAAAAAAAAAAAATGATATCAACTTGACAGTAAATGTCAGATGCTGACTTCACAAACACCCAATTGTTGAACACTTGAGGTGTTGCTGTAGTGCGATAGAGTTGCAGAGCTATTAGTAGGACCCTTGTTGTTGCTGTGAGGCCACAGAGGGGTATTGTAGTGTGACAGTAATACTGACAGTTAAACACTTGTTGCCGTGAGGTCAGTGAGGCCAGAGGTTCTGCTTCCTCTGGCTGTGTCCCTCCTATAGCAGGTAGTTGGGCCTGGCTGGTAGCTAAAGCACCAGTCTCAGGATCACTTTCAGCCACAGCTTCCCCTGACTACAGCTTGAACACACCAGCAACACACCCTTACACAGACACCCTTACACAGACACCCTTACACAGACACCCTTACACAGACACCCTTACACAGACACCTTTACACAGACACCTTTACACAGACCAGCAACTGTCAGTACTGGAACACTCCTCCTCCCAACCCTTACACAGACCAGCAACACACCCTTACACAGACCAGAAACACACCCTTACACAGACCAGAAACACACCCTTACACAGACCAGCAACTGTCAGTGCTGGAACACTACTCCTCCCAACCCTCACACAGAAACCATCCACACTGGCAAGCACACAGGTTTCGGTTAGGAAAATGTGGCGCTAGACATTTTTGACCGGCAACATTTTAATTTACCGGACATTTGAGAAAGTTTACCAGACCCACATGCATTGGGTGTGTAACCTGATTAGGGCGTCTACCCACGGTGCTCAGAATGGCACAAATCACATTTAGAATATGGTAATTCATATTACCAGAACATGCCAGTGGAGAATGCAATGATGTGAAGTCCTTCTTATCCAATTCTGATGTCACTTTGAACATGTTAGAGTAACTGCCCACATGTACATGTTCCTCAGCCAACAAGGCAAGTAAAGAACAGCAAAATCACTAGCCCATATATATCTACTATAGTAGAAAAGGTGGCCAACTTGTCAAGAAAGAAATGGCCTATGTAATAAGATCGTTTGTAGCAAGGTAAGATATACCTCAATATGTACGAAAACATTCAGGTTTCCAACAACTAAGAGTATGATATCAAAATGCATTCTGCTGGGTGACACGCTGATGAAGCCCGACTTTCATTGCCATTTGATGACGCATTCAAAACAACTGGGAAGTGGGTGGACACGGAGAGTGTGCTGGTGGGGGGACTCACCCCACTTCCTCTTGGTGAAGTAGGAGTCAGCCGCGGGGTCGTTGAAGTGCCGGCTGAACATGGTCTCTGCCCCCGCATGGAAGTCATAGGAGAACACCAACGCTGGGAGAAACAGGAGGTTATCATGGGGGCTTCTTAAGGATCAAACAGACTCGTACAAAAAACTAATATATATACAGTGCCTTGCGAAAGTATTCGGCCCCCTTGAACTTTGCGACCTTTTGCCACATTTCAGGCTTCAAACAAAGATATAAAACTGTATTTTTTTGTGAAGAATCAACAACATGTGGGACACAATCATGAAGTTGAACGACATTTATTGGATATTTCAAACTTTATTAACAAATCAAAAACTGAAAAATTGGGCGTGCAAAATTATTCAGCCCCTTTACTTTCAGTGCAGCAAACTCTCTCCAGAAGTTCAGTGGGGATCTCTGAATGATCAAATGTTGACCTAAATGACTAATGATGATAAATACAATCCACCTGTGTGTAATCAAGTCTCTGTATAAATGCACCTGCACTGTAATAGTCTCAGAGGTCCGTTAAAAGCGCAGAGAGCATCATGAAGAACAAGGAACACACCAGGCAGGTCCGAGATACTGTTGTGAAGAAGTTTAAATCTGATTTGGATACAAAAAGATTTCCCAAGCTTTAAACATCCCAAGGAGCACTGTGCAAGCGATAATATTGAAATGGAAGGAGTATCAGACCACTGCAAATCTACCAAGACCTGGCCGTCCCTCTAAACTTTCAGCTCATACAAGGAGAAGACTGATCAGAGATGCAGCCAAGAGGCCCATGATCACTCTGGATGAACTGCAGAGAGCTACAGCTGAGGTGGGAGTCTCTGTCCATAGGACAACAATCAGTCGCATATTGCACAAATCTGACCTTTATGGAAGAGTGGCAAGAAGAAAGCCATTTCTTAAAGATATCCATAAAAAGTGTTGTTTAAAGTTTGCCACAAGCCACCTGGGAGACACACCAAACATGTGGAAGAAGGTGCTCTGGTCAGATCAAACCAAAATTGAACTTTTTGCAACAATGCAAAACGTTAAGTTTGGCGTAAAAGCAACACAGCTCATCACCCTGAACACACCATACCCACTGTCAAACATGGTGGTGGTAGCATCATGGTTTGGGCCTGCTTTTCTTCAGCAGGGACAGGGAAGATGGTTAAAATTGATGGGAAGATGGATGGAGCCAAATACAGGACCATTCTGGAAGAAAACCTGATGGAGTCTGCAAAAGACCTGAGACTGGGACAGAGATTTGTCTTCCAACAAGACAATGATCAAAAACATAAAGCAAAATCTACAATGGAATGGTTCAAAAATAAACATATCCAGGTGTTAGAATGGCCAAGTCAAAGTCCAGACCTGAATCCAATCGAGAATCTGTGGAAATAACTGAAAACTGCTGTTCAAATGCTCTCCATCCAACCTCACTGAGCTCAAGATGTTTTGCAAAGGAGGAATGGGAAAAAATTCAGTCTCTCGATGTGCAAAACTGATAGAGACATACCCCAAGCGACTTACAGCTGTAATTGCAGCAAAAGGTGGCGCTACAAAGTATTAACTTAAGGGGGCTGAATAATTTTGCACGCCCAATTTTTCAGTTTTTGATTTGTTAAAAAAGTTTGAAATATCCAATAAATGTCGTTCCACTTCATGATTGTGTCCCACTTGTTGATTCTTCACAAAAAAAATACAGTTTTATATCTTTATGTTTGAAGCCTGAAATGTGGCAAAAGGTCGCAAAGTTCAAGGGGGCCGAATACTTTCGCAAGGCACTGTATATATACAAAACATGGGGGGGGACATAAAGAGCCACCCCACCCATACACATGACTCACAGTGATCTCCAAAGGCCTTGGTGGTGAAGACCTCCCTCAGGGTAACAGCGTTGGAGTGCTGGATCTTCTTCCACATGTCCACCAGCATCATACACTTGGTGTTCACCAGCCTGAAACCTGGACGCACACAAGACATTCAAAGAAGATGACCACTAAAGATTCCTTCTATTTTCAAAGACTGAAAGAAAATACATCCCATACGAAATATAACATCATTTAAAATTGTGTGTGTTCATCTTGTGTCATACGAGCAACTCACCATGTATCCTCCTCAGGCAGTACGGTAGGTCGTCCTTGCTGTTGACAGCCTTGTAGCAGGAAGTGATGTAGCTGAAGTTGCTGGTCTTCTGCAGGCGGTTGGGAGGGGGGACAGGCTCCAGGGGGAACAGGCTGTGGTAGCTATCCACCTCAGATGGAACACCTGGGACAGGGATACACGGCATGACAACACACCAGCACACAAACAGTGCCAAAATAACCTACATCAGTTAGCACGCATCTTAAGTTACGTTTTAAGTTGACACTTGGACAACTTGAGAGTGTTCTATGAACCAACTATAGTGACTATTTGTGTGTGAACTGTCAGGAACACTAAAGACAGAGACACGTTTCAGGATGCGAGTCTCACTTTGTCTGCAGCGAAACCCCAAATGGACAGAGGCCGTACCATCAATACAACGCCAATAACACCGGTTGAGCCAATCAGGGAAGGGATGCTTTACCTGTGTTCTCTGACTGGTCAAGCTGAGCCATGGTAATCAGATGTCTGTTAATCAGCTCCTAGAGGGAACCACAGGAAACGACATCAGCGATCAACACTGACATCACAGCACAGAGGGTGATTGGAGGATTAGAACAGACAGAGAGACACTAATATGGAGACAGGGTGAAAAAGAGAACAGAAATGGAAACAGAGTGGGTGTTTCAGACAGAAAGAACCAGGTGGAGGAAGAGAGGGTGGGCGTACCTGTCGGAGCTCATCAGCCATGAAGAAGGACGGGGCGTTGGCTTTGGGCTGCATGTAGGCCACGTGGGGAGCAGTGGGAGGGTAGATGTGGTAGGTAGGAAACACCTGCACAGAAACACATTTAATGACTGCACTTCCTATTTATGGAGTAATTAAAACTAATAGGTCATGCTGTCAGTAAGGGCAGACTAAATGGAACGTACCATCCCGGCCATGGGAGCGGGGGTGTTATCCGTGTAGAAATAGGTGGTCCCCCCCACCGTCTCCTTCTGGATGATGTGGGCCCCCTGGTCAGACACACTGGTGGACACCATGTAGTTGGCTGGGTTGGGGTTATTGGGGTTGGGGGTGTGGCTACGCCGGCGAGGGGCAGGTGAGGTTTGGGGGGTGATCTTAGGGGAGTGGAGGGGGGTGGACCCCGCAGAGAGAGACATCCCTGTATGGGGGATACCAGAGAGGGTGTGTTAAACAGAGGTACAGAGTTCATTGGAGTACCTACGTACATTGTTATGACTAACTAGTGACAGACTAAGGTGGAATTCATCATGGCAGGGACTTGAATAATACATTGTTGTTTTCTATAGAGCATCTCCACTGTATGGAGTCAACTCACTTGGCTAGCCAGAAGAATAATGGGAGGTGACATCAATAGAGAACCTTTACACTGTGAACTCACTCACCCTGAAAACCTGGCATGTCCATGATATAGTGCAAAGGGAGAAAACCTAGAGGTGTTCTAAGTTAGAATTAAGTGTTGTTTTTTTTGTAGTGGATGGCTCACCAGGTGCGAGTGCGGTGGAGCTGCTGAGGCCGAGGTGGGGAAAGAGGGGCGATGGGAAGGCCGGACCACTGGGCTGGACCATAGTGGCCATGCGGGGAACCCCCTTAGGGATGAACTCATTGGCTGTAGGGTTAGGACCCTGGAGAGAGGGAGAGAATGAGAGATGCATAACCCTAGGATTAGATTTTATTGTTCTTCTTGCCTTCAGATATTCTATTTGTTTATTTTCCATATGAGGATTTGGCTTCATCACAGTTTACAAAAACAAACAGTGACCGGATGTTGTAATCTAGAGAATACGCACACAAACTAACCACAACGGATGGGTTTAGGTTTGACCATTTCCCCCTTAGGAGCTCAAACACTCAATAGACATTTGAAGCTCAAACTCTTCCCCATGGTTGACGACCACATCAGGAACCTGGGTAGTGGTGCTCACCTTTCTCCTTTGTGATATGCTCAGAGCACCAAAGTCACTGAAGAGTGAAGACATGGGGGAATTCCCTGGCTCTGGAAGAGGACATAGAGGGAATGAAGACTGTGTTGTCCACGGAGAGTTTTCCATCGACCCACAACTCTGACCTGGTCCAGCTGCCAGGGTTCCATGGAATAGATCTGTCAGTGATTTCATGGGTGTTACAATCAAAGAGTTAGAAGTTGCACCAATTATAATTCTACAGTTATTAGTTTCAAAGATCTGTTATACTCCAGTGGATCCCAACAGCAGTCCTTGAGAACCCCAAAATACCTGCTTCAACTCATTGAAGGCCTGATAATTAGTTGACAAGTTGAATCAGATGTGCTTGTACTGTTGGGGGTACTTGAGGACCGGAGTTGGGAACCACTGAGCTATTCCATGAAGTTTCCTCTAGGTACTGGGTTCTTACCGTGAGCGCTGTGGCTGAAGTTCTTGGCACCGTCGTCAAGGAGACTGGGAGAACTGCTGCTGTTGGTGATTCTCTAAAAAAAAAAAAAAAAAAAAATGTAAGCATCCGTTTTAAGTATCTTAGTTACCTAGCTACCATATTCTAGCAAAGACCGCAGCCCTGATGTTCCCAAAAGGAACCAGTCTGAAGCAAAGATAATTCCCATTAGAAGCCACTGTATCTGCATCACTGGCTGATGGTCTTGTAATTCAGCATAGGTGTATGCACCTGGTCAAATTGTAGATACAATACTGCTGTATCCCATTAGTGATCTGCCAAGTTTGACTAGCAGAAGGGACTTTTCTCAGCAGGTTAGGAGAATTAAGAATAGCTAAACGCCAAAAGTGTCCCCGATGCCACTCGAAAATATGTGCACTAAAAAATAAACATGGAACAACTTCAAAGATTTGACTGAGTTTGAGTTCATGAGGAAATCAGTCATTTGGAATAGATTATTTAGGGCCTTATCTATGGATTTCACATGACTGGGAATACAGATATGCACCTGCAGGGGCGT
This sequence comes from Oncorhynchus masou masou, assembly GCF_036934945.1. Taxonomy (NCBI): domain Eukaryota; kingdom Metazoa; phylum Chordata; class Actinopteri; order Salmoniformes; family Salmonidae; genus Oncorhynchus; species Oncorhynchus masou. Next base: position 14,868,863 of record NC_088239.1, on the reverse strand, counting down.
GGATCAGAAAACCAGTCAGTCTCTGGTGTGACCACCATTTGCCACATGCAGCACGACATCTTTGCATAGAGTTGATCAGGCTGTTGGATTGTGGCCTATGTAATGTTTTCCCACACCTCTTCAATGGCTGTATGAAGATGCAGGAACTGGAACATGCGTCGATCCAAAGCATCCCAACTATGCTCAACTGGTGACATGTCTGGTTAGTATGCAGGCCATGGAAGAACTGGGACATTTTCAGCTTCCTGGAATTGTGTACAGAACCTTGCGACATAGGGCTATGCATTATGCTGAAACATGAGCTGGTGGCACAATGGGCTTCAGGATCTCGTAACGTTATCTCTGTGCATTCAAATTGCCATCAATAAGCGTATTTGTTGTCCATAGCTTATGCCTGCCCATACCATAACCCCACCACCACGGCACTCTGTTCACAACAGTAAACCACTCGCCCACACACACTGTCTGTAATCTTCTCTGTACCGTTAAAACTGGGATTCATTCGTGACACTTTCAGTGTGCCAGTGGCCATCAAAGGTGAGTATTTTCCCACTGAAGTCTGTTGCGAGTCAGGTCAAGACCCTGGTGAGGATGACGAGCACGAGTTTCCCTGAAAAGGGTTTTTGAAAATTTGTGCAGAAATTATTTGGTTGTGTAAACCTAGCTTTATCAGCTGTCCAAAGTGGCTTGTAGCAGACCATCCCGCAGCTGAAAAAGCCAGATGTGGAGGCCCTGGGCTAGTGTGGTTACACATGGTCTGCGGTTGTGAGGCCAAATTCTCTAAAATGACGTGTAAGGTGGCTTATTGTATAGAAAGTAACATTCAATTCTCTGGCGGGCATTCCTGCAGTCAGCTTGCCAATTGCAAGCTTCCTCAAAACGTGAGACATCTGTGGCAGTGCAGTGTGACAAAACTGCACATTTTAGAGTGGCCTTTTCTTTCCCCCAGCACAAGGAGCACCTGTGTAATGATCATACTGTTTAATCAGCTTTTTGACATGTCACACCTGTCAGGTGGGTGGGTTATCTTGGCAAAGGAGAAATGCTCACTAACAGGGACGTAATACAAAAATGTGCTCAAAATTGAGCGAAATAAGCTTTTTGCACATATGGAACATTTCTGGGATATTTTATTTCAGGTCATGAAAACAACACTGTTGCGTCTATTTTTGTTCAGCGTAGCTATAACCAGGCCTGCCCTGAAAACAGTCTTGGTTTCCACTAATGTGATTCTGCTAAAACCTGCATAATTGCGTGATTGAAATAAACAAACACCTAGCACTACATAATTATCCGATTTTCTTTAGGTCAAATACTTGAGACTAGTGTTGGGGAGACCTCTACTCCAAATAACACGATATCCGATATAATCGTTTTGTGCCTGTGCAATTTGTGCTAACTCACAATTTTATACTCAATCTCATTAAATAATCATTGTTTGGCAGGAAAAGAAATAAGGCTTAGTTATTTCATTTAGAATTAATTAATTAATTAATTAATTTTCAACATATTGATAAAGACTAGTTAAATAAAATCAGTTAGGCAAGTCAGTTAAAACCTCTTGAAGCTAGGGGGCACTATTTTTGTTTGGAAAAATAACTTTCCCAAAGTAAACAGCCTATTTCTCAGGACCAGATGCTAGAATATGCATATAATTGACAGATTAGGATAGAAAACACTCTAAAGTTTCCAAAACTGTAGAAATATTGTCTGTGAGTATAACAGAACTGATATTGCAGGCGAAGGCCTGAGAAAAATCTAATCAGGAAGCGACTCTTATTTTGAAACCCCTGTGTTCCTATGCATCCCTATTGCCCATTGAAAGGGATATCAACCAGATTCCTTTTTCTATGGCTTCCCTAATGTGTCAACAGCCTTTAGACATAGTTTCAGGCTTTTATTTTGAAGAATGAGCGTGAACGAACACATTGCGTAAGTGGACAGGTGAGGGCTCTCAGAGAGAAAAGCCAAGGTTCCCTGATAATACAGATCACTGTCTTTAGACCAGTGCTGAACCAGACTTTCTGATAAACATACAAGACTAAGTTCACCTCTACCACATCAGCCAAGTAGCACTATTATTCAGTATTTGACCCTACTGCAGATCTAAAGATAGTGTTCGGGTACTTCAGTAGAATAACAAAATCATATATACACATACATACAAATAAAACTAACAAGAATCTCAAAGTCATTTTGAAACAAAAGTAGGTATCTGTCGAGTCAGTACGGTTTAGTTGGATTCTGAGGCTGGTCATACCTGCATGATAGAGTATTTAGACTCTGCCGGGCTCCCGAAGCCATTGACCCCAATGAAGCTGCTGCTGAAGTAGGAGTTGGTCAGATTGGCATCGCTCAGGGTCCCGCCCTCCATCCCAGGGACTGTAGAGGACAGAGACAATGGGTTCAGAATCAGCCGCCTGCTTCTACTAAATAGGGCCTGGGTGGTCCTGGTAAACGTCATATTCTATGTTTGAAAAACATTATGGAGTCAGGGTAGCCTAGTGGTTAGAGTGTTGGAGGTTGCAAGTTCAAACCCCCGAGCTGACAAGGTACAAATCTGTTGTTCTGCCACTGAACAGGCAGTTAACCCACTGTTCCTAGGCCGTCATTGAAAATAAGAATTTGTTCTTAACTGACTTGCCTGGTTAAATAAAGGCAAAATAAATATATGCCATACAGACTAACATATCACCCTTATAAAGAGTGGCAGGGGTCTCGTTAATTGAATGGTGTTGTGATGCAAAATGCATGTAATGCACATAAGTGTCTATGAACTAATTTTGTAATCATGAGGCCATAGCTTGTCTTCATTTACAGGACAATTACAGATGAGTAGCCAATCAGCACGCTTCTTGAGAAGATGTAAACACTTCAACTTTATCCAGTTTCCGTGTGTACAAATGATAATATCCACCTTGCAACTGAACACGTGGCACTGTGCAGAGTTAAATCAAATAAATTACAGCTGTGATGGTTGAATTATTTTGCAAGTGATGATGCTAACTAGTTAGGAACTAAGTAAATTGACTTCACTGCAGCAGATGTTTGGTTAGCATGTAAGCTAGCTAGTCACCTTAAGCACGAAGACAAGCATCATAAAATGCATCGCTTCCAAAACGATTCAACATTAACTAGCTCTGCTAGTTAACGTTAGATGCACGCATTACTAACTATAGTAGTTACCTAATGCAAGAAGAGCGCAAACGTTAACTTTTTTTCCGCCAGAAGAACTTTTCTAACCATAGCCATCTAACGTTAGCTAGCTCCATTAGCCAATGATTGTCTGAATTTTCCCACTGAGCTCTTGTAGCTGTCAAATACAAAAACACTCAAATTGCTAACTAAATGCATTTACTGAAGGAGCTCAAATTCTGGACGAAAAACTTTGCGCTCAGACACTTTAATTAGTTATGCTTGAAAAACATGTTTAACCCACGCTGTTTTTTTTGGGGGGGGGGGGAGGCCTCAAAGAATCCCCGGGCTCAGTGTTAACAAAGCCCCTCACACGCCCAAAAAGCAACAACCACCGATGAGGCTGTGCTAGGCCCTGTCGTATAGGACGGGTATAAACAGACCAAGTATACTCACTGGTTAACATCTGTCCCTCCAGAACCGTGCCTGCAGGCCCCAGAGAGTCGCCCTTTTTGGAGACGTTCGGTACTCCAACCGGGCAGGCCGGGGGTGCACTAAGCGGATACGTCACGGCTCCTCCAGACATGGATAAAGGGACAGGACTTGCTCCACTGTGAAGGGACATGCTTGCCATAGACGGCTCCTCATGCAAAAACTGACACTCGTCCCCATAAAAGCAAGTCTTATCCTTTGCGTAGTATCGGCAGAACTTCACCTTGACGCAGGGTATTCCGACACCCCCAAGTGGAGCAGCTGAAGCTGGGAGTCCACTGTTCATGACACCGCTGCTGCCGCCGGAAGATATTCAAACATAGAGAGACGTCGATTGCTAGGTAGCTTGCTCTCGAGTAAGGTTCGTAATGTCAATGCAAAGCGATATGCAACAGCAAATATGTTTGGTCCAAGCTTAAAATGACATTACTCACATTATCCGACTAGAAGACAAATAATTAAGATAACTAAGGGCATTGCGTTTGACAAATCCTGGTCGCTGTTGTCGCTATTCATGTAGCTAGCTAGCCCGTTGTTTAGCCTCGTTCACGCTGCTGTTGTTGTTTTCTGCTCTCTGGCTAGCTACTCCGCTTAAAAAAAGTGGCTTATTCATTTAGTCGAATCAGTTGCAAAACGTTTCTTAAAATGGAAGCAAACGAAACGGGGAGGGACCTACCTGAATGTGTCCAATGGAAACTCTAATTTAGCTCTGTTTGGTTCTTAAACGGTTTCCGAAATGAATAGACCCCAGTTAGCATTGCATTATGGGAAGCTTGCAAGATTTTAACGTTACTGCAAAAGTCAGCTGCGTTTGGAGCGGCTTTGAGGGACAGACTCAGTTCGTAGCTTTTGGTCTGTGAACAAAACCAACGATTTCCAATACAGAAAGTCGTCATCCAAACCCAGTCATGTGGTTATAGGCTTTGCAGTCGTGTTTGAGATGAGTGCACGTGCCGTTTGATATTACACCTCTGTGATGTAGCAAACCACAGATGTCACAATGTAGTAAGCGTAACATTTCACTTGGTCTGTAATATTGTAGCAGCACAGTATCCCCTTGACTTTTTATCAATTGGATTACTCGTGATTTGTATTACGTTGGCAACTATGAAAGTATACTGAACAAAAACATAAACGCAACATGTAAAGTGTTGGCCCCATGTTTCATACGCTTAAATAAAATATCCAAGAAATGTTCCATATGCACCAAAAGCGTATGTCAAAAAACGTGTTCACAAATGTGTTTACATTCCTGTTAGTGAGCGTTTTTACTCTGCCACGATAATCCACCCACTTGGAAGGTGTGGCATATCAATAAACTGCTTAAACAGCATGATCATTGCACAGGTGCACAATAAAAGGCCACTCTAAAATGTGTAGTTTTGTCTCACAACACAAAGATACAGATGTCTCAAGCTTTGAGGTCCACCAGAGAATTGACATGTTTTCCCTGCCACTGGCTTCCAAGTGGGTGGGCCTGACTCCCAAATGGGTCTACCCAAGGCTGTGCCGCTATCAAATCAAATGTTATTTGTCACATGTGCCGAATACAACAGGTGTAGTTCTTACAGTGAAATGCTTACTTACAAGCCCTTAACCAACAATACAGTTTTAAGAAAATTCCCCCCAAAAAGTAAAAGAGAAGAATAACAAATAATTCAAGAGCAGCAGTAAAATAACAATAGCGGGGCTATATTCAGGCGGTACAGAGTCAATGTGCGGGGGCACTTGTGTTGAGGTAATATGTACATGTAGGTAGAGTGACTATGCATAGATGATTATAGAGTAGCAGCAGTGTAGGGGGGCAATGCAAATAATCTGGTTGATTAGCTGTCTGAAATACATAGATTAAGGCAACATTTATTTATTCCTATTGACTGATTTCCTTATATTAACTGTGACTCAGTAAAATCGTTGGAATTGTTGCATTTTGCATTTATATTTTTGTTCAGTATAATAACTTTATAGAGAAAGTATTTACTTGCCCAAGTCAAGCGTTGGCCGCCTACAATAATAGTGTTATTATCAGAGGGAGCATGGTAAGCGTGAATCTGGGACACTCAAGTTAATATGATATGTTATGTTTTGTATGGTTACATAAGACAGAAGAATCTCACCATGGACCATCCCGTTCTGCCATCCTTTGCTAGTTAGTGAGTTATTAGCCCAGTTATAGATCATTTGTAGTCAGCAATGGGGTGACTGCTTCCTCCAAGAGCACAAAATTTGTGTACATGTCTAGACATCTTTGAAGAGCGAGTCAGTTAAAGAGCTTTTTTTTATTCTGAAAGGGTTGTTGTTTTTTCAGACAGGCTTGAATAAGCTAAGTAGCCAAAGGCAGAGGTTAGCACAGTTTGTCAGATTCTCTGTAATAATGGTATGGGAATAATTATGCATTTTATTTTGTGAAGTGGATCAAACAACACAACAATATATTCAGTCACCTCCTTGTCTGAATGACAAAAGTCTCATGGAATGTTGGCCTACATTGAACACCACATATTGGCTGCTACTGTAGGCTGAACGATAGAACAAAATGTTTAATCGAAAACCAGATGTTTTAGGCTTAGTTGAGATGATGCAGAGGTATTCTACATCACGTTTCCAATGTTAGAGTCGAACCGTTAGGGACAAAAGGAGCCAGATGTATTGCTAAAATACCAAAATATCGCTTTTGCAACGAATTGTCAAAATGAAGGCCATATTGACATGTTTCCCTATAACTAAGCCTAAAACATATGGTTTTCGATTAAACGTTTTTTTGTCAAGAAAGTTACTATTTAATGACATTGTAGCCTGTTAGGTTATTAGAAAGATTTCCATAAAATTGTTAGGTTGTAATCGCATTTAGGCCTATAAACTATAGACTAGTTCATGACCAGGTTTTAATAGCCAACCATCCTCATTTGTGTGGCCAATCATTAAAATGAACTATGATAACGTCATGAACCCAGAGCCACAGAGCAGTCTATCTGAAAAAGAACTGCACATCAGATGAAACGTCACGATTAAAAGAGAACTTCTTGGGGCTTCGCTCTCGATACGGTCTCATTGTGAGACAAAGCTACATACGTTGAAAACCAATGCCAATGAAGGGAAAGAGGAGAGTTGAGATCGGTGAGTTATTAAAATCATCATCAACAATGTGTTTTATAGCACAAATAATCAATGGAATAGTATTATCTCTATTCACATTGAAATATAGCGTCATGGTTGTCTTATTCATAAGTTTGTTCGACGACTGTTTTATTCTATAAACCTAAAGTAACAATACATGTCCAACTTTTCCCCAAATACATTTCAAAACAAAATAAAAACATTCATTCTAGCTAATTATTTGTTAAAATGTAAATGTTGCACAAAACTATATGCTGCATTTTATACATTCCCATCGTCGCAAATTCCTCAATATCATCCATCTGCTGTGTATAATGTATTTCTTTTTTTGTCTTCACCTGAAAGAAAAACATTGCAACAAATTGATGAAAATACGCCTTGATTAGATATTATAAAGTAATTTGGTTTCCGTTGATCTGGTTCTCTGTTTCTCCAGCGGCGCTCCTGTTGCTGTGCGCTCTTTGTAACGGAGACGAGTTGCAGCCTCAGCGAGACGCACCTCGAGCGCAATGTATCACCACCAGCCTGACTGTAAGTGCCTAAACTGACCGTATTTGTGCATTCGTGGGATTAATTGATCAACCTGACCGGTCACTTACTGTAAACCGAAATGATCAATCGGATTTTGAAAATACCTGTGGCCTGTCCCCCGCTTCGGTTAATGTTTCATTACTTATTAGAGTGAAAATTTGGTGGTCTGTGGCTGAGTCCAATTTTGAGATTATCCTCACAAACAATACATCCGGTTTGTCAGCTCATGTGCATTTATCGTTGAGATTTTTCTAATGGTGGGCTGTGTGGCCGAATGTCACTTCACATTGCATTGCAGAAGGATACAGGATTGCTCTGGTCATATATTTTGAAGGATAATAAAAGTGAAATTCTACAGCCCTAACAGAAGTCTGAAAGCAGATGTATTTCTGCTCTGACTTCAACAAGGTAAATGGAATAACAATGCATCAAAGAAGAGGGCAGAAACTCACAGTTAGTGGTGGTGACATAGCACCACAGCACAGGAGGCTGCTGAGGGGAGAACAGCTCATAATAATGGCTGGAACAGAGACAATGGAATGGAACCTGGAAACCATGTGTTTAATGGATTTGATACCATTCGCTCCAATCATTACCACAAGCCCGTTCTCCCCAATTCAGCTGCCAACATCCTCCTGTGCACCACACCTACTAGCCTATGTGTTCCTGTCATACACTGTCTAAAAAGGTGTCAAAACACATGCTTATAGATGCAGTCCTATAAATGTGACCTTGACTCAGAGAACAAAAGCAGAACTGCTATTTTAATAAAATGTCAAGAAATGTACAATTTACATTCTCGCCAGGCTTCTTGTACTTTCCAAATGTAAAACAAAGTTTGATGAATGTCTGACATTTGTGTTCAAACAGCTTTATGAATATTCTGAAAACGGATCTATATTCACTTCAAAAGCCATCTCGTTTTACAGCTGATCATCCTCACTTACTCTCTCTCCCTGACATGGTGACATGTTGTTCCAGGGGGTGTGGTGTACTCTGTCGGAAGCCCATCTGAATGGTTCTGGTCCTACCAGACTAGAGGTCCCTGCTGGGCAGAGCCTCCATATCATCATGCAGAACCTCCCAGGAGACCCTGTCTGCAGCTGGAGCCGTGGACCTGACCCAATAAGGTAGGTTTGGGTGTGGGTTTTTTTTTTCAACTTAAAGTTTTATTAAGTTTTCTTGTTTTTCAATCAACCAACAAAACACATTCCACATTCACAGATGTGACAGGCTTAAAAAAAGAAGAAAAAAGAAGTTAAAATATATAATAATAATACGTTTAAAAAAAATACAATTAAAATAAAAGATTAAGAAAAATAATAAAAGATTTTTTTGTGTGTGTATATATATATACTGTACATACACATATCCATATATACACACACATACACATACGTATACATACATACATTCACACTCATACACACACACATCCTACATACCTACATGTACTCACAAATGTAAAAAAAAAAATAAACACACAAAAAACATATATAAAACTTGCAGCAGCACTATCGAGGTTCTTATTAGCTATTTCTAGCCTTCGCTGAGACAACGAGACAATAATTCATTTTTAGTTTTTACAGCACCTTGGTGTGGGTGTGTTTGTCTTTGTTGTGTTACCAGACGCCTCAAGGCCATTGTATCATTATTGCGGGGTTCTGTGTACTTTTGCATCCTTGCTGAATTCATCTGTAATTCTTTGTCCTGCCAACAGAGGGGGCTATTCTATGACCATACCACAGACGTCTGTGAGCGATTCTGGAGAGTACTCCTTCGGCTGTGTGAATTGTGGCATCATCTCCTCCCTGACACTCTCTCTACTGGTTGGACCTCCTCTGAGTGAGTGACAGACCTGCTTTTCTAAACCACTCATGTGATATCAGATTCTGATCTGCACCACATTAAAGTCATATAACGTCAATACCATCATCATGATTCTAAACAACATTGAAATTCCTAGCTGTAGTTCATTCTCCCATTGGTTACCTTCAGGACGTCCGTCAAAGCCACATCTGAAATACATCCCTGGGAGAAGAGGCTTTTTACCTAACTTCCAGTGTTCTTCAGAGGGAAATCCCAAGCCAGAAATCAAATGGTTCAATAACCTTGACAAGACTGGGTAAACTTTGGTGAACATAATATAGAATCTTAAAGAGTGTCTTCAGGGGTTTTGACTTGAGTTTTGACTTGAGTTTTGACTTGAGTTTCATATGTAGGACCTCTCCAAGGATAGCTACATACTTTAATTTCTCCTCCTGTCCCACAGACAAGGTAGTCATGGGAATGAGACATCTAAGGACTCCGAGAGGTCCAACAACACAGAGGGAAGTAAACCATACTACAAGACAACAGTTATGTGCTGTGCTATTAACCCCAAAGGAGAAGAGTGTTCTCAGCTCTATGACTATGGTTAGTATTAATGTAAAAGTGTAAACGTAATGCCCCAAAACACTTAATGGAATCAAAGGCACTCGGGTCAGTTGAATAGTGACTGATGTGTGATCTGTTGGCTTCTTGTGTGTGTCTCAGACTTGGACAGCAGTCGTAGTGTGGATGATGATAATGAAGCTCCAGAGATCACTCTGAGCCCGGGTCAGCCCCTGCTGCTCCGCTGTAGAGAGAGAGAGAACAGCACCACCCAGTGGCTGACGGAGAATCAGGAACATGTAAGCGTTATCACTCATTCATTAACCTTTTACTTACATTGTTGAAAGCATATGATCTGACCCATTTGACTTTCCTCTCCAAGACTTGCTCACTGTATTTGAGGTAATGCAGTATACCGTCTTTTCCTCCAGGTGTCTGTATATCAACTATCCTATAGAGGAATAGGTATGACCTACCTGTTCTTTGAGTCGGTGAGAGTGAACCACAGTGGCATCTACATCTGCCGGAGCAACAACAACAAGATGAAGTCCACCCACATCCGGGTCCTGGGTCAGTACAACAGGCAACAACACTGAATCGTTCTCTTTTGACCTTTTCTATTCAGTCAAACATTCCCTTGACTTTTTAAAAATGTCTATCTTTACTTGGTCTTTACTCATCTATCAGACACTTTCTTGTCATCTGTCCTGATTCTATCCGTACCACCACCCCCTACCTGCTTTTCCCCCCTTTATGATGATTTCCAAGTGATTTCCATGTGATTTCCGGTGTTGTGTGTCCTCAGAGAAGGGCTTCATTTCCATCGACCAGCTGAATGAGAGCAGTACCATCTCAGCCCAGGAGATGCCAGGGTTCTGTCTGCGGGCCCTGGTCTCCTCATACCCTCTTCTACGCTGCCATTGGCTGGGCCCGGGTGGTGTACAGACCCAGTGCCCTGAACCCACACGACTGTGGAAGAACAGGTAAGTAAGGCTGGTGGCCTGTGTGGGCTTCCTGAGACTTCATTTAATCCAGGACATACTGCCATATCCATGTTCTATTTGAGTCTGTGTTTCTGTTGCAGTTTTATAACGCTTTACTAAAGGTCTACTGTATCTACAAGATTTGACGAGGTTAAGTCTGGTTCATAAGGTTCCATATGGTCCCCCCCCCCCAGGACTCTGGAGCTATGTAACCCTGAGCCAGGAGAGTACCAGTTAAATCTGGAGGCTGGGGTGCTGAACCTCACAAAGACCCTCTCTCTGTGTGTGGCAAGTGAGTGACAGCCAACTGCCCAGTCAGATACGACTTGTGATTGTGTGCATGACTCCTCAGTAAGACACCTGTCCTCCTCTGTCTCTCAGGTACGCCCACCCCCACTCTCTTCCAGGAAGAAGACTACATCACCTGTAAGACCAACAGCCCCCTCCCCTTCAACCTCACCTGGAGGTTCTGCTCTCTGTCCAATGACAGGTATCTCTAGATTTAGGCCAGAGTTTCTGTTAGGATGTTAGGATTCAGCTATATATCTTAACACTAGTGGTGTGCACCAATATCAACAATTCAATATGCTATTTGTATCATTTGATATCGATATGAGCAATGCATATGCGGCGGCAGGGAAGCCTAGTTGTTAGAGCTGACAGCTCGGTGATTCAAACTTGCAACCTTTCATTTACTTTTCCAACATCTGTTGTTCTGCCCCTGAACAAGGCAGTTAACCCACTGTTCCTAGGCCGTCATTGAAAATGAAGAATTTGTTCTTAACTGACCTGCCTAGTTAAATAAAGATTTTAAAAAATCTTGATATTGGTTATTGCTCCTGTTAACCTACCCAGATAGCACCTAATGTTCTGAGAACCATATGTTTCTCAGAACTTGGTGAGAGTGTGGTTGTCCTATGATTATTTTCCATACAATCTTCCTACAAAGATCTGAGAATCCAGGATTCGTTCTGAGAACCATATTTTTGTTAGGTGTCAATTTCATGGTTCTATTTAAAGTAATGTTCTCAGAACGTTCAGAGAACATTAAGAAACAACGTTCTTAAAAATAAATGTTTGCATTATTAATTCCTAAGCAAATTCATTTCCATGTGTCCTATCTTTGCTTGAAGTTTAAGCTAGCAGTGTTATTAAAAGTCTTATTGAAACATGTTCTCGGAAACGTTAATTAATTATCTTCTATATCACCAATAATTTCCGTTCTCAGAACGTTAATTAAACCTTCCAGGAAAACTTTCAGGGATCCATAGTAAAATGTTCTCGGAACATACTTTCCCACAACTTCTAAGAAACCAAATGTGCTAGCTGGGTATTTACTAACTTAGTCCTCTTCATTCATATTTGGAACATAAGGCTTCCTTCCACAAGAGGGCACCACTGCTGCTGGTCTTCTGCCTTTTTGGGGATGGTTTTCCATGATAGGCCACTGTCCTTCATCTCTTTCTCCACAGCCCTTCGCCAGGTTTCTTTTGGGTGGCCACACTTCCTTTTGTTAACTTACACTATTATGTAAAAGAAAAATACAGGATTTTGCTGCAACACTCTTACAGACTCGCAATCGAGCATAGGCCTACTTAAATGCCTGCTGATAGGCCATCAACAAGGTTCCCATTGCCCAATGGGAAATCAGCAAAAAGTTGTCTGAACTGCACAAAGCCAGTGCAATGTTATTCATTAGAAACGATATATTGAAATTGGTTTTAAAAAATGCAACTGATATGGATTGTCAATGCCATTGCCCATGCCTAGTTAACACCTGAAGCAACTCTATGGGGAGGTTTCCCTGACACAAACTAAGATCCTTTTCAATGGAAATTCTCCATTGATCGTGCTGTTTAGTCCAGGAATAGACTTAATCTGTGTCTGGGTAACCTACCCTATGTGTTTTTCTGTGTGTGTTAACCTGCCCCCCCCCCCCTTCCCCTAGCTGTCAGTCAGAGTCTGCAGCCTGGAAGGAGATCCCTGCCCCTCCCCCAGAGCTCTGTGACTCAGACCAGTTCTGCCATAAGAAGGTCCTCAGCTCTCTGGACAGGGTCGAGGTGGGGAACCACTTTGTCAAGTGCTGCATGGCAAACTCTGTCCACTCACAGGCACACTGCAGCGAGCCACTGTTCAATGCAGCAATGGTCTTTCAGCAGCAGCGGACCGTCAAACGACGTAAGTGGTCAGTCAGGAAAAATAAGTCATCAGAAAATCATCTACAGCTTTAAGTATTTTTATAATAGTTGTCATCATAGCTCCAGTGTGGAACAGAATTGGTCACAGTGTTGTCATGGCTGTTGTCAGACATTGGTTATATCTGTTGATGTGTGTGTTCCATCAGCCTCCAACTCCTCTCAACTCCTGAAGGTGTCCAGTCTGGTTCTGTTCCTGGCTTTGATGCTGGTCAGCGTGGCGCTGCTCTACTTCCTCAGGAAAAAGGTACACACACACACGCAGACAGACTTGCTCATCACACTCAAACATTCTCACACCCTCCTGATATGTTGTGGGTAGAAACCCCAGTACCAGAGCCAGCTGCAGGTGATTCAGATGACGGGGTCTAGTGACAACGACTACATCTACATCAACTTCAAAGACTTCCAGTACGAGCAGAAATGGGAGTTCCCCAGAGAGAACCTGGAGCTGGGTAAGACTGGGGAGATGTACCAGTGGAATGACTTAGCCTGACCCATCTACTTGGGAATCTCTAGTCTCCAGCCTCACCAATAGTATTCCCATCAACCCTGTGTTGTTGTGGTCTTTCTCCCCAGGGAAGGAGCTGGGCTCTGGGGCCTTTGGCATGGTGCTTCAGGCTACAGCCTACGGCATCAGCAAGCCGGGAGTCTCCCTGCAGGTGGCTGTCAAGATGCTGAAAGGTACAGGGTTTTACCTGTGTGATGTTTTACACTGCTGGCTAAGTGTTGGTGTTTGCTGAAGACACACTTTGTTTTTCATACTATTTAACATACCCTGCACCAGTTAAGTCACTCAGGTCGTTGTTGAGTCTTGATGTTTGCCCATGCAGAGAAGCATGAGACAGTGGAGAAAGAGGCTCTGATGTCAGAGCTGAAGATGTTGACTCACATCGGACGGCATGCTAACATCGTCAACCTGCTGGGGGCGTGCACTGGCTCAGGTACGACAGCCAATCACAGACAGGCTCAGAAACCAGCATTTAGCAGAAATAACGCAGGAATAACTACAACATGTAATTGCCAAGAACATGTCTTTAGATATTGTACTGAAACGAGTACATGTGTATTTAGGACTGTCTCTAAGCGCCTGTGTGTGACTCTGTGACTGTGTGACTTTCACAGGGCCAACTTACCTGATCTTCCAGTACTGCCATAATGGGGACCTGCTGAACTACCTGAAGAACAACAGAGAGCTGTACCACAAGTCTCTGACCGAGGCCTTCACCAGGGACCGCTTCAGCAGACTTTACCACAACCTGCCCAAGAGGAGCTCCACTGGAGGGCAAGAGAGCATCGCCCTCCTCAGCCTCACCTCCTCTCCCATGGACACCTCTGATGGTCAGGGTTGTGTAGACACAGACACATGAAGAAATAGGTGCTAATGTTAAAGCAGCACAGTTAAATACGTCGGTAGGATCTATTCACTGTTTGCCAGTAGATCCTGTTGACCCCAGCTGATCCATGCTGATCCACAGGTCCAGGGATCTATGAGAAGCTGCAGGAAGAGGAGGAGGAGGAGGCACTGACATATGCCGACCTGCTCAGCTTTTCCTACCAGGTGGCCAAAGGCATGGACTTCCTGTCCTCTAAGCACGTACGTGGATTGACAACCCTGCACACTACACACTGCACCATATTCACTTCACCATGTCCCCTCATTCATGTGATACTCCCTATTCCCTACATCATGACTCTCTACACACTCTCTCTATCTGGGTGTGTGTTTCTGTGTCCAGTGTATCCACCGGGACCTTGCGGCCAGGAACGTGTTGGTGTCTCAGGGTGGACTAGTAAAGATCGGAGACTTCGGACTGGCCCGGGACATCCACAACGACTCCAACTACGTAGTGAGAGGAAATGTAGGTACTATACACAGAAGGGAGTGTTTGTCTGTATTCTACAGATGCTCTGTTGTCAGTGACAACAGCTCTGTTCTAGGCATGCGGTGTAAGTGTGTGTGTCTGATGTCTTGTGTCGCAGGTGCGTCTGCCAGTGAAGTGGATGGCTCCAGAGAGTATCTTCCAGGGGATGTACACCATGCAGAGCGACGTCTGGGCCTATGGTATCCTGCTGTGGGAGGTCTTCTCTCTGGGTAGCTACATAAACATACCTACTCTTTTTTGTAAAAATGTATTGTCATTATTTTATTTCGTTTTTGTCCTTTATATTGTGTGTTGACCGAGTTTGGGGATGAGGTGGGGCTGCCAGGGGTATGTTTAGGATGGGGGGCTGCCAGGGATATGTTTAGGAAGGGGGGCTGGGGGGCTGCCAGGGGTATGTTTAGGATGGGGGGGGGGGGGGCTGCCAGGGGTATGTTTAGGGGGGGGGGGGGCTGCCAGGGGTATGTTTAGGATGGGGGGGGGGCTGCCATGGATATGTTTAGGAAGGGGGGCTGGGGGCTGCCAGGGGTATGTTTAGGATGGGGGGGGGCCAGGTGTATGTTTAGGATGGGGGGGGGGGGCTGCCAGGGATATGTTTAGGAAGGGGGGCTGGGGGCTGCCAGGGGTATGTTTAGGATGGGGGGGGGGCTGCCAGGGGTATGTTTAGGATGGGAGGGGGCTTTAAAAAGCATACATGCTGTACACGGTACAATTCCCAATCTGGCCCTCAAACTATCATAGCCACCTAAACATCCCCTTACAATTGGCTCATTCATCCCCCTCCTCTCCCCTGTAACTATTCCCCAGGTCATTGCTGTAAATGAGAATGTGTTCTCAGTCAACCTACCTGGTAAAATAACGGTAAAATAAAAAATAAAAAAACACTTATTAAAGATGTATTCCCTGCATCTTTATTATATGTGATTTGCTCTCATCCCTCCCTCCCTCCCTCCCTCCCTCCCTCCCTCCCTCCCTCCCTCCCTCCCTCCCTCTCTCTCTCTCTCTCTCCCTCCCTCTCTCTCCCTCTCCCTCCCCTCTCTCTCTCTCCCTCTCTCTCTCCCTCCCTTTCCCTCTCCCTCTCCCTCTCCCTCTCCCTCTCCCTCTCCCCCTCTCCCTCTCTCTCCCCTCCCTCTCCCTCTCCCTCTCCCTCTCCCTCTCCCTCTGTCTCTCTCCCTCTCTCTCTCTCTCTCCCTCTCCCCTCTCTCCCTCTCCCTCCCTCTCCCTCTCTCCTCTCTCCCTCTCTCTCCCTCTCTCTCCCTCTCTCTCCCTCTCCCTCTCTCTCTCCCTCCCTCTATCTCCCTCTCTCTCCCCCTCTCCCTCTCCTCTCTCCTCCTTCTCTCTCCCTCTCTCTCCCTCTCTCTCCCCCCTCTCTCTCTCTCTCCCTACCCCTTCCTCCTCCCTCCTCTCCCTCTCTCTCCCTACTCCTTCCTCCCTTCCTCTCTCTCCCTACCCCTTTCTCTCTCCCTCTCTCTCCCTCTCTCCCTACCCCTTCCTCCCTCCCTCTCTCTCCCTCTCTCCCTACCCCTTTCTCTCTCCCTCTATCTCTCCCACTCCCTCTCTCTCCCTACCCCTTTCTCTCTCCCTACCCCTTTCTCTCCCTCTCCCTCTCTCTCCCTCTCCCTCTCTCTCCCTACCTCTTCCTCCCTCTCTCTCCCTCTCCGTCTCTCTCCCTACCCCTTTCTCTCTCCCTCTCTCTCTCTACCCCTTTCTCTCCCTACCCCTTCCTCCCTCTCTCTCCCTCTCCGTCTCTCTCCCTACCCCTTTCTCTCTCCCTCTCTCTCCCTCTCGCTCCCTCTCTCTCCCTACCCCTTCCTCTATCTCTCCCTCTCCCTCTCTCTCTACCCCTTTCTCTCTCCCTCTATCTCTCTCTCCCTCTCTCTCCCTACCCCTCCCTCTCTCTCCCTACCCCTTTCTCTCTCCCTCTATCTCCCTCTCTCTCTCTACCCCTTTCTCTCTCCCTCTATCTCTCTCTCCCTCTCTCTCCCTACCCCTCCCTCCCTCTCTCCCTCTCTCTCCCTACCCCTTTCTCTCTCTCCTCCTCTCCCTCTCCCTCTCTCTCTACCCCTTTCTCTCTCCCTCTCTCTTCCCTCTCTCCCTCTCCCTCTCTCTCCCTACCCCTTCCTCCCTCCCTCTCTCTCCCTCTCCGTCTCTCTCCCTACCCCTTTCTCTCTCCCTCTCTCTCCCTCTCCCTCCCTACCCCTTCCTCCCTCCCTCTCTCTCCCTACCCCTTCCTCCCTCCCTCTCTCTCCCTCTCCCTCTCTCTCCCTACCCCTTTCTCTCTCCCTCTATCTCCCTCTCCCTCCCTATTTTCCTCTACCTCCCCCTCTCCCTCTCCCTTTAAGGTTTGACCCCCTACCCGGGGATAAAGGTGGACAACAACTTCTATGTGATGATAGAGAGAGGTTTTAAGATGGAGCAGCCATACTATGCCAGTGAATCTGTGTAAGTATCCACAACCGCTCTGCACCTACATCTATACATCATACACATTTAAAATTACAATCAAATATATGAACTGTAAAGGAGGTTTCATCCCCCTTTCCCTCCCTCTCTCCCACAGGTATAAGATGATGTGCAAGTGCTGGGCACTGGAGCCTCGGGGCCGCCCTCACTTTGCCAAGCTGGTGGCATTCATGGGCGACCAACTGGCCGACATTGAGGAGAAGGTGAGATTCAAACAACACAATAAGCCTCAATGTAGACGTATGAAAGTTTACAACTGGATAAATAGCACACAGCATTCCATCAGAATCAGGATTGCTTGTCATTTCTTACTATGCCCCTTTTCTGTCTTAGCTCTACTGTAACATCCTGGACAAGAGCTCCAATGACTCCTTATACCAGAATGCACCAGTGAATTCTGACCTCTCTGCCTTGGCCAACGAAAAGGAGGTTCTTTTGACACAGTCACAGAACCAACACTGCAAGACCCATTCCACTGGAGAGGCCCCAACAACAAAAACAACACCCTCTAACATGGTTGCCATGGAGGCTGATGATGATACACCTCTGTAACCATATCAGTGAGTGCAGGGGCCAATCTATCCTTCTACTTATTCTATTCCATACAATATACTCAGGGTTGGGGAGTAATGGATTACATGTAAGGGATTACAAAAAAACTGAAACTGCTATCCGTAACAGCAAAAATATTGTTATCGGATTACATATAGTTTTGAAAAACTAGATGATTACTTCGAGGATTACTTTTAAATTCAGAAAGGATGTTTTCTCAATGACATTCAAATCAGCATTGAAAAAAGGCGCAAGTTTATGTTTGTTTCACCTGAGCTCACCTGAGCGAGTCTGACCACAAGTCAGAGACCACTATGATGACACACAAAATGTGTTTGATGGATCATGGGAAAAGAGCAGGAACAGGCTTTTGTAGGCTACAGTCCAAGATATGGCTTCCAATGGAATGATTGCTGTCGGCATCCAAAGATGATCCAACTTGAATAAACGCTTGGAGGTCAGGATGACAGCAGTGGTGTCGTCTACGGCGATACGGATGTCACTTCTTATTGATATCTACATAGTGTATTGATGTGAGTCACCCTGCTGCTCTCTCATTTAGCAATTTCTGCTTTACGGATTGTGGTTGTTGTGGATGGCTGTTCACAAATCTAAATGTGTATTTAAACCCAATAATGGTTGAATTCAAGAAGTTTAAGCTGCCTATCAATCATTGTTTTTGAAACCAGTGGACAGCCAGTGAAAAATGCGCTCTTGCAACAACTGCATAGTGCGGATCCCAGCCTATGGAATAAAAGTAGGGGTTTTATTACTCAATCTAATTCATGCTGATAAAAATATACATCCATAGACCTAATGGACACATGCTCAAACTCACACACTTTTGATAGACTTAAAGGGGCAATCTGTAGTTGCTGCATCCATTTTATAAATTCTATATATTAATCTAAATATATAATTTAATCATATTATTATATGTAGTAGAAAGCGATGGGTTTGAAGAATTTTAGATAACCAACACATAAAGTAAAATTTTAAATCCATGTATGGCCAGCTATGTAAACTTTAACATTGATTTGTCCTGCAATAGATGTTATTCAATTGGTAACATACATTTTTGTATTTTTCTAATGCCTCTTAAGGGGAAAGTAATCTAAAAGTAACAGAATGCAATCAGATTACGTTCATTAGTTTGGGTAATCCAAACGTTACGCTACTGATTACAATTTTGGAGAGGTAACTAACGGATTACATTTAGAAAGTAATCTACCCAACACTGAACGTACTCAGTTTAAGATCTCACATATTATATTGTGGCACTGGCAGTCTATATTTGTATATTGCTGTGGATTTGAAATGCACTGAATTGAATACTTGCTTTATCCAAATATGTTTAACAATGAATATGTCAATTCAAACTTTTGCTCCAACACTGTAGAAATTGATAAATAATTATTTAACATTGAAACATAGTAAAGAATGTAGCATTTAATACATTTTAATACCAAGTGTTGGGCTGAGACAACCTCTTCTTGTGAACATATTGCACACATTATATTGAATTTACTGTGTGAAACCAACGCAAGTCGTGTTTTTCCTGCTTTTGGATAAGAGTTATTTCAGTCATTATTAAATGAGAGTCAGGTTCAGAAGACTGCTGGATTATTCTGTCAGTGTTTTTCTGTGTGAAGTTCCTTTCTTTATGTTTGTCCATTTGAGTTCTCGAAATTATTCTTATATTTGAAATAACGTATTTAAAATTATCCCTGTTTTTTGTCGATTTTTAGGTCTATCGGTAACAAATAGTGGTGTATTATATTCGGAGGCGGGGGGAAACAACGGCACAAAATGCACAACAGGTGGCGCGAGAGCTGCATTAGTCGCCAGAGCGACAGCTGCGGTTCAGGTGTCCCGAACAACAAACAGGCTTAGGTTCAGGTTGCATTCTACGTTAGTAAGGCTACAAAGCTGTGCGTAAAAAAGACATGAGTGGTTCCAAAGTGCCTTGTAGTCGATGAGTTCATTAACCCTACAGTAATTGCACACTGGGCTTTTCTGTTGACCTGTCCAACAGTCCGTTTTTGGGCTGCTGTTGGTGAGTCTGTGCAGACGAAATAGCAGAGTTTAACATGGACATCGGATCAGTGAATGATCTTCCTTACGACGACTTCGTGAATGTTTTCGGTACTGTGGTGGAGAATTCTCAAATCATACCGGCTGTGGTGATCTGGAGGCCAGTATAAACTATTTCATCTCGCGCATGGCCCGGCTCAATACGGAATACAAGGACCATTTGGGTTCCCCTTCGTGATATGCACGCGGATTAACAACAAGACGACCATCCCACGGTAGCTAGAGGAGCGACTCCGGGAACGGGTGCCATCGATGAAGTGAAGAAGATCTGTCATGTCCGTTTACAGGCGTTCTTGGTCCCGGACATACCTAACAAACTATGGCCGTGTTTGAGAACACCAAAACTGTAATGTATCGTAGGTCAATTTCAGTGGTGAAAAAGGTATCCAATTGTCATGCTTGAGTAAAAGTAAAGATGCCTTAAAGTAACATTTCTCAAGTAAAAGTGAAATTCACTAATTAAAATACTAATTGAGTAAAAGTATTTAGTTTGAAATACATTGAAGTATCAAAAGTAAATGTAATTGCTCAAATATACTTATTTATCAAAAGTATGAATACTTTCAAATTCCTCACATTAGCCAAGCCAGATGGCAGGATTAAAAATAAAAATAAAAGTTTTGTTTGCGGATAGTCGGGGGCACACTCAATCACTCAGACATAATTTACAAATTAAACATTTGTGTTTAGTGAGTCTGCCAGATCAGAGGCAGTAGGGACGAACAGGATGTTGTTTTGATAAATGCATGAATTGAACCATTCTCCTGTCCTGTTGAGCATTCCAAATGTAACGAGTACTTTTGGGTGCCAGGGAAAATGTATGGTCAGTAAGTACATCATTTTCATTAGGAATGTAGTGTAGTAAGAGTAAAAGTTGTGAAACATATACATAGTAAATTACAGTACAGATACCCCAAAAACAACTTAAGTAATACTTTTAAGTATTTTTACTTAAGTACTTTACACCATTGGTAAATTGTGATTGACTACAAAAATAATTAGTCGTTATTTATGATGCAATGTGATTTGTAGATCAGTCAGTCGTCTGCACTGTCGGCTGCAATGTCAAACAAGCCCCACTACTGACTGACGTGATGACTTACGGTTTCGTGTGGTCTGCCTGCTGTGTTGAATGTGCTTGAATAGTGGATAATAATGTCAGCATTCTTGTTGTGCGTAAAGGCGTAATTGTACAATGTGTCAAGTAATTAAATAACTGCAGATGTTTCATTTGACTTTATTCTGATTTCAAACTTGAACTTTATAGTTTAATAAAGAATTAAAAATACAGTACATTATTCACAGTGCCTATCATTAAGACATCAACGATGTGATAACATTAAGCACATAAATAGGCTATATAATTGGTGTGATTGACTCATTTTTGTCATATAACAATTTATCAGAAAATGCATCAGGATTGTCAATATTGACAGAATCATGTCCCGTGCATAGACTGCATATATTTACATACATAAACTAAACTTGGTTGTAGACTGCCAACATTTTCAGAGAAAGTATCTGAACTGCATTGATTTTAGTAAAGCAATCAAAGTAGGCTAGATGCCCGACGTAGCTCTCAACCGAGTTGTGTGGTCTGTATCACAACTGTCTCTCCAGGCAGTGGGTGCTGCCCTCTTCTGGCAACGCAACGAGAGGCTGCAGACCAGAGCAGTGGGTCTGTACACGTATGTCCAAGGCCAACTGTCATCATCAGTGCATGACCCGCATGTCCTCAGCACGACAACATGAGGTTAGAGTTCAGTCGCAGAATGATGATATCGCAGACAATGAACCTGCAGTCCTCGCCTTTCACCTCTCTTCAATCTGACACCGCGGATAATGCACATGAATAATACCAACGGAGTCTGTTTGACTGAGGCTGCGATCACACAGGCAGCCGAATTCTGATATTTTTTCCACTAATTGGTCTTTTGACCAATCACATCAGATCTTTTTCAGAGCTGATCTGATTGATCAAAAGACCAATTAGTGAAAAAATATCAGAATTTGGCTGCCTGTCTTAACGCAGTCTAAGAGTGTCCCCTTTCCTCAGTGTCTGTCCAGTTTTCATCCATCCATATCAGCCCTGCTAGGCCGAGTCTCTAGAACCTAACATGGAGTGGGCGTTTAAGGGTGAGGGGGGTGTCGTGGTGGTGGGATGTCCTGCCCCCCCGACTCCCACCCCTGCCTCATCCTTCAAGTCTCCTGACGTAATGGACGAGTCCTGCTCAGGGTCGACCCCCCTCACTCTCTTCTTGTCCTCCTCCTTCTTCCACTTCATCCGTCGGTTCTGGAACCAGATCTTGATGTGTCTCTCTGTGAGGCTGAGGGTGAGGGCCAGCTCGACACGCCGCGGCCTGCTGATGTACTTGTTGAACAGGAACTCCTTCTCCAGCTCCAGGAGCTGTGCTCGCGTGTAGGCCGTCCTTGTCCGCTTGTTCTCCTCCGCTTCCACCATGTAGGGGCCTGAGGAGGGTGGCAGGGGGTGGAGGATGGGGAGGGAGGAGAGGGTGAGAGAGAGAAAGGTAAAGGGGAGGGGTAGAATGGGTATCCATTTTGTGGCACTCAAGATGAACTAAACATTGTATCCTGCCACAGTCCCAGTAATGTCCCAGTAAAACCCCAGTAAGGCCTCAATCTAGGTGAAATTGGTAATGACTCACCATTTAGAACTCTGGTGTACCTATCTGAAACACACACAGCAGCACATTGGCTGAACACAGTCAGCTCACACACTGATCACCAAAGACTGTATAGAAACAACTCTATTGGGTAACTGATGATACCTGAAACAAACAGTACACATGTAGGCCACAGGCCAACTCTCACAGATGCCGATGCTGCTTCAGTAACAGATTTACTATACTGAACGGAAAGTTTCTATGTGAGGCATCATATATTCTGTGACGAACAAGCTCTGAAATGAAACAAATCACTTTCAAATCTACTTGGGCCACCACAGCACATTGAATATTACATAACTGCACATTTATCACAATCACTCACAAATGGATCGATAAATTGGTTTGGAAATTACTATTAAATACTAAAAAGAAATAATAGGTCTATAGCTACATTTGTATTACTGAGTAAGTTGACGAAAACCAAAAACGAAAACAAACAATAGTTGAATGTCATTTATAATGCGTGTAATCTCTAGTACTAGTCTATATTTAACAGCAATTTCACCTGAAAAGGTTTCACTAACTTTAAGGTTTCATTAGTATCAGCCCGGATCAGCAAGGCAATTTAGAGACAGTCCGTGAAAAGTTTACTTCAATTAATCACTTTTATTTCGAGTGAAGATATAGGCCTACATGATGAAGGTATAGGCCTACATGATGAAGGTATAGGCCTACATGATGAAGGTATAGGCCTACATGATGAAGGTATAGGCCTACATGATGAAGGTATAGGCCTACATGATGAAGGTATAGTCCTACATGATGAAGGTATAGGCCTACATGATGAAGGTATACCCTTATACTTTCCCACTGTTACCACTACATTTACATTTAAGTCATTTAGCAGACGCTCTTATCCAGAGACTACAATTATTTTGTGTTTTGAATTCTGAAATTATGGCTCACTTGTTAAACTTTCGTTCAGATATATTGGTGAAGGGATTCGTTGATTTAAAAATATACAATTAAAATATATTCCATGAATTACTTGATCTGCTCATAGCTTTAGCGTTGGCTCATTCTTGCAGTGGTTGCGTTCGTCCGTTGAAGAAAATATTTTCACTGAAATAAACTTTTATCGAAATTAGTTAAGAAAAGTTAATCGCTTGTAGTAAAGTTACATGATTTTCTTAAATAATAAATAATAAAAACACATATCGCGTAATGAGGTTATAATAATTAACACATTTCTATGATAATTGTCTTAATAATAGGCCTACAAACAATATTGTTTAGATTATCTTTGATGAATGTTGAGTTGAGAGAATAATTGTTTATAGGCCTACGCAATAATTGAGAAGAACCGATTCTGCTTGAGACTTATCAACTTTTCCACTTGTTGTTACCCTCAATTTATTTAACAAATTAAATCCATAGTAACATACATTCGTTTAATTGAAACCAACACAAATGCTGTGTGATTGGTTTGAAAACTTGTTGAATTATTTTAGCCAAAAAATAATAATAATCCTAAATGCTCCCATTGACCCGCTGAACCGAGTTGATTTAAAATGGCCGCAACAGAAAATACTTTTAGGATAAAGAGTTGACTAATTATTTTCTGTTATCCCTAAACCCTCCACGTTAATTATATACCCTTTAATATATTTTACATTAAAACATATATTGATATAACTAAGGTTATTGTAAGACACTTTCATATGTAATACGAAACATTTTTCATGAAGACTTATATGGATCATACCTGCCATTAGATAATCATTAACAAATAAATAGCCACAACTGAAATGTTCACATATTTGAAGTAAATCGCAACTTGGAATTTAAGACAGAAGGCACACTTTCAGAGGCATACAAAACATTGTTGTTCTATATGAGTGGAACACAGGTCCTTTACAGATTAATTGACAAGGTAAACTGACACCCACCCACGACATACTGTATATTGTAGACATCATGATGTCATTTAAGTCCTTATACGTGCACAAAAGCCTCGGTATATTCAAACTTCATGAACATTTATGCCGACTAACGTTTGGTAATTCCTAAGGTCTATATTCACAGCAGTGGCATAGCTAGCCTAAACACAAAGCAGCAATATGGTATAACGAATGCGAGAGTTAGGCTAAATAGCTTTTGAATTATACTTAATGTTCAGTGTAATTGTTGATGAATTCTCTATACATAACACTCACTCCCTTGCTATTGGCAAAATAAAACTCCTGAATGTTCAATTGTTAACTATTGAGGAAATACTTTTGTTGAAATATTGTATTTAGTTTAACTTGTCTAATATTTGTACAGTATAAAATAATGTGTTCAAACTAAGTGTTCAAACGAATCCATTTCGATAGGGCTACCATAAAAGAAGGTCTGCAATATTCCTATAAATGTGTGCGTAAAGATTCCTTGAGAGGCCATAGATTAATTCCTTTCTTTGCAGCACTGCGGTAATAATGACTACGAGAAAATGCCCAAGGTGACTGCAGTCAGTTACCTGCCCACTGTCCCTTCCAGGTGTGCGCGTGAGACTTGGTTGTTTTCATCCAGGGGAAAGGCGGGTGATATTTGTTCCTATCCGCACACAGAGCCAACCCCCCCGGGTATTCGTAACCCCCTGGCGGGAGAGTCTGCTGGGGCGCCTGGGGGTGGTGGAGCTGCGGCACACCCGGGTCCTCTCGCATGGGAATACTGTAAGGAGCAATGTCAGGGAGACTCGCCTGGTCTAGCCCTCCGATGGAGGGCGAGGAGTAGACGGACTGAGCCTGCCGGGCCATGTAGAGGCAGGGCGGAGGGCTGTGGCTGTAGTCCTCGCTGTGTGGACTCTGGTAGGCGCAGGAGTTCTTGAACAGCTGCGCGGGAGAATAGTAGTGCTCTTCTCGATTCATGACTGCCGAGGGCCAGGGCTATCCAACGGGTGTGTGTGCACACGTACCTGCGCCCTATAGCCTACACAGCGTGGAATATTGTGCTCTGCTCTACCTGTGCTGCTCGTGCGCCTGGCGCCGCTATAGGCCCTGGACAGGTGTGTCATTACCATGTGACCCTGTTGCACCTAAGCCATTGGTCTCACTGTTTACACAAAACGGAAAAGTTCGCGACTTAGTTTCTATTTGTGTCTGTATTCTCTGACCCGCAGTCCGATAATGATTGAACAGAATTTACCGTGCGCAAATCAATGCCCTCGGCAAACACTGCACTGTTTGACGCGGGTATCTGAGACCCACCTGCCGCCGGGTGGTCCTAATGCAGCGATGGACAGGTGAACGGGGGAATCCGCGGGTCCTATCTCTGCGCACAGACAGGGGTTAATGCCACCGAACACCTTATCAGAGAGATTGTGGCCTGCGAGACCAATCACGGTGAGAAACGCAAACAGAACGTGTCTTCAGAATGTCAGCATCATCACGGCTTGCTTTGGCTTTGTTGGTGGGAAAGAAGAAGAAACGATGGGAGTACAGTGCCTGTATGTGGATGTCACTGCCGTCGAACAATGTCAGCCATTGAACAGTTACACTGAGTGTACAAAGCATTAGGAACACATGTTCTTTCCATGACATAGACTGACCAGGTGAATCCAGGTGAAAGATATGCTCCCTTATTGATGTCGCCTCTTAAATCCTCTTCAATCAGTGTAGATGAAGGGGAGGAGACAGGTTAAAGTAACCAAACTGTCGCTTGTTCGAATCCCCGAGCTGACTAGGTGGAAAATCTGTCGATGTGCCCTTGAACAAGGCACTTAACCCTACCTGTTCCTGTAAGTCGCTCTGTGTACGACTACAAACTAAAATGTATATCTGCCATTCAGAGGGTGCACCAGTTTGAGTGAGTCAAGAACCGCAACGCTGCTGGGGTTTTCACGCTCAACATTTTCCGTGTGTATCAAGAATGGTCCACCACCCAAAGGATATTCAGCCAACTTGACACAACTGTGGGAAGCATTGGAGTCAACATGGGCCAGCAGCCCTGTGGAACGCTTTCGACACCTCGTAGAGTCCAAGCCCCTAAGAATTGAGGTTGTTCTGGGGGCAAATATGTTGTACACTCAGTGTAGCCTATATGAACGAAGTTCTCTTATCAATATGCGATTGATAGAGGGGGAAATCGATAGCCAGATGTTATAGGCCTACTCGCATCGACTGACCCTGGTGATAAGCAACTTAGATTGGGAGGTGGTTGTCTTGGAAACTTGACAATGTGAGAGGGATCAAAGACCACGTCCTAATTTAACACTCTCCTAGTTGGATACCTTTTAGTGTTCTGTCAAAAGTTTCCAAAACTGCGACTTTTAAAATCCATCCCAAATGGCTCATTTAACACAATTTAACGGATCTCCTCTGGTTACTGGTATTAACAAACAGCATCAGAGCTCGTGTCTCCCGCTGCCACGTTCCCTCTGTGTTTGCTGGTCATTAGGTGCTCACTCCATTAAACAACACTCCTCGTGGAAAGAAAAGAGGAGAGCCAGGGTGTAAACCAATTATCATGGAGTGAGGAACAGAACTCAATTAGCGCGCGTGGCGCGTGGAAATACACGTATCTCCAGGACCTCAACTGGGGGCAAGGCAGCAGTTAAGGCCCATTACTTAAAATGTCCAATTTATTACGATGTTATAACTGTAATGTTATAAAGCACTAGAATTGATTTCAGCTGACCCTGCAGGCCATCAATAACCATGCTTCTGACAGAAGAAATATAAAAAATGCCAGTCAAACACACACAGAAACGAATATGGCAGCACTGAGTTCTTCAAGAGCACGTACACCAGTATATTTAATGGGGCACTCAGCACCTGCTCTAAAGTTCAAGTAAACCAATGCCTTACAAATCAGTCCATGTAATGTTGCTTAAAGGTGTTTATACTTGCTCGTCGTTTGAAAAAGGAAGGAAATTGTTAATCCGGGTCTAATCCCCGCTACACTGGCAACGCACAACGGAGTTTATGAAGCGTGACTGCGTAAAATGCCATTTAGACCCCCTATCTATGGCATTGAAATGTGCGTAATGGTTTTCAGTGAAAGGTAATGCGGCGTTGCTGAACCCTTTGCGGACACACGAAACCAAATCCACTGATTCACAAACAGGTTTGCAATTAAAAAGCCTTTAAGGGCTTGATATGGAGCGCAATAATTGTTAGTGCTGTGTAGGCCATTGAGAGGGGTCATAGCCGTAAATAGTGCAGCACGGGCTATGGACCCAAAGGTTGCGAGAAACACCAGATGGAACGTATTAATTAGTGCTGTAGGGAGCGATGGTTATAATGATTGAGTGAATGGCAAGCTGTTGATGCGGATGTTGCCTCAGCCCCTGGGTTAACCCCAGGAGCGCCTATGGAGCAACATTGAACGAATTCAATATTAAATTAAATTGCGCCAACAATATATTTCATATCGTATACATTATTACAATCCAAAATAATCAAATTACATTATAATACAATTATTATCATTGCCTAAAAAATGATGCTAATTAAAATGAGGCCTGATGAAGTTATGTCCTTATTGGCTCCCAAGTGGCGCAGTGGTCTAAGACACTGCATCTCAGTGCTGGTTCGATTCCAGGCTGTATCACAACCGGCAGTCATTGGGCGGCGCAGCGTCGTCCAGGATTGGCCGGTGTAGGCCGTCATTGTAAACACGGCCATTTGTTCTCAACTGACTTGCCTGGTTAAATAAAAATAACGATCTAATACTACTGTTATTAGTCTATTATTATCACTATCAACGGCTAATTATTGAATTAACATATTTGGGATATTGGATTCAAGAAAAAACAGGGTTTACAGAACCCGAGGAGTGTCACGGAAACAGCAGATATGATTTATTTAACAAACAGACGTTTCTGATAAAGCGGGTAGCTACATGTCAAGAAGAGGGAGAAACGATAAAAAGTGCTTACCCAGTGGCGACAGCCTTATGTAAACACGACCAACTGTGAGGAACGACAGAAGAATTCAAACGACATTAAAATCAAATCTACTCTGAGTGAAGAAATTACAGCACCATTAATCAAACTATGAAAGACAGTGAAATAAAAACGGCAAATCAAGTTAATGTCCAATCGAAAGGATTATACAAAACATCTTCTTCTACATTATGGGATTTTATACTTTATTGCATTTTGTGAGACTAATTATGTAGACTATATTTGAGTTAAAAACCATTAACATGAGAAGAGAAATTTGAACAAGGTAGGTTAACGACCTGACCAGACGAACTTCCCTGAGCCCTATGGTTATAACCTATGATAAGACCCACTCTGTTGGGAGAAAACTGTTATCCCTATACATAGTGCAAGGGACATACAAGCAAAAAGAAGGTCAAAGGCCCTAGGTACTGTCAGTGCAGAGGTCACCTTCTTCTGCTGGATTATAAGGCACATTACATCTGTGGAAAATGGAAAACACGAAACCTCAGCCAGTCTACCCTGGGTACCCCTGTAGGTATGACTTCGTTAACCTGAACTCAGTTACTTGATCTGGATTGATTATGTCAAAAGGTTTTACCAGCAACTTGCACTCAGGACTAGGCTCTAATACTGTCACTAATGTCAGTTTACAGATTGTACCAGAGATTTACAATGAATTAACAGAGCTGAATGCAAGACAGGGTAAAGTGTTTGTCAAAATAGGGAATAGAAATAGGAAAGACACTCCTAGATAAAAGATCAGTAGAAACAAAGACAATTTAATTAGTTATACTTGTCACAACCTTACAACAGCAACCAGTCTTTCTCACATTCTAACACAAACACACTCTCTTTCGTCATTCAATGGGTATATTTATGTCTTTGAGGGGGGGGTAAACCTCCTCTGGGTAACACCATTACAGCACTCCCTCCAAGGTTATGATGTCACACGTGGCTCCTTCCACTGGGCGTGTCCTTGACAGGTGAGCGTGGTCTGCTGCAATGGTTTGATTGATAGAAGTTGTGGCCTATCGAGTGGGAGCTTGTCCTGGAGTGGAATGAGGAGGAGGAGCTACTGTCAGTGGAGGGAGCGGTCTCTACAACAGCGTTTCCCAAACTCGGTCCCGAGGCCTCTCCTGGGAGCACGTTTTGGTTTTTGCCATAGCACTACACGCCGATTAAAAAAAATCAAAGCTTGATGAGGAGTTGGTATTTTGAATCAGCTAGGGCAAAAAACATGCCCCCAGGAGGGTTCAGGACTGAGGTGGGGAAACCCTGGTCGAGAAGAAGATGGGGGGGCGGTCCTTCATGTTTTGGGGACAAAGTGTCTCTTGTGACCAGAGGCTCTTTTATGTCGGTGTTTCTTGTCTCTATGGCTGTCTCTGTCATTGTCTCAGTCCCTTCTGTCTTTGTAGCTGTCTTGGCCTGTGTTGCTATCTTAGTCTTAAAGATGGACACAAAAGAGACAAAGTTCTCGGCTGTCTCTATGCTTGTCTTTGTCCCTGAGTCCCCTGTGGTCTTTGTATTCCCAATTGTCTCTGGGTGGTGTCCTGCCCCCTACTATTTGATGTCTGTACTCCTGAGTGGCCAGCAGGGCAGCACTGTGGAATGGTGTTGAGCAGGAAACGCTTGTTAGTGCTGCACAGCGGACACTTCATCCTGAAAGACAGTTGAACCAAAATTAACACTGCAAAGCCAGCAAGGCCTTCGATATGAGCCAGTAACTTTGACACCGGTTTGTACGGGTCAGTCATATCTTGCCGAGAGTCAAAGACATTCTGCATTGAAAGCCAAACACCCATAACAGATCCTTAACCAGATCCTTTGCTAACACATCCCACTCACCAGCCTGCTGGACCCATGGTTTCTGCTTGCACCCAGCCCGATTGGTTTCCTTCAACAGCTCATCCAATGCACGTCTACATGAAACATGGGGAGAGGGAGAACACCTGACCACTGTGACTGACCCAAACTTAAGGAAAGCGTTGACTATGTACAGACTCAGTGAGCATAGCCTTGCTCCTGAGAAAGGCCGCCGTAGGCAGACCTGGCTCTCAAGAGAAGACATGCTATGTGCACACTGCCCACAAAAGGAGGTGGAAACTGAGCTGCATTTCCTAACCTCCTTCCAAATGTATGACCATATTAGACACATATTTCCCTCAGACTACACAGACCCATAAATAATTTGAAAACAAATTTAATGTCGATAAACTCCCATATCTATTGGGCAACCAGTGAAGAACAAACACAATTGCAAATACAACCTATATTTATGTTGAATTATTTCCCTTTTGTACTTTAACTATTTGCACATCATTACAACACTGTATATAGACATAATGACATTTTAATGTCTTTATCTCTTTTGGAACTTTTATAAGTGTAATGTTTACTATATTTTTTTTATTGTTTATTTCACAAAGTATTTATTTATTTCACTTGCTTTGGCAATGTAAACATGTTTCCCATGCCAATAAAGCCCTTAAATGTACATTTAATTGAGAGAGAGCAAGAGGGAGACATTGACATATAAAATGGGGCTAAAAAGGAGAGTAGAGAAAGGGGAGAATAAAAAGTGAGAGGAACAACAGCAGAATGGAAAACAGAGAGGGAGATGCATCACAACCTCAGTCTAAGAGGGCAAGCAACAGTAACTTAGAGGTACCTCATGTGTCCTGGGTTGACCTGCTGAGTCAGTAGTATCTTGTCTCAGTGGGAGAAACTGTTATAGCTGCCCTTTGACCACAGACAACTGCGCGCAGGATCTCTCACGCACGCACATGATTTTACTATCAATGGTGCACACACACATCAATCTCTATTCTCACACTCCATCCTCCCCCAAACATTGAATTTCCAGCAGCTGCGACCCAAAAATAACTCCCTACTTGTTTGGTGTTACATTACCTTGCTGAATCTCTCAACAACAATTCAGTCGCTAAGTGAGATAGTTAGCTAGTAATGCTACAATTGATTGAATAACAGCACAACATAACTAGCTAATCATTTACAAGCATAACATGAATAGCAATCGACCTAGCTGCTGGAAAGCAATTAACTATAATGTAAATAGCATAATAAATCCCCTTGACATAGCTAGCTAGATTGCCTTTTAAAACACCGATAAAATTCACTTCAAGCAAGAAAAAATCATACTGGCAGTATGATAGATTATAATATAGTTATCCAACTCGCCACCATCTGCCATGGTGTAGTGATCACTGTAAAAACATTTTTTTAAAAGCAAATCAATAGTGCCAATTCTAGCTAATGATTATTTATGAACATTTCTGTTTACTTCTCCTCCACCGGGGCCTTCGAGCGAGCACCTCACAGACCTACGATCCGTAGTAGTGCCTTACGTAAAATCAGATTTCATTACGTAAAATAACAGAAAGAATGACAAAAAAACACACACATTATTTTGACATCTATTATAACAGGAAATATGTAGTCTAAAATAAAAAATATATGGCTAAATGTATTTTCAGTAGTTGGTTTCGATCAGGCATGAAATTAAGCCTCTAATTTCATTTTTAGAGACATTGCGAGACCCCGCCTCCATCTCCTTGACTGACTGCTGGAACAGAGCAGTGGGCGGGTGCTTCACCGCAAACCGCACGGGGGCGTTTTATGTGCGGCTGCTGCCGTTCGTCTGCTTGCGGTGAATGTGTGATCGAGGTCCGGTAATTGTCCCCTCTCCGGGCCAGAGTTCTCTGCACCAAGGAGAAGCCGGAATAGGTAATATAATGCATGTATTCTGTTCACACATCTTCACTGTCACGATATCTATATAGCTTTATTGAAGTCGCTATTGTCTGTCCATGAGCCATCTACCTCCGCGCTATTCCACGGACGGAGAAGGAAGGGAGGGGGGAATCTGACAATCAGACAGACACTCCGGCTGGTTCGCTCACCAGCCCAAATAATAAGAATTGTGTTGCTGTCGTCTAAACCATTATATGATGCCTTTGAGATAGGGCAGTGGATGAAATGAGTATACTGCAATTTGAATAGCCTTTGCGATATGCTTTTTTTCTCCCATTCATAACAAGTCATTATTTTAGTCTGCCTTTTACAATTGCTATTCTACACATTGAAACGAACCATGGAGTGAAAATTGCACATTGAAGTTGTATTGCTTTTTGCAAAGAATTACAAGAGGATTGGGCTCTTGAAAGTCATGGTAGTGGTATTTTGCCCAGGGATTGTCGTTTTATTAGCCTACTACCTTGTTAATTAACGTGATCAACTGTACCAGAGGACAAGAAGACATCGCGTTTCCCCCTTGTCTGACATGTAAGATTGTTGTAGCCTAAATGTTATAGCCAAGGCCTATCCATTTATTTGGGAAGGCAACAGGACAGACGTCATCTTCTTTGTGCATTAGTCTCTGAGTCGTAGGCAGTGACAGCTGCAACGCCTTGTCTGCTACTGGTATCAATAGAGAGAGCATGGGAAAGCAAGCCTTTGGAATAACAATACAATTACATGGTGGCCATAAGGCGCCGTGTAATACAGCAAAGACAATGACACACACGCGCACGCGCACGCACGCACACAATTTGAGTGCTGTTCTGGGAAAATAATATAAGATCCTGTGCTGCCTAGAAGATATTAAATATTTCTCAGTCTTATGTAATGCCGCACAGTATTTAATGACATTTGCTGCTGCAATCCAATGATGTTGAAAGTAAGATCATATTTAAGTGCTCTTGTAACTGCTGTAGAGTGCAGGCAGAAGGATGCACACAGAGGGCGAGAGAGAGACATGCAGAGAGAAAGAGGGAAAGAGAAAGGGATAGAGAGACAGAGAGAGAAACATGCAGAAAGACAGAGAAAGAGAAAGATAGAGAGACAGAGTGAGAGAGTGAGGGAGAGAGAGACAAAGAGAGAGAGACATCAGAGAGAAACAGGCAGAGAGACAGTGAGAGAGAGAGGGAAAGAGAGACAGAGAGAGAGACAGGCAGAGAGAGAGAGATGGGGGGAACAAGAGAGATCTAACTTAGAGACTGCATTAGTCCTGCATTTCAAACTCATTCACAGTAGTGGTTGAAAGACACTGCACTTACCCACAAAACCATACCCCAAGAGCATCCACTGTGTGTGTACATGTGCGTGCGAGCGTGTGTGTTTGCGTGATAAAATTATGTCAGATCTTTGTTATGGGAACAGAGGAGCCTTGTGTCCACATGAATAATGCATCTCCAGCTGCAGGATAGACACAGAGGCAGGCACGCACACACACACACACGCACGCTCGCCCGCATGCACGCACACACACACACACACACACACACACACACACACACACACACACACACACACACACACACACACACACACACACACACACACACACACACACACACACACACACACACACACACACACATACAGAGGAGCAGGTAGTGGTACTTTAAAGACGGAAAAGGGTACCAGCAGTCAAGGAGACAGAAGCAGGTTGTCACAGAGATTAGAAGCAGGTTGTTATGGACACAAGTTACACAGAGGCACGTAGTCATGGAAACAACAGCCATGAAGACAGGCAGAAACGGCAGTGGCATAGTCAGAAGGGCCAGAAGCGTTCAGAACATTGAGAATATAGCCAGCAGCAGATAGAAGTGTACATAAATAGAAAGAGAGAAAACACTCCTATATCTATCCATCTCTATCTATCCATCTCTATCCATCTCTATCTACACAGCTTTGAATGTCAAGCTCTACTGACCATGCTCTGTAGCCATGGAGACAGGGGCAGACCCTCACACAGACAGGAGGCTGCATCTCAACAGTCTAAAGGGGCTTCCTCTCCGTTCTGAAATACACAGGAAAGGGTGAAAACAATGTGATGGATGCCTATTGAGCATTTATTATGATCTCTCCGTTTCTTTCCGATCCATGCAGATGGAGGAAAGGAGATAAATATAGAGGCTGGTAGTCAGGTGCTACTAGCTTGGATCTGCTTCCTGCTAAAATCCACCTCCTTGTGTCCATGTGTGTTTATGAGCTCAGGGACATGGCTAGAGTACTGTAGTATGGGAAGTGAGTCTAAATGGCTTTGGACGTGAGACACAATGAAAATGACGAGTACACAATGCATTAGTTCCGAGGATGGCTCAGCCTTGGGGAGTTGGAGGAGTGGATGGCAGTGTTTCAAAGCTGCATTGGGTTTTCCATTAGCTCTGGTTCTCTCATGCTGCAGAACCTGACACACACACACACACACACACACACACACACACACACACACACACACACACACACACACACACACACACACACACACACACACACACACACACACACACACACACACACACACACACCCCTGCAGAAACA
Source organism: Oncorhynchus masou masou (assembly GCF_036934945.1). NCBI lineage: Eukaryota > Metazoa > Chordata > Actinopteri > Salmoniformes > Salmonidae > Oncorhynchus > Oncorhynchus masou. The sequence goes on along the minus strand of NC_088239.1, from coordinate 14,834,144 downwards.
AGGCGAAGTTCACTCACCAAGTGTCACTCTCAGTGATCAGTTGGCAGTCTTCCACTTGTTTTTCTTGTCGCTTTCTATATCACCCTTCTCTCTCTATATCACCCTTCTCTCTATATCACCCTTCTCTCTATATCGCCTTCTCTCTATATATCGCCTTCTCTCTCTATATCACCTTCTCTCTCTATATCACCTTCTTTCTCTATATCACCCTTTCTCTATATCACCCTTCGCTCTATATAACCCTTCACTCTATATCACCTTTCTCTCTATATATCACTCTTTCTCCATCACCCTTTCTCTCTATATATCACCCTTTCTCTCTATATATCACCCTTTCTCTATATCACCTTTCTCTCTATATCACCCTTCTCTCTAAATCACCCTTCTCTCTATATCACCATTCTCTTTATATCACATTCTCTTTATATATCACCCTTCTCCCTATATCGCCCTTCTCCCTATATCACCCTTCTCTCTATATCACCCTTCTCCCAATATAACCATTCTCTCTATATATCACCCTTCTCCCAATATCACATTCTCTTTATATACCACCCTTCTCCCTATATCACCCTTCTCTCTATATATCACCCTTCTCTCTATATATCACCCTTCTCTCTATATCACCCTTCTCTCTATATATCACCCTTCTCTATATATCACCCTTCTCTCTATTCTACCCTCTCTCTATATCACCCTCTCTCTATCACCCTTCTCTCTATATCACTCTTCTTTCTATATCACCCTCTCTCTACTCTACCCTCTCTCTATATCACCCTTCTCTATATCACCCTCTCTCTATTCTACACTCTCTCTATTCTGCCCTCTCTCTATATCACCCTCTCTCTATTCTACACTCTCTCTATTCTACACTCTCTCTATATCACCCTCTATCTATTCTACCCTCTCTCTATTCTACCCGCTCTCTGTTCTACCCTCTCTCTATTTTACCCTCTCTATTCTACCCTCTCTCTATTCTACCCTCTATTTATTCTACCCTCTCTCTATTCTACCCCTCTCTGTTCTACCCTCTCTCTATTTTACCCTCTCTATTCTACCCTCTCTCTATTCTACCCTCTCTCTATTTTACCCTCTCTCTATTTTACCCTCTCTCTATTCTACCCTGTCTCTATATCACCCTCTCTCTATTCTACCCTCTCTCTATTCTATCCTCTCTCTATTCTACCCTCTCTATTTTACCCTCTCTCTATTCTACCCGCTCTCTATTCTACCCTCTCTATTTTACCCTCTCTCTATTCTACCCTCTCTCTATTCTACCCTGTCTCTATATCTACCTTCTCTCTCTCGCTTTCAGTCTTTGTCTCTCTTTTTTTCATTGTATCTCTCTACTCATTTGTTTTCCCATTCTATCCTCTCTCTAATCTACCCTTGCTCTCTGTCATTTTTTTCCCTTCTCTCTCCATCTATCTCTTCTCTCTCCTATTTTCTTTCTCCCCTCTCACTCTTTCATTCTCGCTCTCTTGTTATCTCTCTCCTGCCCTCTCTCTCTCTCATTCACTCTCCCTCTATCCCTCTCTCTCTCCTTCCTCTTAGCCATACCCATGTCCTCTCTGATTCAATCCCAGATAATTCCCTTTCTGTGGGATTGGACGATTGCAGCAGGCGAAAGCGAAAGTGAGATTACACTGACCGATTAGTGAACAGGATCGGCGCTACATCATCTGTACACACACACACGCACGCACGCACACGCACGCACGCACGCACGCACGCACGCACGCACGCACACACACACACACACACACACACACACACACACACACACACACACACACACACACACACACACACACACACACACACACACACACACACACGCAGACACACATTGTCACACATACACTCATACAAAGCAAATATTCACCATGTGATACAGTACTATAATGTGCATGAGTATACTCACATGCACACGCACTCAGAGAGACACACACAAACACTTTGTTTAATTTCCCATCTGTTTAACCCCTGCTCTTTGACCTCTGACCTACAGGGTGATGTCTGATTGGCCACTGGGGGGTGGCTGTCCTCTCGGTCACCAGCTCACCCTCTGAGGCTTATGGGATAGGACGCCTCCCTCCCCACCCGCCCGTAACCTCCCGACCTGTAACCCCAGTGACGACTGTGCCAAATACTGTGCCTGGCGATTGGAGCCCCGGTCCTGACATGGGCAGCCCCGGCTGGGAGGTGGGTGAAGTGAACCTAGCATTAAAAGACACATAACATATGTTTTGTTTTGCAGTTTTTACCTTCATATCTGTGTGTGTGTGTATTGTCTCCAATCCACTATCTACCTGGTATTTCACACACATTACATGGTAATTGCATCATAACAGCCTATTAATTACTTTCTCTGGGATTCATTAAATCAAACTGTTCTATTCAACTTCCGTGGTCATCCAACATCTCCTTTCCCCTATCCATCCAGGTGGGTCCAGCAGGGCCGGTGGAGCCCGTGCTGGAGGCCTTGTGTCCAGAGTGTGGTCAGATCCACCGGGCCTGGGAGAACCACCTCTATAACTACCGCCTGGAGGTGGACGATGACCTGGTGTGTCACATCTGTCTGCAGCCCCTGGTCCAGCCCCTAGACACACCCTGCGGACACACCTTCTGTGCCCGCTGCCTCCGCAGCTTCCTCCAGGAGCGGGACTTCTGCCCGCTGGACCGGGAGCGGCTACATGTGCAGGTGTGTAGGCGGAGCAGCATCCTGGTACACAAGCTGCTTGACAAGCTGTCTGTGTCCTGTCCCCTGGCCCCGGCCTGCAGCCTCAGCATGCCCCGCTGTGACCTGGAGGCTCACCTCAAACACAGGTAGAGTGGAGTCATGCACACACACACTTACACACCTCAAACACAGGTAGAGTGGAGTCACGCACACACACACTTACACACCTCAAACACAGGTAGAGTGGAGTCACGCACACACACACTTACACACCTCAAACACAGGTAGAGCGGAGTCATGCACACACACACTTACACACCTCAAACACAGGTAGAGTGGAGTCACGCACACACACACTTACACACCTCAAACACAGGTAGAGTGGAGTCACGCATACACACACTTACACAGGAGGGTAAGGTTTATGACCCCCCCCATAAATACCTTTCTCCCCTCTCTCTCTCTTGACTCTACTGAAGGACTCTTGATTAGCCTTTGTTAAACATAGAGAGTCTGAGAACATCAAACAAGTGGGGGAAAGGAACCATATTTCGGTAATAGAACGATTTGAAAATATGCGTTGGTACTTAATGAATATGATGTCAGTTCAGTTGTCATCTGAGACATTATGACAGATGACAGGACGACATAAACTATATATGGGAAAGTCAACACACTCTAGTTATCAGATTCACATGGAATTGTTGTGCAATTTAAATGTATAAATATGACACTATTTGTGAAAAGATTAAATGTAATTTTAGCTTCCAAATGAGAGATTTGGGTTTTCATAAAGTTAGAGCTCTGCTCAATCAGTGGCCCACCCCTGTGAAGAGACATGGGTTATAAACTATGAAACACACCCTTCTCTCCCTCCACTATATAAGCCCTTGACGAAAATGTAACCTTCTGTTCCGAGGACGATAGGATGATGGTCCATACATTGAAAAGGACTAACATGTCAACTACAGAACTAAGCCAACCTCAGCGTGAGCTTTGGTTGTGAATGGTATGAACTTTGAACTCTTATTCACTAAAGAAGTGAGACATCCTAGCCGTTGAGTTAGCAACAGCAGCTGTAAACGTGGGCTAGGAAAGGACGGACGACCTATCTACCACACAACGACGATACTACAACGTATCCAATTTACCACCAGTGACATTCTTCCGAGGACAACACGGCCAGCATCTACGACTAACCGACCAAAGCGCAGCTCAGAGTAAATATTTATTACATTTTCCTTTTCCAAATGGGCGGTAATTTAGAATGCATAAGATACTGTATTTACGATAGCACAGCTTCTCCCTTTGTTCTTCAGTCTTCCCGCTCTTTCACTCAAACCCAACCCCCTTTTTTTGGGTAACCAGCTGTCATATCTGTTCCGTCCGCTAGGGACGTTTTCCTTTATGACATCATTTGTAATCAAGGTATGATTCATTCTGTGTAGATGTAATTTTGTGTAGATGTAATTCTGCGTGATTAGTTAGGTATTTAGTAAATAAATAATTAAACCCAATTTTGTATTGCTGATTCAACTTGTTAGCCAGGGTTCGTGAAGATAATCAAGAATTTACAACTTTCAGATGAGATTGAAATAAGGTGACGATTAATATTGACTGCTATTGATGTAAAATATTACTAGGTCTTTAACAGTTTATTCAGAAGATATCAGCTCTATAAACACTCTTTCATGTTGCCCTGACTTTCTAGTTAATTACATTTACATGATTAGCTCAATCAGGTAATATTAAGAGAAAGGATTTTATAGAATAGCATGTCATATCACTTAATCCGGCATAGCCAAAGACACGACAAAAGATAGTTCCATACCTCTCTGCCAATAACATCTAGTTTTCAGTCTCCCACTCCCCACTCAGACCACTCCCAGACAGTCCTAGCAAGAATCTTGATTGAGATATTGCTCTTTGATAAGAAGCTATTTTGGTTTATTTTTGAACATCTTAATTCAAAACAATCATAGTAAGGTACTTAATTGTTACCCATAAATTATTTGATATTGAGAGAAAAACAGCTGCATTGGACCTTTAAGGTTAGGGCTGACTATGATCAACTGATCCTAGACCTGTTTCTTACAAGCAGCCCCCCACTGGGAGACCACACAGGGATTATTAGGTCCCTGGTCATGTGACTGGGGATTACCAGCCAGTGACTTGGTCATGTGTTGTGTTGTCTGGCCGAGGCTCCATGTCCTCTGACTTTCACCATGCTGGGAAACTTCAACTCCAGAGACCTGTTCAACCACTTTTTCTGTGACACTGCCAAGGGCAACCCCGACCTATGGTGAGTCCGGTGGTAGGGTAATACATCTGGCTGTTCTAGCACCTCTCTAATCGGGTGATCAACCCACAAAGCCTCACACACACATAACTCAGTGTGTGTGGTGGCGGGGAACTCAGCAGGCTAGTATATCCGCGGTGAGGGAGGTCTGCTGTGTAACGTACTAAAAGTTGTTTAGATGTTGGTTGAAACAGAGGAGAATTTGGCCTCTAACATGTTATAAATTGATGCTGAACCTTGTAGTGTTTGAATCAGCAATTAGAAGAAGCGTTGCATTACTGTGTAGAGATGTATCTTACCTATCTGGAGTTTAATGCCTGGGTGCTAGCCTTTCGTCTTCAGCCAACTCGTTTGTTGTTGTCCTGACTCCTGCTGTGACACGACAACAACAAAGGATTTGGTTAAAGCTGGAACATACTGGTTACTAGGCTACACTGAACTGTGTGAGGTTCTGGACGGATTCTGGACTAGACCAGAGGAATACCAACTAAAAATGGATAACTTTTATTTAGCTGAATTCCACATTCTGTAGGTATCCTTAAGGAAATGTCTCAGAGGATATTTACCTTAACGAGCTATGGCTAATGAGCTGTTGTTAACACGAACAGGCTTTCCCTGAGTCAGCTGTCTGGGCACGGGACACCCCTCTCTGCCCTGTCCAGTCCAGCCCTTGGCCCGGTCCACTAAAGCTCCATTCAACTTATTTTTAAGTGCATCCTTTCTTGCTTCCTTCCTCCCTCAAAGTCATCACTGATCTGCCAAGGTTGGATTGGTGAAACCAATGAGTGCCAACAATGTCAATCAGTAATTACCTCAATGAATGAATGAAGGGAGTAAGGGAGGATGACTTTCAAAGTGTTTGTACAAAGCCAAAGGCTAGATGTTCACTACACCTTCTCTGATGGACAAGCATAAGCAAAATTGCTTCAGGGGGGGGTATTCATGTTCTGGCAGGTGAGATCTGTCTCATTCTAAGTTGTCCCTAATGAGGTCTCTCTGAGGTGTCTGTTTTGGGACTGGGCATTCTTTGCTCTGGTCTTAATAGCATCTATAGATTAAGGCCCAGCTCCATGTGGTTAGTGCCCTCTGCCCCAGCCCTAAAACAGTAATGGAGCTAATTATGGGATGAGATCATGAGAGACAGAATTGGGTGTCTGTCAGCTTGGACATTTAACATTGTTTGTGGTCCTACAGCTGCCTTAAAGTCAGTGGTTGGACACTGCCGTTCCCATTAGATTAGAACAGAAACATGCCAGAGCATCCTTCTGAGTGGCTGGTCGGAATGCAGCATGTGTGTGAAATGTATGCCAGCTCAGTATATGTGCAGCCAGTTGTAATGTTCCCTCTCATTTCTTTCAGCACTGAGCAAATTTCAGGTCTGCTGAGCTCAAACTTGAATGTTTTGAAAATTCAGGCCCACGTTTACTGTACCCGCTTTAAGTTAGTTTTAACAGTGGTAAAGTAGGCTACTGTGGCTATTTGATCATAATGTAGGTCTACCAGAGTGGCCTGCCATCAAAAACAATGGAGAAAATGCATCCCATAACATTTTAACATGGAAAAAGCTGTTCTATCAAATAAAATAAAATCAATCTTTATTTGTCACATGCGCCGAATACAACAAGGGTAGACCTTACCGTGAAATGCTTACTTACAAGCCCTTAACCAACAGTGCAGTTCAAGAAGAGTTAAGAAAATATTTACCAAATAAACTAAAGTAAAAAATAACAAAAACTAACGCAATAAATAAAAATAATGAGGCTATATACAGGGGGTACCGAGTCAGTGTGCGGGGGCACAGGTTAGAGGTCATTTGTAAATGTAGGTAGGGGTGAAGTGACTATGCATAGATAATAAACAGCAAGTAGCAGCAGTGTACAAAACAAATGGAGGCCATGTGATTAATTGTTCAGTAGTCTTGGGGGTAGAAGCTGTTAAGGAGAGTTTTGGTCCTAGACTTGGCGCTCCGGTACCGCTTACCTTGCGGTAGTAGGGAACAGAGTCTATGACTTGGGTGACTGGAGTCTGACAATTTTATGGGCTTTCCTCTGACATCGCCTATTATATAGGTCCTGGATTGCAGGAAGCTTGGCCCCAGTGATGTACTGGGCCATACGCACTACCCTCTGTAGCGTCTTACGGTCAGATGCCGAGAAGTTGCCATACCAGGCGGTGATGCAACCGGTCAGGATGCTCTCAATGGTGCAGCTGTATAACTTTTTAAAATTTGTAAAAAAAATAATAATACCCTGTTTTCTCCCCAATTTCGTGGTATCCAATTGTTTAGTAGCTACTATCTTGTCTCATCGCTACAACTCCCGTACGGGCTCGGGAGAGACGGAGGTTGAAAGTCATGCGTCCTCCGATACACAACCCAACCAAGCCGCACTGCTTCTTAACACAGCGCGCATCCAACCCAGAAGCCAGCCGCACCAATGTGTTGGAGCACCGTGCACCTTGCAGCCTTGGCTAGCGTGCACTGCACCCAGCCCGCCACAGGAGTCGCTGGTGCGCAATGAGACAAGGATATCCCTACCGGCCAAGCCCTCCCTAACCCGGACGAAGCTAGGCCAATTGTGCGTCGCCCCACGGACCTCCCGGTCGCGGCCGGTTACAACAGAGCCTGGGCGCGAACCCAGAGTCTCTGGTGGCACAGCTGGCGCTGCAGTACAGCGCCCTTAACCACTGAGGCCCAGCTGTTTAACTTTTTGAGGATCTGGGGACCCATGCCAAATCTTTTCAGTCTCCTGAGGGGAAAGATAATTTGTCGTGCTCTTCACGACTCTCTTGGTGTGTTTGGACCTTTTTGGGGCGGCAGGCAGCCTAGTGGTTAGAACGGTGGTCTAGTAACCGAAAGGTTGCTAGATCGAAACCCCGAGCTGTCCTTCTGCCCCTGAACAAGGCAGTTAACCCACTGTTCATAGGCAGTCATTGTAAAATAATTATTAAATTATAGTTTGTTGGGGATGTGGACAACAAGGAACTTGAAACTCTCAACCTGCTCCACTACAGCCCTGTTGATGTTAATGGGGGCCCGTTTGGCTCGCCTTTTCCTGGAGCTCCTTTGTCTTGCTCACATTGAGGGATAGATTGTTGTCCTGGCACCACACTACCAGTTCTCTGACCTCCTCCCTATAGGCTGTCTCATCGTTGTCGGTGATCAGGCCTACCACTGTTGTGTCATCAGCAAACTTAATGATGGTGCTGGAGTCATGTTTGGCCACACAGTTGTGGGTGAACAGGGAGTACAGGAGGGGACAAAGTATACACGCCTGAGGGGCCCCAGTTTTGAGGATCAGCGTGGCAGATGTGTTGTTGCCTACCCTTACCACCTGGGGGCGGTCCGTCAGGAAGTCCAGGATCCAGTTCCAGAGGGAGGTGTTTAGTCCCAGGGTCCTTAGCTTAGTGATGAGCTTTGTGGGCAGTATGGTGTTGAACGCTGAGCTGTAGTCAATGAACAGCATTATCACATAGGTGTTACTTTTGTCCAGGCGGGAAAGGGCAGTGTGGAGTGCGATTGAGATTGCATCAGCTGTGGATCTGTTGGGGCGGTATGCCAATTGGAGTGGGTCTAGGGTATCCGCGAGGATGCTGTTGATGTGAGCCATGAGCAGCCTTTCAAAGTGGCTGTTCCACTGGATGTCATTAGGTGAATTCACCAATTTGTAAGTCGCTCTGGATAAGAGCGTCTGCCAAATGACTTAAATGTAAATGTAAAGCACTTCATGGCTACCGACGTGAGTGCTACGGGGTGGTAATCATTTAGGCAGGTTACCTTCGCTTCATGGGCACAGGGACTACGGTGGTCTGCTTGAAACATGTAGGTATTACAGATTCAGTCAAGGAGAGGTTGAAAATGTCAGTGAAGACACTTGCCAGTTGGTCCATGTATGCTTTGTGTACACGTCCTGGTAATCTATCTGGCCCCTTGGCTTTGTGAATGTTGACCTGTTTAAAGGTCTTGCTCACATCGGCTACCGAGAGCGTTATCACACAGTCATCCAGAACACCTGGTGTTCTCATGTGGTTATGGCACACCGGTCTGTGTAGATTACGGGCCTTGAATTGTGCCTGTCAATGCAATAGTATCCTACTCCTATGCGTTCTGCCTAAAACAAAATCTCTTGCATAGTTTGTTTTGCATACTAAGTCTTGCATAGTTTGTTTTGTATTCGGTATGTTGCATTGATAGTGGCTAATATTGCGTTGATTCGATCACAATTCCCACAGTAAAGGTAAACATTGATAGTCTTAACTAATGGGGAAAACTCTAGAATGTTGAGTAACGTTCAATTTCGTGCTTCTCACGTGCACAGCTTCGAGGGAACATTGGCCAGTTGTGTAACCTCAGAAACCCCTCTCTCTCTGTGCCCAGGTGTCCGGGGACTCGGTCTCAGCAGACCAATTTACAAGGCCCACCATGTGATCACGGGGAGGAGGGAGCCATGGTGACCAGCCCACCCAGGTCCCCCCGCTCCCTCCAGACGGAGACAGACCTGCGGGAGAGCTCACCCTCGCCCCCTGGTGGCACCGCCAGCAGCAGTGTTCCCATGTGGATTGATGAGCCTGGACTGGACAACCCTGCCTTTGAGGAAAGCACTGAGGAGGACAGTGAGTAAGCGCAATAACTGTGTGTGTGTGTGTGCGTGTGTGCGTGTGTGCATGTGTGTGTGTATTATTAACCTCTCTCTCTCTGTGTAGGTGTGGTAGGGTTGGAGTGTGTGGTGCCCAGGGTAAAGCGACCCCTCAGTAACCCCTGCATCCACCTCCTCCGTACCGCCAGCTCCGCCTCCTCAGGGTGGGACTGCCCCGAGTCCCCGCCCCTCTCTGCAGAAGAAGGTATGACATCACTTCCTCCATCTGACTTGCTTTCCTTAACCTTCCTCTCTAAATGAATCTAAACATTCAAAATTATAAGAGATTGATGTGCTTCCATGTCCATGTGTATCTCCCAGGTTGTGTGAAGCTGCCATCCATTCCAGAGGGTGAGATCACCACCATCGAGGTCCACCGCTCCAACCCCTATGTAGAACTTGGCATCAGCATCGTCGGGGGCAACGAGACGCCCCTTATCAACGTGGTGATCCAGGAAGTTTACCGTGACGGGGTCATTGCTCGAGATGGCAGGCTTCTGGCCGGAGACCAGATACTACAGGTGAGGGTCCTGCATGGGTGTAATCTTTCTTCTATCTCCACTCTTCCTCTTCCTAACCATTTTACCGCCCTTTCCTCATTCTCTATTATCCTGGATGGATACCATTTTTAAGTTTCTGCATGCAGTTTGAAGGAAGGTGCTAACTAGCGTTAGCACAATTGTTAACTGGTGTTAGCGCAATGACTGGAAGTCTATGGTAACTGCTAGCATGCTAGTAGATGCAATCAGAGATACATTTGAGGAGATGGGAAACTCCATTGGAATTGTATTAACGGCCATTACGTACGTTGCCTATGCGTCGTCCATGGACCACACAGTGCATTCTGGGAGATTCTGGGACAAGGAGAGCTTGAGTGAATGGTGGTCAATTAAGCACTAGCTCTAAACTCAAATTTAGCATGAATTTAGTACACCATTACATATATTTTCTGAGATGTGAGATAGTTCACTTGTTCTCTGTAATATCGTATAGCTTTGCCATCGTGACTTTACATACTTTTGAGGAAAATAGGCAGGTTTCTCAATCCTGACTTTGAGAAGGGATTGCGTGACGATTAGCTTAGGAACCGCGTGGTGTAGCAAGACATCATGAATGCAATTGGTCAACGGTCTGCTAGGTGAGACGTTATACGTTCCTCCATTCATTGCCCATTGGGATTCCTATCTCCTCCTTTCTCTAATATATCTAATGCAGTGACTGGTAGTCTATGGTACCTACTAGGATGGTAGTAGATACCATAGACTTCCAGTCATTGCGCTAATGCTAGTTAGCATTGGCTCGCAAAATTACCTCTAACTTCCTTCTACTGGACATAGAGACATAAAAATGGTACCATGAGTTCATCTGACTCTGGGGAAGTAGATAAAGGGTCTCATTGCTAAAATCCCCAAATATCCCTTTCAGTGCTCTCTCTCCCCCTTCTTAGGTCAACAGTGTAGACATCAGCAACGTGCCCCATAACTTTGCCCGCTCCACGTTTGCACGCCCCTGTGCCATGCTGCAGCTCACTGTCCTGAGAGAGCGCCGCTGTGCCTCTCGCCCGCCCCCTTTCACCACCCGTTCTGTGCCTCACGCCCCCTGCTCCACCCCAGAGAGCACCCCATCCAGCCCTGCCAGCCTGAGGATCACCCTGCACAAGCGGGACTCGTCAGAGCAGCTGGGCATCAAGCTGGTGCGCAGGACGGACGAGGTGGGGGTGTTTGTGTTAGACCTGCTAGACGGCGGCCTGGCGGCCAAGGATGGGAGGCTGTGTAGTAATGACCGCGTGCTGGCGGTCAATGAACAGGACCTACGCCACGGCACGCCTGAACAGGCTGCTCAGATCATACAGGTAAGGCTAGGGTTTAAACAGTGTTTCTGAAACGGTGAGTTGGGACAGTTTTTCTTGGCTTCGAGTTCTTAGGAAACTATGCAGAATTTTGTTTTTTTTATGCATTATTTCTTACACTGTTACCCCAGGAAATCTTAAGTCTTATTACATACAGTTGGGAAGAACTATTGGATAGAAGAGCAACGTCAACTTACCAACATTACGACCAGTAATACGACTTTCCCGAAGCGGATCCCCTGTTCGGACCACCACCCAGGACAATGGATCTAATTCCAGTAGTCAACCCAAAACAACGGCGCCGCAGAAGGGGTAGACGAAGCGGCCACCTGGTCGGGCTCCGTAGACGTATACATCTCCCACCACTCCCGAGTATACTACTAGCCAATGTCCAGTCTCTTGTCAACAAGGTAGACGAAATTTGAGCAAGGGTTGCCTTCCGAGAGACATCAGAGATTGTAACATTCTCTGTTTCACAGAAACATGGTTCTCTCGGGATATGTTGTCAGTTCAGCCACCGGGCTTCTCCATGCAAGACAGAGATAAACACCTCTGTGGGAAGAGGAATGGCGGGGGTGTATGCTTCATGATTAACGACTCATGGTGTAATCATAACTACATACGGGAACTCAAGTCCTTCTGCTCACTGACCTGGAATTCCTTACAATAAAATGCTGGCCATTTTACCTACCAAGAGAATTCTCATCAGTTATAGTCACAGCTGTGTACATTCCCCCTCAAGCAGACACCAATATGGCCATCAAGGAACTTCATTGAATTATATGCAAACTGGAAACCATATATTTATTGTAGCTCGGGATTTTAACAAAGCAAATTTAAGAACAAATCTACCTAAATTCTACCAGCATATTGATTGCTACTCTAACTTCCAAATGCATACAAATCCCTCCACCTCACTTCCTTCGGCAAATCCGACCACGGCGCCATCTTGCTTCTACCGTTTTATAGGCAGAAACTCAAACAGGACGTACCAGTGACGAGAACCATTCAACGCTGGTCCAACCAATTTGAAGCCACGCTTCAAGATTGTTTTGATCACGCGGACTGGAATATGTTCCAGTCAGCCTCAGAGAACAACATCGACCTCTACACTGATTCTGTGAGTGCGTTTATAAAGAAGTGCATTGGAGATGTTGTACCCAGTGTGACTATTAAAAGCTACTCTAATCAGAAACAGTGGATGGATGGCGGCATTCGCACAAAACTGAAAGCGCGATCCACCGCATTTAACCATGGAAAGAGGGCTGAGAATATGAGTGAATATAAACAGTGTAGTTATTCCCTCTGTAAGGCAATCAAACAAGCGAAGTGCCAGCACAGGGACAAGGTGGAATTGCAATTCAACGGCTCAGACACAAGACATATGTGGCAGGGTCTACAGGAAATCACAGACTACAAATAGAAAGCCAGCCATGTCACGGACACCGACGTCACGTTTCTAGACAAACTAAACACCTTCTTTGCCCGCTTTGAGGATATACAGTGCCACCGTCGCGACCCACTAACAAGGACTGCGCCACCCCCCCCTCCTTCTCTGTGGCTGACGTGAGTAAAACATTTAAACGTGTTAACCCTCACAGGGCTGCTAGCCACGTCCTCAGGGCATGCGAAGATCAGCTGTCTGGTGTGTTTACGGACGTATTCAGTCGCTCCCTATCCCAGTCTGTTGTCCCCACATGCTTCAAGATGGCTACCATTGTTCCTGTATCCAAGAAGGCAAAGATAACTGAACTAAATGACTACCGCCCCGTAGCACTCACTGTTGTCATCATGAAGTGCTTTGAGAGACTAGTCAAGGATCATATCACCTCCACCTTAACAGCCACCCTAAACCCACTTCAGTTTGCATACCGCCCCAACAGGTCCACAGAAGACGCTATCGCCATCACACTGCACACTGCTCTAGCCCATCTGGACAAAAGGAATACCTATGTAAGAATGCTGTTCATTGATTACTGCTCAGCATTCAACACCATAGTACCCTCCAAGCTCATCATCAAGCTGGAGGCCCTGGATCTCAACCCAGCCCTGTGCAATTGGGACCTGGACTTTCTGACGGGCCGCCCCCAGATGGTGAAGGTAGGAAACCACATCTCCACTTTGCTGACCCTCAACACTGGGGCCCCACAAGGGTGCGTGCTCAGCCCCCTCCTGTACTCCCTGTTCACCAACGACTGCGTGGCCATGCACACCTCCAACTCAATCATCAAGTTTGCAGATGACACAACAGTAGTGGGCTTGATTACCAACAACGACGAGACAGCCTACAGGGAGGAGGCGAGGGCACTCGGAGTGTGGTGTCAGGAAAACAACCTCTCACTCAACGTCAACAAAATAAAGGAGATGATCATGGACTTCAGGAAACAGCAGAGGGAGCACCCCCCTATCCACATCAAAGGGACAGCGGTGGAGAAGGTGGAAAGTTTTAAGTTCATCAGCGTACACATCACAGACAAACACAGACAGTGTGGCGAAGAAGGAGCAACAACACCTCTTCAACCTCAGGAGGCTGAAGAAATGTCGCTTGTCACCCAAAACGCTTACTAACCTTTACAGATGCACAACCAAGAGCATCCAGTCGGGCTGTATCACAGCCTGGTACGGCAACTGCACCACCCTCACCTGCAAGGCTTTCCAGAGGGTGGTGCGGTCTGCAAAACGCATCACCGGGGGCAAACTACCTGCCCTCCATGACACCTACAGCACCTGAGGTCACAGGAAGGCCACAAAGATCATCAAGGACATCAACCATCTGAAGCACTGTCTTTTCACACTGCTACCATCCAGTAGACGAGGTCAGTACAGGTGCAGCAAAGCTGGGACAGAGAGACTGAGAAACAGCTTCTATCTCAAGGCCATCAGACTGCTAAACAGCAATCACTAACTCAGAGAGGCTGCTACCTACACTGAGACTCTATCCCTGGCCACTTTAATAAATGGATCACTAGTCACTTCATACAATGCCACTCTAAATAATGCCACTTTAATAATGTTTACATACAGTATCTTACATTACTCAAATCACATGTATATACTGTATTTTATTCATAATGCTTATGTCTTACATTACTCATATTTTATACCATATATTGCACCTTGCCTACATCGCTCATCCATATACTTATATGTACATATTCTTATTTACCCCTTTAGATTTGTGTATATTAGGTAGTTGTTGGGGATTGTTAGATTACTTGTTAGATATTACTGCACTGTTGGAACTAGAAGCACAAGCATTTCGCTACACTCGCATTAACATCTGCTAACCATGTGTATGTGACAAATAAAATGTGATTTGATTTGATGGCCAACCCTACTCTCTTTCCCTGTCGACTACAGGCTAGCGGTGAGAGAGTTTTTCTACTGATTGGCCGGCCCAGTAAGCCTACCCCTCCACCAAACTCCACTTCCAACAGAGACCTGTACTGCCATGACCACTTCCTCCCCAATCACCACCACCACCATCACTACAGCTTCTCCCCCAGCCCCAGCCCGGTGCCTACCTGTGCCCACCTGGCTCGCTCCAGCACCCACAGAGTGAGTACACACACCTGAAGGGAGTGTGTGTGTCTGACTGTCTCTATTAATGTGTATCTTTGTATACTGACCTCTCTTATCGTGTGTGTGTGTGTGTGTGTGTGTGTGTGTGTGTGTGTGTGTGTGTGTGTGTGTGTGTGTGTGTGTGTGTGTGTGTGTGTGTGTGTGTGTGTGTGTGTGTGTGTGTGTGTGTGTGTGTGTGTGTGTGTGTGTGTGTGTGTGTGTGTGTGTGTGTGTGTGTGTGTGTGTGTGTGTAGGACCTGTCCCAGTGTGTGACCTGTAAGGAGAAACACATCACTGTGAAGAAGGAGCCTCATGAGTCTCTGGGTATGACCGTGGCCGGGGGGCGGGGCAGCAAGAGCGGCGAGCTGCCCATCTTTGTGACCAGCGTCCAACCACATGGCTGCCTGTCACGTGATGGACGAATCAAACGAGGTGAGTAATGACTCACATCCCCCAGTGGGAGCTTCTGATATTATTCTCAAGGCCCAATTCAAGTTGTCAGTTTTTGGTTTGGCTTTCTTCCTGTGCTCATTATCTGTTCAGCTGAAGTCTCAGAGGTCAGTGTCTCTCAGGACTATTTGTCCCTAACTAACTGTTCTTCTCTGTCCTTTTTGTCCCTCCCTCTGTTTCCCCCTCTCACTCCTACACACACACACACACACACACACACACACACACACACACACACACACACACACACACACACACACACACACACACACACACACACACACACACAATCTCTCTCTCATTCTCTCCAGGTGACATCCTCCTGAGTATCAATGGCCAGGACCTGACCTACCTGAGCCACAGTGAGGCGGTGGGCACCCTGAAGGCCAGCGCAGCATCGCCCTCCGTCCAGCTG
The DNA here is from genome assembly GCF_036934945.1 of Oncorhynchus masou masou. Classification (NCBI taxonomy): domain Eukaryota; kingdom Metazoa; phylum Chordata; class Actinopteri; order Salmoniformes; family Salmonidae; genus Oncorhynchus; species Oncorhynchus masou. Next base: position 14,818,253 of record NC_088239.1, on the reverse strand, counting down.
AGGGCGCTGGAGGTCAGCATGGTGGAGGAGCCGGGCCAGGTTCAGAGCCCCGAGGACCAGCTGTTTCCCCCACATCACCACACACACAACTCAGACTACGACTCCTCCTGGTCCCCTTCTTGGGTCTTGTGGCTCGGCCTGCCCAGGTACAGAGAATATAACCCTCACACACACACACACACCTGTTTGGGTTGGACTCACTTGGGGTGTTTGGGATATTGGGAGTTTGTGTGAAAGTATTGCTGTGACTTATTTAGTGGTTTCATGTTAGTGTAGGTGAAGCTGAGGAGAGGAAGACCTTTTATAGTATTGAAGGCCACCTGAAGTCATCCAGGGAGATTGTGTTTGAGTGTGTGAGGTATTAGAGGTATTAGAATATGTCTTTCGTGTGTATTACGTGTGTGTGTGTGTGTGTGTGTGTGTGTGTGTGTGTGTGTGTGTGTGTGTGTGTGTGTGTGTGTGTGTGTGTGTGTGTGTGTGTGAGTGTGCGTGTGTGTTACGTAAGGAGGTCCATACGGGGGATTATGTTTGTGTGTGTGTGTGTTGTCCTGAACTGTGCTGTGGTGTGGATTATCAACTGAGAGGCATGTGGTGACATCCCCAATGTCTCTCCATAATTCCTCCTTCTGAGACTGGTGCAGAGAGCAGCCTCAAACTCACCCTCTTTTTTTCTTATGCTCTCTCCTTTTCTTCTGCTGTCTCTTTGTTTCTCTCCCTCCCTCTGAATCACCCTTACTCTATTGCTTTCTTTCCCTGCCTATCTGTCTCTCTGTTTCTCTCCCTCCCTCTGAATCACCCTTACTCTATTGCTTTCTTTCCCTGCCTATCTGTCTCTCTGTTTCCTCTCTCCTTTTCTTCTTCTGTCTCTTTGTTTCTCTCCCTCCCTCTGAATCACCCTTACTCTATTGCTTTATTTCCCTGCCTATCTGTCTCTCTGTTTCCTCTCTCCTTTTCTTCTGCTGTCTCTTTGTTTCTCTCCCTCCCTCTGAATCACCCTTACTCTATTGCTTTCTTTCCCTGCCTATCTGTCTCTCTGTTTCCTCTCTCCTTTTCTTCTTCTGTCTCTTTGTTTCTCTCCCTCCCTCTGAATCACCCTTACTCTATTGCTTTCTTTCCCTGCCTATCTGTCTCTCTGTTTCCTCCCTCTTTTTCTTTCTTTCTCTTGCCCTCCCCATTTCTCTCCCTGCTCCTCTCTCTATCTTCCTCCCATGTCTCTCGCCCTCTCAATAAAACACTGGCTCATTCTCTCCGTCCATCTCTCTCCCTTTGTATTCTCTCTCTCTCTCTCAGCTACCTTCACAGTAGCCATGAGATTGTTCTGCGTAGAAGTCACCCTGGGAGCTGGGGCTTCAGCATCGTCGGGGGATACGAGGAAAACCATAGCAACCAGGCATTCTTCATCAAGACCATTGTCCTTGGAACGCCTGCATACTACGATGGCCGCCTCAAGTAAGCCTCCAGTCATGTTGTTGGGTTGTGAGCATATAGACACATTTCCGTTCTCTGTAAGTTTATTGTCAATAAAGTACATCTTATATTATCTTACATACACACTGTATTAGGTACACCCATCTAGTAGCGGTTCGGACCCCCCTTTGCCTCCAGAACAGTCTGAATCCTTCTGGGCATGGAAACATTTCTCAATTGGTATCAAGGGACTTAACCTCTTACACTTATGGTGGCGCTATTTCATTTTTGGAAGAAAAACGTTCCCGTTTTAAACAAGATATTTTGTCACAAAAAGATGCTCGACTATGCATATAATTGCTACTGTTCGAAAGAAAACACTCTGACGTGTCCAGAAATACAAATATCTTCTCTGTGCGTGCCCTTTAACGTGAGCTTCAGGCAAAACCAAGATGACTTGGCATCCAGGAAATGACAAGGATTTTTGAGGCTCTGTCTTTCATGATCTCCTTATATGGCTGTGAACGCAAGAGGAATGAGTCTGCCCTTTCTGTCGTTTCCCCAAGGTGTCTGCAGCATTGTGACGTATTTGTAGGCAGATCGTTGGAAGATTGACCATAAGAGACCACATTTACCACGTGTCCGCCCGGTGTCCTGCGCCGAAATTGGTGCGCAAAAGTCACCTGCCAGTATTTTTCCATGGGGCACAGAGAGAGAAGCAAGCTTCCACGAACTGCATGTCAATGAAGAGATATGTGAAAAAACACCTTGAGGATTGATTCCAAACAACGTTTGCCATGTTTCGGTCGATATTATGTAGTTAATCCGGAAAAAGTTTCACGTTGTAGGTGACTGCATTTTCGGTTCGTTTCGGTAGCCAGGCGCAATGTAGAAAACGGAACGATTTCTCCTACACACAGACGCTTTCAGGAAACACTGCGCATTTGGTATGTGGCTGGGAGTCTCCTCATTGAAAACATCAGAAGCTCTTCAAAGGTAAATGATTTTATTTATTTGGTTATCTGGCTTTTGTGAAAATGTTGCGTGCTACATGCTACACAAAATGCTATGCTAGCTTTGCATACTCTTACACAAATTAGTCAATTCCTATGGTTCAAAAGCATATTTTGAAAATCTGAGATGACAGTGTTGTTAAGAAAAGGCTAAGCTTGAGAGCAAACGCATTATTTTAATTTTATTTGCGATTTTCAGAAATCGTTAACGTTGCGTTATGCTAATGAGCCTGAGGCTTAGTCACAATCCCGGATCCGGGATGGGGAGTTTCAAGAGTTAACATGAGCCATGAAAACATTCCCCACACCATTACACCACCCCCACCAGCCTGTACCATGCCTGCTGCATATGCCAAATCCTGACTCTGCCATCAGCATGATGCAACAGGAACCGGGATTGGATGGACCAGGCGATGTTTTTCCATTCCTCAATTGTCCAGTGTTGGTGATATTGTGCCCATTGGAGCCACTTCTTCTTGTTTTTAGTTGAAAGGAGTGGAACCCGGTGTGGTCGACTGCTGTAGTAGCCCACCTGTAACAAGGACCGCCGAGTTGTGTGTTCCGAGATGCCGTTCTGAACACCACTGTTGTACTGCGCCGTTATTTGCCTGTTTGTGGCGCACCTGTTAGCTTGTCCGATTCTTGCCATTCTCCTTCTACCTCTCGTCAATAAGCTGTTTTTGCCCACAGGAACTGACTGGATGTTTTTTGTTTGTCTCATCATTCTCGGTAAACCCTAGACACTATCGTGTGTGAAAAGACCAGGGGGCCGGCCATTTCTGAGATACTGGAACCGGAGTGCCTGACATGATCATACCACTATCAAAATCGCTTAGGTCAATAGTTTTGCCCATTATAACATTCAATCGAACAGTAACTGAATTACTTGGTGCCTGTCTGCCTACTTTAAATAGCAAGCCATGGCCATGTGACTCACTCTCTGTTGGAGCAAACCATTTTCATGAACAAGGGGTGGGTGTACTTAATAAACTGGTGTATATCTGTATGTGGTCCATCCATTTTGATGTGCCCCTCTGTGTCCCCTCTGTTCCCTAGGTGTGGGGACATGATAGTGGCGGTTAATGGACTGTCTACGGCTGGTATGAGCCACTCAGCCCTGGTACCCATGCTGAAGGAGCAGCGTAGCAGAGTGGCTCTCACCGTGGTCTCTTGGCCTGGCAGCCTGGCATAGCATCATGCCATACTGTAATTACTGTAGACTGGATCTAACCAGGGCCAAATCAGGACTGCATCGAAACCAGGCTATGGCTCCAAATCATACCATACTGAAATTGTTTTAAAAAAGATTGGACCTACTGTAACCTGGGCCAAATTACAGACTTCATCAAACCAGGCTAGAGGAAACCTGGCCCTATTGAGCAAAATCACTTGATACTAGGGCGGACTGTGTCAGCCCCACAAACAGACTGTGTTCATATGGTCATGTTATCGGGACTGTATCTGTTCAAGGACAGTACATCGTCTCTGGACTGCAGTTGAATATACCAAGGGAGCGTTCAGGTGGCCGCAACAGATGGAAATTCATTGCATAGAACAGAAGAGTCTCTGCCATGTAATGATTTAGATCAGCTCTAGGCCATGTATTTCTGTCTGAAACGTTAAGGTTATCAGGAGAAAAATGGGATAAAACATTTACCTACTCGCTCCAACTGAATAAACCCAAGGCCTTACTCTGGGGGCCCAAGTCCCCTGGACACAGCGTTAGGCCTCATCACCATGACGACCCAGCTATCAGCTCCCTAGGGTTTACTTGTGGATTCTGCCATTTGATAAATATTTTCCACAGAGAGTATTGAGTCAGTTCTTACCCACATCTGCCTGGCCCCACACCTTCATACTGGAGGAGGAAAACACTGCTAGTGGAATCATTTCAGCACCTGAATGTGTTCAGAAATGGTAATACAGATTGCAAAGCCTGATGACTGGGCTCTTTGTGAATTATTTCTATGAAGTTGCTCTGCCGTTTCGTTGTGTTATCCCTGTGCTGCGAGGTTGTCTTTTCACACCACTGGCAAACAGGCTACACTGGGCAGTCTGTGGGTCCAGTAGTGGTACTCAGTCCTACTCTTCCTTTCGGCAGGGTTAATACCTGCCTGGCACCCAAACAAAATCTTTAACAATACCACAAGTTCCATTGGGATTCTGTACAAACTATTGGAGTGGTGCATTTGCAAGCACTGATGCAATTTGTTCACCGTCACCAACCCGCCTACAGATTGGCCATTTGAACAGGTCGATCTAGTGGCCGCTTGAACAATAAGGTAGTCGGCGGCTAGAACCACTAGCCACTCAGAGCTAGTAAGTGTGAACAGGCACAAGGCCGATAGTGGTTTCCTCAGTTTCTGGGATGCCAATGTCCTACGTGTATCCTAATTATTAAACTTCTAGTCTATCAAATAAGCCAGTCAATGTGTTTACCAAATTCACTCAATCACCTCTTGGAGAAAACAGATTTTGGGCCCAGTTCTCACACTTTCCAGGGTGATAGACCAGACTTGATATGCTTTGAAAGTGAATAGCATGTGCGACACCATTGGGTATTTGTAAAGTGTCAGTGCATTACATAACCATTAACAGACAAGGAGCCAGCCATGCATTGGTGAGGATTTATTAGATAAGTGTTTGATACATAACTGAAATTCAGCTCTTGAAAACTAACTAAACAAAAACAGCTTGACAAGTAGCAAAGAATAAGTTCCTGTTCCACAGGTTTCAGATTAACCTCCCCCCCCCCCATGGTTCTGATGGACCAGTCCATGTCAGAGTAGCCCAAGCTGGTGTTATGATGTAGAGTAGCCCAAGCTGGTGTTATGGAGTTGGTCAGCCAGTCTACTGGTCTCAGCCTGTGTGGAGGCTGGCCCCAGCGGCTTGTTCTTTTTAGGGCACACCTTCTGCAAAAGGAAAACTTAGTGGATTATAACACTACATGTAGGGATGCTATTTATCCACCATATACCCAATACCAGCGTTCACCTGCAGCTTTTTCCTCTCTGGGTCATGAGCCACTCGGTGTCGTCTCAAACTCTCCTAAGGAATATAAAAACATTTAGTTTTACACCAAATATTCCACTTAAAGAGACAGATTGAGTTCTGCAAAACTATTTGCGAAGTGACAGGATACAATATTGTAACTGGAGTCTTGTCCCATGAGTTCACCTGCATAGCGAAGCGCTTGCCACAGCCTTCATGGGTACAGGAGAAAGCCATCTTGCCCTCGTGGTCTGACACAACATGGGTCTCCAGGTTGAAGTGGGTGGTGAAGGTCTTCTCACACCCAGCGACGGAGCACTGGAACACCCTCTTGGGCGCACCGGAGTGGAACCGCAGCTGGTGCTGCTTCAAAAACCACGGCCCCAGGAGCGTCCTACTGCAGCTGTCACACTGTAGCTTGACTGAACACACAACCGGTGAAGACTTTACAATCAGATCCATTTTAAATCAATATCATATTTAGGACCATGTGAGAGGGGTTCACAAGACAATGCAAAGGGATGAGTTGCAGCATGGTCAAGAGGGTGGCAGTGCTGGTGTTGGAGGGCCTACATACTTCTGTGCACAGCCTTCCTGTGCTTCTGATACTCTGACCAAGTCTTCCCCTGGAATGGACAGTCCTCCACAGCACAGGGGTAACCTGGGAAAGAGAAGTGGCTCGATAAAACATCCACAGGACCTCTGATCAGACTTGTGGGTGTGTGGCATGTGTAGGGCTCACCTTGGTGTACTTTCTCATGGCGCTTCAGTTGTCCGGGAGCAGCAAATTCTCTCTTACAGCCCTCAAAGATACACCTATGGGAAAGGGTCAGAGTTCAGCCTGATGTGGTAGAGTCCACATTCTCTTGTAGAGGCCAGTGTGTTATACTTACTGAAAGGGCAGCAGTTGTGTGTGTTTAATCTTGTGCGTTTTGAGTTGGTTCTTCTTATTGAACTCCATCCCACAGTGCACATGGTCACACTAGAACATAATTTACAAACCTTTGAATGAAAATTAGCATGCGGACCATTTGTCATAGTCCAACATTGCCTTCAGTCACACCTGGAGGTGGAAGTCAAGGAATCTCACGTTTACCCATCAACTGTTTCAGAACAGTGTCAAATGAAACTTAAGGCAATAGGGTGATGAATGTGAACCTCTGTTTAGCCTGAGTCATGAAAACATGGCATTGCCGACATGGTTGACGGCACCACCATGCAGATAGAAAGTAGCTTGTCTGTCGAATATTGATTAATTCTCCCCCCCCCCCACTTACTCTGCATGATGTCTGGTGTTGGTCATTCAGCTGGTTGAAATTAGATAAACTGCAGGAAAATTTTATTAAACATGCAAAACGCAGGTCTACTTCTGTGGCAAGATGTCTGCCTATGACCAAAGGCAAGTGCACAAGACTACATGCACACATACTAACAGATGTTGACATAGTTTAGAGCATGGGCTTCAGTGCTGGCGCTCTAAATAAACCTCACATTTCAAGCAGCAGTAGAGTAAAGTCAAATGTAATTTCATTAAACTTTCTGGCTTAAGGAAAATGGCCACGATTTTTGCAGGGCTTTGTTTCAGACTAAACCAAGTGGTATCAGTGATTCATTAGGTGCGTCAAAGTTTGACTTCGGTTTAGCCAACCTTATAGTGCTTCTCCTGGTGCTGGTGAACGCGAGCCATGTGATTCTTCATGCTGGCATGTGTGACAAAGGCCTCGGAGCATCCTGAAGACTGACACCTGCAGACGCACAGAAACAGATGAGTGACCGGAGGGAAGGTTGGAAGAGGAATAATGAATTGCATGACTCCTAGCAATGGGTTGGCGCTCATACTAGAGTTGATTCAGAAACATTTGGTTCAAAACCATTTACAACTAAACCGTAGCTTTGGTGCTAGTCTTTACTTCTGCCAACTGACTGTCCGCCAGATCGTTTGGAAAGGCAACAATGAGACATTGTTGAAGGCAGGAACAGCCATACAGGCTCGTACACAACCGATCATTGACCGTGAACCATTGCCCTATAGGATAGTGAAGCTTCATACTCACGTGTATGGCTTCTCTCCACTGTGGCTCAGCCCGTGTCTGGTGAGCTGGTAGCGGGTACAAAAGCTCTTGTCACAGTTCTCGCACGAGAAGGGTTTCTGTCAAAGAGAAACGTGACCAAGTTTTAAAAAAAAACACGATAATACGTGTTTCTGACCGCAGACATTCATTCACATTCAGTTGTATTTCACTTACGTCAATATGCTCATTCTTTCTGATTAACAGAAAGTCTAAATTCAGTACATATGATCCGGACAATCTGTTAAAAGATGCCAGCTGGGCAGGATAGGTACTCACCAAACCTGTGTGCTTGCAAAGATGGGCATCCAATTTCCATGATTTATTGAAGGTGGCATTGCAGTTGACAAAAGAACAAATAAAGCTTCTTTGGACTTCAATCCTTTCCCCCATCTTTAATTGTACAGATTACAGTGTTTTGATAACGCAAAACCAATAGGTCAGGTCGTTTACCGGCCTACATGGGTTAACACCTGAGGACTATATATTTTATTGGGCGATACCACTGTTGGATAATACAGGGGTGTTTCAATCCAATCAATAGAAAGTGAACAAAATAGAAAGCAAAGAATGTCAGTGTAATAGCCTAAATTAATTTCAGGCCTAAATACTATCATTATTTTGGTGAAATATTGATGATTTATAAATTAATATTGGACACCTGCTTCGTGATTTTATTCGGCCATCACTCTACATTTGAACGTAGTTTTAGTTCTTGATTGGAGGAGGTTGGAACAGTGAATTGCTGTGCATTGACTCAAACCTGACTTTAAAACTGCATATAGCAAGGTACTGTAAAGCGGAGACTGATTATTTGATCTGGTTATGGCATATGTGAGAGCATGGGCAGCACAATTGAGGCCATCTCCATTTTGAAGTAGTCCATTTTCTTCTTCTACTACTTCTATGAGTTGGTAAACAAACTGAGCGGCTGTATACTGCCACCTGAAATGTATTGCTTGAACAGGTATAAAGTCAAGGTTGGCGATTTACTGCCACCTGCAGTTATGAAATGTTCGCTCATGAGCATAATTCATTGGCTGATCCCACTGATCTGGATGGAATTATGTGATCCTTCCTTAACTCATAGGAGGTCCCACCCAGTTGACTACTTACAAAATGGTGAAAGTCCAATGGCACTGCCCATGACACAACCGGCGTTTGGGCATTAGAGTCCTCTATCAATCTCCATGAGTTAATTAATGACGCATTATGCAGAAATCGCTCCGACATTTCCTGGTTGCTAAAATTCAAATAGTTCACATAATTCCAGTTTATGTGACAAAACAAGCAAGTTTGGTGTAGAGAACCATTGTACCGTTTTAACTGCTGTGAAATATATTTTCTAGAACCCAAAATATTGTACTTTCAACTGTTTGAAGCTGGTGTACAAAATTGAAAATAAAAGACAGAAATAGCACACAAAAAACAGCTCTACCACTTCTTAGACTTGCTTTCAATGAGATTGACAGATTTATAACCCACATTTCTATGTGAGTTTGGTTGGGTCATCCAAAAAGTTACATATTGCAGCTTTAAACTTACATTCATGGCCTACTATGAAATAGGCTACTGCTTGATATTTTTTTTTTACCTTTATTTAACCAGGCAAGTCAGTTAAGAACAAATTCTTACTTTCAATGACAGCCTGGGAACAGTGGGTTAACTGCCTGTTCAGGGGCAGAACGACAGATTTGTACCTTGTCAGCTCGGGGGTTTGAACTCGCAACCTTCCGGTTACTAGTCCAACGCTCTAACCACTAGGCTACCCTGCCGCCCCAGATTGAGGCAAAATAGCCTCTTGCAAATGGATGTGATTGGGTTTCTGGCTCTGATTTCCAAGACCTAGATTAGTCCTAACTGTTATTGGTGAATTCAATAGACTAGACTAGTCATTGATCATTTTTACTGAACAGCAGTTGTTGCAATTCAGGTCTTTGAGCTTGGCTGTCTCTGATTGATTGTAGGCTTTAAAACTGTCATGCAGGCTCCTGGCCCTGTGCATCACTATCTTCTGTCTGTGGTGTGTGTGTGTGCGCGCGATTGTAGTCTGAGCTGAGCGACTGTCTGTCTCCAGTCTTCACACACCCGTTACATTTACAGCCCTAATCGTGATCTTATCAACCTCCTCCATATTGTTCTATGATAGGTGTGATTTAGTCACAACCCAGTCTTCATTCTCCTGCTCTGTCCCAATGTGATGCTCTTCAAACCTGACTCCTCCAATCCTGTTGACAGTTCAACCCACTCCCAATTCTAAGACACTGCTCTTTATTTAGACTTAATTGGATTAACAGTATACTATGTTTCCACAGGGATACTTTAGTTGTGAATTCAGGAAAGCTTGACACAAATCAGAAAACAAAATAGAAAATCTTCAATCCAATGTGGTGTGTACATTACCTAACGACTAGAGACCAACTACCGTTCACGTACCATGATCTGGTGTGAAATCTTAGAATGGCTTCTCTGAATGAGGCCTATTGAGAACCCTAGGGCGGTACCTCTGCTCCCTCCACGCTTCAGGTCACCTGGCCTCTGTCGGCCGCCATCGTTATCAGCCTTTCCACCTCCACGTCTGGTCCCCGACTGTCCCAATCCCTTCACTGACAGGGATCTGTATCTGTGTATGGCCATGGTCTACACTGATAACCACTACTGGCAAGTGAAGGTGGAAGAAAGACCCTATCTGTTTACTATCACCTAGATGCATACAGTGCATTATGTGATCAGGCCAGAGACAAAGAAAGAGAACTGAGAGAGATGAAACTAGCAGGGTTGAGAGAACATGAAATCATGGAAACATTGTGAATTGGAAGAGAGAGACACAGTCTGATGTCTGTTGACATATCATCCCATATGGCTTCTGCTCTCCACCGTCCACCAGTGGTGTGTGTTTGTGAGGCGTCTGCTCTCCACCGTTCACCAGTGGTGTGTGTTAGTGAGGCTTCTGCTCTCCACCGTTCACCAGTGGTGTGTGTTAGTGAGGCTTCTGCTCTCCACCGTTCACCAGTGGTGTGTGTTTGTGAGGCTTCTCCTCTCCACCGTCCACCAGTGGTGTGTGTTTGTGAGGCTTCTGCTCTCCACCGTCCACCAGTGGTGTGTGTTTGTGAGCGTCTGTCCACCAGTGGTGTGTGTTTGTGAGGTTTCTGCTCTCCACCGTCCACCAGTGGTGTGTGTTTGTGAGGCTTCTCTCCACCGTCCACCAGTGGTGTGTGTTTGTGAGGCTTCTGCTCTCCACCATTCACCAGTGGTGTGTGTTTGTGAGGTTTCTGCTCTCCACCGTCCACCCAGCTTCTGCTCTCTACCGTCCACCAGTGGTGTGTTTGTGAGGCTTCTGCTCTCCACCGTCCACCAGTGGTCCACCAGTGGTGTGTGTTTGTGAGGCTTCTGCTCTCCACCGTCCACCAGTGGTGTGTGTTTGTGAGGTTTCTGCTCTCCACCGTCCACCAGTGTGTGTTTGTGAGGCTTCTGCTCTCCACCGTCCACCAGTGGTGTGTGTTTGTGAGGCTTCTGCTCTCCACCGTCCACCAGTGGTGTGTGTTTGTGAGGCGTCTGCTCGTCACCAGTGGTGTGTGTTTGTGAGGTTTCTCCTCCACCGTCCACCAGTGGTGTGTGTTTGTGAGGCTTCTGCTCTCCACCGTCCACCAGTGGTGTGTTTGTGAGGCTTCACCAGTGGTGTGTGTTGCTCTCTCTCCACCGTCCACCAGTGGTGTGTGTTTGTGAGGCTTCTGCTCTCCACCGTTCACCAGTGGTGTGTGTTTGTGAGGCTTCTGCTACCGTCCACCCACGTCTGTCCACCAGTGGTGTGTGTTTGTGAGGCTTCTGCTCTCCACCGTTCACCAGTGGTGTGTGTTTGTGAGGCTTCTGCTCTCTACCGTCCACCAGTGGTGTGTGTTAGTGAGGCTTCTGCTCTCCACCGTTCACCAGTGGTGTGTGTTTGTGAGGCTTCTGCTCTCTACCGTCCACCAGTGGCTCTGTCACCAGTGGTGTGTGTTTGTGAGGCTTCTGCTCTCCACCGTCCACCAGTGGTGTGTGTTTGTGCTTCTCCACCGTCCACCAGTGGTGTGTGTTTGTGCTCTCCACCGTTCACCAGTGTGTGTGTTTGTGAGGCGTCTGCTCTCCACCGTTCACCAGTGGTGTGTGTTTGTGAGTGTTTCTGCTCTCCACCGTTCACCAGTGGTGTGTGTTTGTGAGGCTTCTGCTCCACCGTCCACCAGTGGTGTGTGTTTGTGAGGCGTCTGCTCTCCACCGTTCACCAGTGGTGTGTGTTTGTGCGTCTCCACCGTCCACCAGTGGTGTGTGTTTGTGGTGTCTGCTCTCCACCGTCCACCAGTGGTGTGTGTTTGTGAGGCTTCTGCTCTCCACCGTCCACCAGTGGTGTGTGTTTGTGGTGTCTGCTCTCCACCGTCCACCAGTGGTGTGTGTTAGTGAGGCTTCTGCTCTCCACCGTCCACCAGTGGTGTGTGTTTGTGAGGTTCTGCTCTCCACCGTCCACCAGTGGTGTGTGTTTGTGAGGCGTCTGCTCTCCACCGTCCACCAGTGGTGTGTGTTTGTGAGGCGTCTGCTCTCCACCGTCCACCAGTGGTGTGTGTTTGTGAGGTTTCTGCTCTCCACCGTCCACCAGTGGTGTGTGTTTGTGAGGCTTCTGTTTCTCCACCGTCCACCAGTGGTGTGTGTTTGTGAGGCGTCTGCTCTCCACCGTCCACCAGTGGTGTGTGTTTGTGAGGTTTCTGCTCTCCACCGTTCACCAGTGGTGTGTGTTTGTGAGGTTTCTGCTCTCCACCGTCCACCAGTGGTGTGTGTTTGTGAGGCTTCTGCTCTCCACCGTCCACCAGTGGTGTGTGTTTGTGAGGCGTCTGCTCTCCACCGTCCACCAGTGGTGTGTGTTTGTGAGGCGTCTGCTCTCCACCGTTCACCAGTGGTGTGTGTTTGTGAGGTTTCTGCTCTCCACCGTCCACCAGGGTCTGCTCTCCACCGTCCACCAGTGGTGTGTGTTTGTGGTTCTGCTCACCTGGGCTTCTCTGGGCTTCTGAGGCTGAGTTGACAGTTGACAGCCTCAATCTGTATGTCAAATGTGTGTGATTAAGGAGCACATAGTAATCCACTGCTTTTACACACAAGTCCCGTTCCACGCTCTCTCTCTCCTCACTCACTGTCTCTCAGACTGTTTACTTTTTCCTCCTTCAATCAGTAACTCCCATGAGTCAGCGCTCCGGATGAAGGCCTGTTCTGTCTGTGACAGCAGATTCACACACACAGCATATGTTTAACTATCCTTGTGGGGACATAACATGTATTTCCAATCAAAATCCTATTTTACGTAACACAAACACTAAACCTAACCCTTAAACCTAAAATAGCCTTGCTCCTCGTGGGGACCTGTGAAATGTCCCCATGAGGGAGAATTTTCCTTGTTTTAGTATCCTTGTGGGGATTTCCAGTACCCACATGGATAGTAATACAAGCCCACAGTTTCTGGAAGTTTCCGTATTTCTCCCACACTATTTGTCATATCCTTGTATATTCTATCTGGCAGGACTGATATCACTATGAGGAAAGAAAGATAGGCGAAACAGTAGGGCCCAACACCATACTGTTATCTGTACAACACCCAGGCCTCAATGTAGTCTATATTGATCAATAAGCAGGGATTTGGATGTGCCTTGCTGATTGATCACATTGATTTTGGGTTCATGTGTAACACCAGCTTGTGTTCGTTCAGCTTGTTGGAGACTTATTATACCAGTTTGATAAGGCAGGTGTCTGTACCTTCTGCCCTTAGGGAGACAGCTAAGGATAACAGAGGGTTATACCGCCTCCCGAGACCCAGCAATTTATTTTTGTTCTCTAGTGGACATTCGTTTTAAGTCCGTATCTCTGAGGCCATACATGCCACTGCATTAAGTCCGGTTGTCCTTTTGGAAAGACGTTGTATGATATAATTTTCAATGATATCACGCGGGGGGTTGTGATATTGACCACTATATTTTCCTGGTTCTTAAAAAAATATCTGGAGTCAAAATTAGTACATTTAAAAAAAAGTGTGTAATTATTACTTACCATTTTTGTGTTTGATATTCAAATTGTTTCTAGTAAGTGAATATCTCAGGACTAGTTCAGTGAGTTGTTATCAAGAAATGCCATTTGTAGTGGACATTTCAAAAAGTAAAGTGATAAATTGTCATATCTTAAATTCACAATATGCCTCATTATACCTGAACATTTTTTAAACACTCGAGAGTCAGTTTGTGCTCTTCCTCTCTACACTACTATAACCTTTCCAGCTGCTGCTACCATCTCAGGAAACTGGTCCTAATTTGAGTAAATATTGGGTAAAGTACTGAGGTGGGATGAGATAACATAGTGTTTGTCAGATATCCAGTCAGCCATTCAGCCTCCACTGATTAAACAGCACACGTCAAGATACGACAGGGGTGGTCACTACACACACCAATCACAGAGTACACAGTCACACACACAAACTGCAGAACACAACACACACAACAGTGTGACTGCATGGTGACATAACCAGAAAGATGTAACACCTGAAGAACAATGCATGCAATGTTTATTCTATTGATTCTCAGCGAATGGTGCGATTGTACTTGAAGGACATTTGGTGCTCAAACTGTCAAATCAGTGTTCTCTACTCATGTGGAAGGTGCTTATATTTGTCCTATTTCACATCTACAGGTGTGAAATATGCATGTGTGATCTGGAAATGTTTTATTTTGACTCTCTCTCCTTGAGACATCTTCCAAGAGTGGAGTCATCTAGGACACAATCACTGTTTAGTGCATTGCTTTCTCTGGAAATATAATCCCAGTCTGTTCATCAGCATGCTTATAGGTACCTGGGTATTCAGTCACGGGAATGTAATTTCTCACATTGAAAACCAAAGCAGCCCATCGGAGCTCATAAGCTTAAGTAACAAGGCACTTATCCTGGTGCACATTGCCCTCTGCTGGACTGACTGTCTTTCCAGACATTCAAGGGGAACATTGAACAGGGTGCAAAGTTCAAAATGGTGTAAATAGATTGAGAATTTGGCACAAATCAGGTATGCCTTGTACATTGACATGTCCAAGCTATTCTACTCAATATACCCCAGATTGTCTGCTTTATTTTGGGCAAGCAATTGCCTACACATGTACGGTTTGGGGATTGGGTAACTCAAGTGTAGTATTCTTAGTGTACTTTGAGACTGTTGTGCTCGTCATTCTCAGCTCGCCGATGAAATAGCATTTCACTACACTGATCAATGGAGGAGAATCAACATGAACCTCAGCAACATTGAGCTCCCTGGTTGGACTCTCCATCTTCCCACTTTCTCTCCCAGTCATTGACATGCAGTAATAATGACTAACCCATGGTGTAATGCATCCATGCATAAGAGACTCAGGTCCACACAAATCATTGTGTATAAACATTTTTATTTTGGTCAGCACAGTTATGCCATGAACTCATAAGGGATGGGCTCCAGCAGCTGGGGTTCGTTGCCCTTGGTGCTGACGAATCGGGCGTCACGAGGGGCCGTGGGCTGCAGGGGGAGACCAGGAGGAAAGGACAAATGTATAGATGAGATGCCACTACTTCAAATACAAACAATTCAAAGGACTATGTATTAGAAATAATGACTTGGCTGGATTAACTTTACAGAATGCATCAACCAAGCAACAGAACTGTATTTACGCAACATTCCACAAGATCAGCATTGATGTTCATTTTATATCTTCAACCTGGACTGTTTATGTAGAATAGTGACAAACAAACATGGTCCTGGAGGGTGTACAGGAACATTACTGCTAATGGCCCAGGTAAATGTGCTCTACATACCTGGCGTTTCAGTTCCACCCAGGTGCCCTTCTGCTTGGCCTCCACCTTCCTCTTCTCGTTCTCCTTGACGCGCTGCAGGAAGCTGTCCCTGCTCTTAGAGTGCTTCACATGCTCAATACGCACATTGATCCTCTTGGCCAGGATCTTACCCCTACAGAGAGAAAGGGACATGGCTTTCAGCTTGGAAATAAAATTCAGAGACGTTGTCTGCAAAACATACAAAAGGCTACTGGTCACTTACCTATGACATGCAAACAAAGCAATTGACATCCTGACTTAACAGAAAACATTACACTTCCAATGAACGGCGAAATAATCTGTAAAAAATGAAAATAGAGTCTCCAACAACCCTAGTTCAAACATACAGTAAGTACTTGGTTGGGTGCTGAAGGACAAATACTGTCCCCCACATGAATGACCACTTAGGTCAGCCCTGGTTTCAAAGTGAAGATGGAGTTCCGATGCGACAGACTTCTGCAAACATAAACCTTCTTCTACAAAGAAATCAAATGCAACTTCAATATAAGAACATCCCATAGCCAAGCTGGAAAGGAAACGGATAGTGACAATTTGTCATAACCCTCCACACATTGTACTTACTTGACCTGCTTGTTGACAATGATGCCAACAGCGTGTTGGGTTACGTTGTAGACTCTACCCGTCTTGCCGTGGTAGCACTTGTGAGGCATTCCTTTCTGGATGGTACCTGTACCCTGGAAGAGACACTCACAATCTTAACAATTCAGCTTGGGGGAAGTCCAAAGAGAAAAATAACTAATTCATTGTAAGTGCAGTCACAACCAGTAAACACTTAGAAAGGTGGAACAAAGCCTACCTTGATGTCAACGATATCTCCCTTCCTGTAAATACGCATGTATGTAGACAAGGGAATGGGGCCTGAGGAACAAAGCACATATTATACACAGCCAAACAAAACGACATTCTAAGATGGACTCAAAGAGTAATGAAGGCTACGCCGGTGTGGATTCATTCCAGAAACACTCCTCGCCCCCAGTTATTTATTTTAAATAAATAAAAGCGACCTGAAGCATTCCAATAGATCTTCAGTCGTTCTGATATGAACTCACCATGCTTGCGGAAGGCACGGCTGAACATGTACCTCGTCCCCCTCCTCTTGCCTCTTGTGTTGGTCATGATGCCTGATTACTGGAACATGGATATTCAAATGTCAGACAAACCCAATGGCAAAGTATAAATAATTTATTACAGTGGCTGTAAATGTAAGGTTACAAGGGTGGCTAAGAATTATGTAGACTGATTTAGTCAAGTCAATGGATGCAATACTGTCACATACAAAAACGTAATTAAACTGTGTCTATGACATTTAGCTAGTTAGCTTACAATACCCTGGTCTGACTAACCGTCACCTGACAACTGCAACCTGTTGACAAAGTTAACTTAAATGCAAAGAAAATCTACACACCGGTAGCTTAGCTACTATAACATTAACGTTAATAATTTAAAAAGTACAAGGGGACATTTCAAATATGGCAACGTCAATCAAAATACAAGATTTACGACACAGAGCTAGCTAAAGCTAATTAGCTCGCAAACTATCCAAACGCGATAGCGCTTCATTTCCCCTGATTGACAAAATAACTTTTGCTTCAACGTGACAGTTGTTATTTTACGGTTCGTGACATATTTATTGTCTGGCTTTGCCATTTTAAATCCCTAAAAACCGGCTAATTTAGCGTACATTGCAGTGGCTAGGCCCACATGTGAAGCCACGCTGCTACCCCATTCATTCATCATGCTAATATATGCCATACAGACGTTCGTTAACGGATTATTTCAGGCCTCATATGTAGACTATGCTTTAACATACTTATATCAATGTCTTGACATATATTTAAAACTACATTTTATGCTTTCACGGGCTGTAAAACGGAACACATCTTACCCCCGTTTGCTCGCAAGATGGCGGGTACAGCGGAAAGAGAGATTGAAGGCCCCGAAACTCCTCCTTCTGAAATAGAATTCAGGAGTGCCTTCATATTGCCTGAACAAAAATACATTGTCGAATGGATTTGTCCCCTTTACGCTGATCTAATGTCAGTGTTGATTTTATACCGTAATGACTAAACTTACACCGGGGTTGGGTAAAATGATGATTTCAGATCAGATAATATTTGACTTTCTATTGGAGTGTTGACGCACTGTGAAGCGTCATGTCAGTGAACTGAGTGGTAAAACGACTCATCTGATAGCTAGCTACAACTTTTGTTTGCAAAATGAATGGGAGACATGCATATGTTGTTGTACTTGTGCCTAATCGAAATATTTTATGTATGAACTGCTGACCGTGGCAGATTGCTATCTATATAACTAGCTATATACTCTAGCTAGCTCCACAAGTAAATTGGACTTTTTCAAAATCGTTTTCAAAACTTAACGCTAGCCTGATCAAAGATTCAGTGAGCTTGACTCTGGTTGGACATTGATTACAGTCGTCAATCTCTACACAGCTGTGACAGGAATAGCAGATGTGGGCATATGTGTGCGTTTTATATAATGTACGCCACAGAACATGGACATCGGATGGATATTTTTTAACACGGCACTAAGACCAAGCGGAGCTCGCATCGCCAGTCCAGCAGTGGGCCCTCATGAGGGTCCTCCTCGCCTCCGCGCGGTGATTGGGTGGAAGATGGCGCTGGGCGAATGGAAATCCTAATGACAGTTTCCAAATTTGCCTCTTTTTGTACCATGGTGAGTAAATGGCATCTACTACACAAATGTAAAGTGATGTGAGGATGGCATGACAACCGCGGTTGTGTTGTGTCTATATTGCGTGGCAGGGAAGATAGTTAAAATCTTCTACTTTCCCGTTGCTACCCAGTCACTTTTCTTAGCTAGCTAACGTTAGCTAAGTAGCTTCACTGACACGACAATCTTGTTTTCGTTTCACGTTCTTTAGTTAGTCTAGCAATCTATGATTGCTACGTTAATATCGTAGCGTAGGTCTACATTGTTATATATTAGCTGTTTATGTATGATCTTACATTTAATTAGCGAAAACAATAAATCAAATGCTGTGCTCATATCCGCCCACAATGTGACCGAATGACCGCACCGCATATTTCTGCGGCTTCAGCACCGCTGTAGTTACAGCGTTTAGCTTACACGTTCATTTTGCAGTAAAACAGTGTGGGTGTCAAGGCATTTGGACACAACCACCATAGTTCATTTATGGTCACAATTGGAAAATGCATTTGCTCACACCTGTACTTTTCCTGGATGTCAATAATTTAGGTAGCAAACTTTCCAGATAACTAGTTTTAGTAAACTACGGTGACACAATGTTGTGACTGATGGATGATACAGTGAGTTATCGTCCTGAAAACCAAGCCACTTCGAGCTGTTTCTGGAACACAGTGGATGACTACATGATCAGCTGCGCGTTAGATTGCTCGACAAGACTGATATGTTGTTCCGTGTCTTGCAAAGATAGCTAACCCCTTAGTGTGGCAAACTTGTCAGACGTCATTAATTTGGACAATGCATTGGGTTTTTGTTTATTTAATTTTTTGTGTTCATAACCAACCTCTGGCCGTGTAAGTCTACTCAGAAAATCCTGTTTGCAGTGCATTTGCACAGCTGCTTATGTCAGTCATGTACCATTATCAAAGAATGGCTCTCCCACTGACAGCCATTGGCATTGGATATGAAATAGCATTGATACACACTCACATAGACCTATGCTAAAAAATATCAGCACCTTGTTTCTGTGTTCCAGGGCGCCAATGCCTCCGCTCTGGAGAAAGAGATTGGCTCAGAGCAGTTCCCTGTCAACGAGCACTACTTCGGCTTGGTCAACGTAAGTGAGAGTGTCGTAGTTCACATGCACATGTCTGCATAATCTGTGTTACAGATCACATGGGCCTTTTGCATATAGACGGTTAAAATCGGTGTGCATCCAGCTCTCAGCCTCACTCTCTGTGTTCCTCATGTATTTCCCCCTCTATGCAGTTTGGGAACACCTGCTACTGTAACTCGGTGCTGCAGGCTCTGTACTTCTGCCGTCCATTCCGGGAGAAGATCCTGGCCTACCGCAGCCAACCCCGACGCAAGGAGAACCTGCTGACCTGCCTGGCCGACCTGTTCCACAGTATCGCCAACCAGAAGAGGAAGGTGGGAGTCATACCACCCAAGAAGTTCATCACGCGCCTACGCAAGGAGAATGGTGAGAGGGCGGTAGTATGCTTGCAGTTCAGGAGGGGGAGAGATGGAGAAAGAAGTGGATGGTTGAAAATGATGTGGGTGTGGACGTTTTTACAGCAGGAGTAAGAGGGATGAGGTTGACACACTCCTGTTTCTCCCCTGTTCCCTCCCCCTCTCCTCTACCCCTGCAGAGCTGTTTGACAACTACATGCAACAGGATGCCCATGAATTCCTGAACTACCTGCTCAACACCATTGCTGACCTGCTGCAGGAGGAAAGGAAGCAGGACAAGACCAATGGCCGTCTAGCCAATGGCTCGCTTGACTCCCAGAACCACAACAGTAACACCCCGCCCCCCTCCACTTGGGTCCATGAGATCTTCCAGGGAACCCTCACCAACGAGACCCGCTGCCTCACCTGTGAAACGGTACCTACGGTCTGAGTCTGACTCCCCATGTCAACTAGTGATATCTCTGTTATTGTTGTGGTCAGCAGGATGCAATACTTGTCTGTGATACGCTGTAGAGAGAAGGCAGGCTCAAGTTCTGTTGGCATGAAGATAGAGTGAATTATGTTTTTGTCTGGCTCTAGTCATCACAGGTTGTTGTTGCTGTTGTTTTCTCCCTACAGATCAGCAGCAAAGACGAAGACTTCCTGGACCTGTCAGTGGACGTGGAACAGAACACCTCCATCACACACTGTCTCAGGTAACATCTACAACACCTAACTACAATAACACATTACATACTGACTGGCCTGTGTATTGCTTCTTTCTCCATGTGACTCCAAGTACCATGATCTCTCTCTCCTTCGCTCCCTCCAGGGGGTTTAGTAACACAGAGACTCTCTGCAGTGAGTATAAGTACTACTGTGAAGAATGTAGAAGCAAACAGGAGGCACACAAAAGGTCAGTGTTGGCAGTGTTGTGGACATAAGTATTATTTGATAAGATTTAATCGCTACTATAAGGTATTGTGTGTGCGCCCCCAGGATGCGTGTGAAGAAGCTGCCTATGATCCTGGCTCTACACCTGAAGAGGTTTAAGTACATGGAACAGCTGCAGCGCTACACCAAGCTGTCCTATCGCGTCGTCTTCCCTCTGGAGCTCCGCCTCTTCAACACCTCAGGAGACGCAACCAATCCTGAGAGACTCTACGACCTGGTCGCTGTCGTCGTGCATTGTGGGAGGTCAGTATTGTCTCTACAAGGTTGTCTAAAAGTATCCAAACTGACCATAAAGAGTGTGAGTGTGTCCATGACTGCATTGTCTTGTTTTCAGTGGCCCAAACCGAGGACACTACATCGCCATTGTGAAGAGTCACGACTTCTGGCTGCTGTTTGATGACGACATTGTAGAGGTAAGCAAGTCGTGTGTGTGTGTGTGTGTGTGTGTGTGTGTGTGTGTGTGTGTGTGTGTGTGTCTGTGTGTGTCTGTGTGTGTCTGTGTGTGCGGGAGAACATACGTGTGCACCCTTTTGTTTTGTGCGACCCCACTGATCCATGTTGTCTCTACTTCCCTCTGCAGAAGATAGACGCCCAGGCCATAGAGGAGTTCTATGGCCTCACCTCTGAGATCTCCAAGAACTCTGAGTCAGGCTACATCCTCTTCTACCAGTCCAGAGACTGACTGGCCCTGGAGAGGACAGCGCCTCCCATTGGAGCGGAGGAGAAAAGCCCAGTGCCTCAGCAGTGGGAATAATGGACAATACAGGTGTCATTCAAACCTGTGTAAATGGATCTACTGCAGCTCAGCCTCTGAGTCAGTTGCCCCCCCCTGCCCTCCCACACCCTGTCACTTAGGCTGGAGATGCAGCTCCAGGGGAGAGTTTTGTCAAAGGATCAGTGGATGTTGTATCAAAGTTTTGTGAGTTCGAAAGGTGTTTAATGAGGGTTGTACAGAGGTTTTGGGAATGAGGCGTTAGTTATAGCATGAGTGTTTGGGTGGGGTGAGTGGGTATTTAATGATTCATGTTGTAATATCGGCCAGGCGTCTGCACACTCCCTCAGACTGTAACACTGCTTTGTTCCCTGGCTGGGGCCCAGTCAGAGTAGACCAGTTTACTGCATGAAGTAGGAGGGTGGAAGCGAGTGTTCCAAGTGTGGGATGTTTGGGTCGTGTATTTCTACCGTGTACAAAATGTGGTATTTGTATAAATATTATTAGAAGAATAAGATGATATTATCATAGGGGGGGAAAAACGTAAGACCTTGAGAAGAACATGTATTGACACTATGGAGCACTTTTGATACCTTTTTGTAGGTGTTGGAAAGGTTTATGTGAGGGTTTGCTTGAGAAATGGTCATTGTGAAATGTTCATTTTCTGTTTTAAAGAAAAATTAATAAAAGCTAATAAATAGTGTGTGTGTGTGTGTGTGTGTGTGTGTGTAACGCAACAGGTTCCTGGTGCACACTGATGACTCATCTATACTCAGCACTGCCCCTCAGTGGTTGTACCTGGTCACTACAGGTTCATACTGCAACAGCACAATAGCAGTCTATTTTTAATCCATTCACACCCCCAGTCATGATGCTGCAGCCTAGCCCACCCACTGTTGCCTTAACAACAACAGGGCTAGATTATGCTAGGGCAGCTCATTGTAGGAGACTAGCCACCTATAGAGACATCTGAATAAATACTTTATCACTGATCTGAGTGTATTACCCAATGGGAATATATTGCAAATGTATTTCCTTTCATTGATTGAAAGCGAAGGCCCTCGAGCACAGAGAAACTGAGAGTGGTTTGGAATAGTGGGATGAGGGCAGACAAGATGGAGGGATGAGAACTGGGAGGGGGTGGTGGCTGACACAGATTGTAGTTAGAGTAGACATGCCCAGAATAGCAATCCACGGGGTGCTTGGAAGTGGAGAGCAGCGCTCCACATCAAAACTACATGCCATCATTATAGAACTGAAGAAAACGAATTAAAGGGAAAATCAAAAAATATATGTTCATATTTTCATTAGTCCACCGTTGAAAAGGGCCCAAAATGCTTTGCATGTAAGCAGTTACATTTTCAAGATATTGGATTTTCAAGATGCAAAGTTTCACTGGCCACATGAATTAAAATTCATTCATTTTGAATTGTAGGAAGTAGAATTTAATTCAAAACAATTCAACTGAGATGTGAAACATGAAAGTCTCATTTGACAAATCTTATCAAAAAGTTATGTCACTTATTAATGCAATGAATACACATACCATTTCAAATAGCATACTATCTTGATTATAATTCAAATGTGTTTTTTTCCTTGTCATGAGATGTTAGTGTTCCGTTCCATACTGCAGTTTGATCTAATGCATTCTGGGAAATTATTTAAATAATATAATTATAGACAACCCCCAACATGATCTTAGAATGTGACCACTAATGAGTTTTAAAAATGTAATGTTTCAACCTTATGCTAAATGGTATTGGTAACCATAGGCTACATGATGTCAAAATAAACATTACTATGGTGAATAATTAATTTAAATTTAAATTAATTTAATTAAATTCGACTTCCTTTCATTCAATTTCAATTAAAATTCTTTTTACTTTGGGGTGTGGCCAATTAAAATTCAATTGAATTGGAATTAAAGAGCAAATTTGCAGCCCAAGTCAGAATGAACCCAAACCCTGTCTCACGCATCTGCAGGAAATGGAAATGGTGATACCACACCCTGGTAACCAAACATAACCCGTCCCTTCACTTCAAAAAAAGAGAAAGACACTGGCATTTGCCTAATGCAGTTTCTATGGACCCCTGCAAAGTCAGAGTTAATTTTCTCACGTTAAGCCTAACATTTCACAAAACTATACAAGGTGTCACAAGGCTGCCATTATTTAGACTGCTGGCTGACGGCAAAAATGTAATTAATTGTTCAGTAATTAAAGCTGCAATATGCAACTTTTTGGGCAACCAACCAAATTCACATAGAAATGTGAATTATAGATATGTCATTCTCATTGAAAGCAAGTCTAAGAAGCGGTAGATCTGGAAAGGGGGATATCTAGTCAGTTGTACAACTGAATGCATTCAACTGACATGTGTCTTCTGCATTTAACCCAACACCTCTGAATAAGAGAGGTGTGGGGGCTGCCATAATCGACATCCACTTCTTCGGCGCACGGGGAACAGCGGGTTAACTGCCTCGCTCAGCGGCAGAACGACAGATTTTCCCCTCGTCAGCTCGGAGATTCTATCCAGCAACCGTTCAGTAACTAACCCAATGCGCTAACCACTAGGTTATCTGGTCTATATGCGCTATGTCTATGCTTCCCGTGCTAAATTACCTTTTGCATCTTTACTTTCGGTTTTGTACACCAGCTTCGAATCATCTGAAAATACAATTTTGGTTTTGGAAAATATATTTCACAGCGGTTTAGATGGTACAACGATTCTCTACACGAAACTCTCTTGTTTTGTCATGTAATCTGAAAATAGGAAAACTATTTTTTTTGCATAGTTCATCTTTAAAGTTGGAAATTCAAACATTGCATATTGTAAAATAAATGTTCGATCCTAATTATTCTAATTATTATTATTCTATTATTATTATAATTATAATTAACGAATTATTCAACTGTCCTGTATAGCCTATCTGAACCTATATGACATGAGCCATCCTTGCGCTTTCTCCCAGTTTGGATAGAAAGTTGTTTAGCAAAAACCCGTCTATTAATGCCAAATACTACAGTCCACCCTCAAAACACTAGCTTAGTATGGATTGTTTCATTACGCAGTGTAGCCTACTATATATAGCTATACACTATTCAGCCGACATTAAGCTTATATGTATACATATTTTATACAAATTATACATCAAATAGTCTAACAATGAGGAAAACGTAGTCATACATTTAGCCACTATTTATTGTTGAACTACACAAATGGGCTGCAATCAAGGTAAATTAATGTAAATCTAACTTGATATACTCCCCTGGTCTTCTTAAATCCTCCTGAGACATTAATTTGTGAATTATATGTTCATTAAGCAGCACACAATTTTAACGTAGTCTTGAATGATGCATGACTAGATATACCAGAGATAAGGGACTGTTGATATTTGCATCTTCCAATGTATTGGCTGTCCAGTATACAGACGACCTGTCCCAGAAGTTCATATATGCCTACAATGAATCGATTTCTGTGACGTGTTGAAACAGGTGTTGTTAAGGAGAATGCGAGAGGCTCAATTAAATATGTTGCAGAATTGCTGTATTTGAACCACCACCCCATTCTGCCCAGTTTTTGATGTTGCAATGGCAATCAAGTTGTTTTTAACCATCTCTCTAACTGTCGCTTCTCCGGATAGATCATTTTCTAAACTAAACTCATAAAGAACTACCTTAGAACGAAACATTATGCTCTCAGTCTGAAATGCGCATTGAAAACATAAACTCCGCTTATTGCACTGGCGCCAGTGTAGCCTTGACGACAGCATTTGTTTACGGATGTCCTCTTACTTTCAATCAGTTCAATTAGGCCTATATGTTTTCCAAAGCTTAAGGCACTTTGATGAGTCACATTCTTGAAGCCCAAGAAACAAATACTTCGCTTCATAGTAGGCTACATATAGAAATTAACAAGGTTTATGAATACTTTTTTGGAGGGTAACTGTCAAAATTATATATAGTATAATATATTTATATATATATATTTGTTTTAATAGACTGATGACCCACAGTGGTGTCCGGTACGCCATTCACGAACACACGCAGAAAGTTGCGCACCACACTCCTATCTGTCTCTGTCCTTGAGCAGTGAGTGCAGACATACAGATAAGTCCTGGTATTGAGCTGTTGCTGCCTCTTCTTCCGGTAGGGGGTAGCCTATTGAACAAACAGGACCCGTCTCCGAGTCTGGCCCGTTTGGGACTCAGAGCAGCAAAGACCCATCCCCCGATGCTACTGCTGCATCTCCATCTGATCCAGGCACCGCACCTGCCGCCAACGTTATCAATTGCGTATCATGGAAATCCAGCAAGGACGCACTTTTGCCTAGACGGAACATCAGAGTCTAGGTAGGCTGTGTATAGCGGTAGATGAATGAATGAATGAATGAATGGACGGGCGGGCTATTGTTACTGCAACCTGGCAGTGCATTTGGAAGAACCATAGATGATAAAACATTAATGGTGAGACTAATGAGAAGGTATGAGAGGGCTACAAAGGACCAGGCTTCGGAAAGTGTCTGTTATGCGTTATTGCAAAACAGACACTTGGTGGTGTGAGTTATAACCGGTACGGTTGTTGTGCTGAAACCCCCCCCCCCTGCCAGAATCATCCCCCCTCTTCGCGTTCTTCATTGATGCGACTTGCTTGCTAGTTGAGATTTCTGCTCTTCACTCCTTTGTCAGTTTAGCCTACATTTCACTGATCTTAGTAGCAGAAAGCATTTTTGTCTGCAGTTTTCGGTTTGGCTATTTGTTTCAAGTGTATGTGGCGGTTCTACCTTGTATGGCACCCTGGGCAACCCCCCTGTCCCCATAGGAGAACCCTTTGAAGAACCCATGTTGGTTCTTTCCACAGAGGGTTCTACCTGTAACCCAAAATAGTTCTCCTATGGGGACAGACAAGGAATCATTTTGGAAGCCTTTTTTCTAAGAGTGCAGGCAATCAGAGGTTTGGGTAAAGACAGGCTTATCAATAACATCCCTGTATATACTGTATGTGTGCATAGTGTAAAGGTGCATGTCTTTTAGGCTTCCTATTACATGGTTTGTATTTTCATATTTAGGCCTATTATTTACTGATGATTTTCTACAGTTTTTAATTAGACTTTATAAGGAGCCTATTGGTAAGCACCACAAGGCTACTCCACACCACAACGGCAAGTTATAGTGTGTGTTGTTGTTTCAATTTGTATCAGATAGGACACAATACATTTGAGATGTTATGTACAGAGCATTCGGAAAGTATTCAGACCCCTTGACCTTTTTCCACATTTTGTTATGTTACAGCCTTATTCTAACATGGCTTAAATAAAAACTGTTCCTCATGAATCTACACACAACACCCCATAATGACAAAGCAAAAACTGGTTTTTAGAAATGTTTGCAAATGTATCATATTTACATAAGTATTAAGACCCTTTACTTAGTACTTTGTTGAAGAACCTTTGGCAATGATTACTGCCTCGAGTCTTCTTGGGTATGACGCTACAAGCTTGGAACACCTGTGTTTGGGGAGTTTCTCTCAGTCTTCTCTGGAGATCCTCTCAAACTCTGTCAGGTTGGATGGGGAGCATCGCTGCACAGCTGTTTTCAGGTCTTTCCAGAGATGTGCGATCAGGATCAAGTCTGGGCTCTGGCTGGAACACTCAAGAACATTCAGAGACTTGTCCCAAAGTCACTCCTGCATTGTCTTGGCTGTGTGCTTAGGGTCATTGTCCTGTTGGAAGGTGAACCTTCGCCCCAGTCTGAGGTCCTGAGAACTCTGGAGCAGGTTTTTCATCAAGGGTTTCACTGTACTTTGCTCCGTTCATCTTTCCCTCGACCCTGATTCCCTGCCACTGAAAAACATACCCACAGCATGATGCTGCCACCACCATCCTTCACTGTAGGGATGGTGCCAGGTTTCCTCCAGACGTGACGCTTGGCATTCAGGCCAAAGAGTTTAATCTTGGTTTCATCAGACCAGAGAATCTTGTTTCTCGTGGTCAGAGAATCCTTTAGGTACCTTTTGGCAAACTCCAAGAGGGCTATCATGTGCCTTTTACTGAGGAGTGGCTTCCGTCTGACCACTGTACCATAAAGGCCTGCTTGGTGGAGTGCTGCAGAAATGGTTATCCTTCTGGAAGGTTCTCCCATCTCCACAGATGAACTCTGGAGCTCTGCCAGAGTGAACATCCCTGACAAAGGTCCTTTTCACCCAATTGCTCAGTTCAGCCTGGGCAACCAGTTCTAGGAAGAGTCTTGGTGGTTCCATAAACATTACTATTCCATTCCATTTAAGAATGATGGAGGTCATTGAGTTCTTGGGGACCTTCAATGCTGCAGAAATGTTTTGGAACCCTTCCCCAGATCTGTGCCTCGACACAATCCTCTCGGGGGTCTACGGACAGTTCCTTCGACCTCTTGGCTTGGTTTTTGCTCTGACATCCACTGTCAACTGTTGGACCTTGTATAGACAGGTGTGTGCCTTTCCAAATCATGTCCAATGAATTACATTTACTTCAGGTGGACTCTAATAATTGTAGAAACATCTCAAGGATGATCAATGGAAACAGGATGCACCTGAGCTCAATTTTGAGTCTCATAGCAAAGGGTCTGAATGCTTATGTAAATAAGATATATATATATATATATATATATATATATATTGTTGTTGATAGATTTGCAGACATTTGTTTTGTCATTATGGGGTATTGTGTGTAGATTGATGAGGAAAACATTTACTTGTATTCATTTTAGAATAAGGCTGTAATGTAACAAAATGTGGAAAAAGGGAAGGGGTCTGAATGCTTTTCAAAATAAATAAGGCTTTACAAGTAGAATGTGCATGTTTGTGTGAGTAGATAGATTCCAGGATACTAAAGTCCTCTATGAATGTATGATCTTCACTCCCTCATGTCTGTGTGGCTTCTTAAGTGAAGAGTGTGTGTGTGATCTCACATAATGTGTTTATGTGTGTGTGTCTGTTTGTATGGATGGATTCACGTGTGCGTGTGTGATCTCTTATAATAATAGCGCGTGTGTTTCCAGACGGGCCAAAATGAGCAACGACTACGAGGCATCAGTCACCCCCAGCTGGCTGACCTCTGACCCCACTGTCTGGTCCAGCAGCAGAGACGGATTCACAGATAACGCCACTTACCCACCTATGGGCTCCTTCCCCCCACTGCCCCCTCTCCTGGTCAATCCCTGGGACATCTTGCTGTGCTCCTCAGGGACCCTCATCGCCTGTGAAAACGCCCTGGTGGTACTGGTGATCTGGCAGAACCCGGCTCTGCGTGCCCCCATGTTCCTGCTGATCGGCAGCCTGGCCCTGGCTGACCTCCTGGCTGGTCTGGGCCTGGTGCTCCACTTCACCTTGGCCTACCTGCTGAGGTCTGACTCGGCCCAGCTGCTGACTGTTGGTCTGGTGGTGGCCTCCTTCTCAGCCTCCGTCTTCAGCCTGCTGGCCATCACCATAGACCGTTACCTGTCACTCTACTACGCCCTGACCTACAACTCAGAGCGCACTGCCGCCTTCACCTACACCATGCTGGTCCTCCTCTGGGGCCTGTCTCTCTGTCTGGGCCTACTTCCCGTCACAGGGGTGAACTGCCTGGCAGAGGAGTCGACGTGCAGCGTGGTGCGCCCCCTGACTAAGAACAACGTGGCGGTGCTGTCCGTATCCTTCCTCCTGCTGTTCGGCCTCATGCTGCAGCTGTATGTGCAGATCTGTAAGATCGTCATGCACCACGCCCACCAGATCGCCTTGCAGCATCACTTCCTGTCCGCCTCGCCCCACTACGTCACAACCAGGAATGGCGTGTCCACGCTGGCCATCATCCTGGGGACGTTCGCCGCCTGCTGGATGCCCTTCACCGTCTACTCACTGGTCGCCGACTACACGTACCCACCTCTCTACACCTACGCCACCCTGGTGCCCGCCACCTACAACTCAGTCATCAACCCAGTGATCTACGCCTTCAGGAACCAGGACATCCAGAAGGCTCTGTGGCTGGTGTGTTGTGGCTGTATACCGGCCAGGGTGGCCCACAGGGCCCGGACCCCCAGCCACGTCTGACCCAGACCCAGGTCCCGGGAGGGAAGGAGAGAGGTGCCCTGGGCAGAGGGAGGAAGGCAGACAGGCAGCCTGGGCTCAGGCAGGTGGCTGGAAAGGACGGTCTGCGTGCATAGTCATTTTAGCTGCTTTTACTGATGTGGGCTTTTTTCCTCAAAGGATTGAGAGATTATTATTAGATTATTAAAGATTGTGCCACTTTCCGCACATCAGATAAAGGGCTAGTGTGTGTGTGTGTGTGTGTGTACAATAAGATAGGATGTCACACGGACAGAGAAGGAGGAAGAGAGGAGGAGAAATGGAGTGAGGGATGACAGAGGGGGGGCGATTATCAAGATGCATACAAGATGAAGTCGGGCTGAGGGCTCAAGCACCTTGTCTCGCTGCTGCACTCTGAACGTGCCTTGAAAGACAGATAACCACGGGAGGCTAAAAATAGCCCGGGTACTCTGTGATCCGCACGCCGTGCGTCCGACACAGACTCCATGCAAAGAAACAAAGCCGCGGAGGCGGAGAGCGGGCACCTATCTTCCCCCCTCCCTCCTTCCATCCACTTTTATTTCTCTTCATCTCTCCCTATTTGCCTTTAAGGCCCCCACCCTCGAGCATGTGAGAATGTAGGTTATTATGATGTTCTGCTTGCTCTCCATTCTGAGGTGACAACAGCCTCGGGAAGGACAATCCCCTGATACCTGAAGCACACACCATTAACCCTCCAAATGCCTTTATTTTATGGTAAGGCCAGGCTTTGATCGTTTTGATATCTCTGTTTTATCCCTCCACTTCTTCATACATAAACAGGTCAACTAATCATACCTAATTCATTGTGCATTTCAGGCACATTGGCTAGGCAGGCTGACTGTTCTTGAATGTAGAGTGTGAAATGTTCCCTCTGTGAATCGAGTTGGTTGTTCAAGCGACTCAGTTTGCAGTTAGACCAGCAGGGTGTTGTTGCAACTGAATGTATTTTTATATTAATTTGATCTCTTAGCCTGTCCATTAGGTTATGAAAACGCCTGGTCCTCACCCCAACCTTCAACCTGCATGTTGCATAGGACTTTAATGTAAACCGTTTCCCCTAATAGCCAGGCCTGTTGGCTAAACCCTCACTATCACTCTTCCCCTCTCCCCACCTGTTATAATAAAATCAGTCAGTCACACTCAGGCCTAATACATTATCCTAATATGTGGTTTGTGAATTTAAAAAGCACTTTAAAATATAAAGTAGCAATCATATTTGTTTTCCTTTTTCATGAAAATGGCATCATCAGCAGTCCACCTTCAATAGTCTTCTAATTGCTACCCTGTACCTCATCCTGTTGCGAAAAAAAACCCCTGAATGCAATAATCTATGAATGCTGAGCCAATCAGAAAAATGTATGATCATTGAAATTCATAATGTACATATAGAATATAGACCCTTAAACTCACCCCTCTCTTTCCCTATACCACATCTATGACTGGCCATATCCAGATGACCAATATCCTAAGTGACAGACCCTGGCACAATGTCTGGTTCAGATCTTTGGATAGCAAGAAAGGAGAGAGCAGTGACACGTCTTGTTGTTCCAGCTTTGGATGTCTCCTGCAACCACTTCCTTACCCTGGCTGACAAATGCCCACCACCCCCTGACCCTAGCCAGTGTTAAATCGGCTGCCAATTCCTCCTGTTTCGCTCACACCGAGTCACGATCGAACCCAGGACTTCCACTTTTCTAGGACACGTGATCGCCCTCCTTGTCAACGTACCAACCATTTGAGCTATCGAAAAATATGTAAGGCAGTAGCTCCATCGGTACACGTTCTTAAGCGCTTCCAGATCCTCATTCTACCCCGTCATATCAGCACGTCATATCAGCGCGCAGCAGTAACTAAGTGTTAGTTACTTCATGGACCGATAGAAATACTCTGTCAGCAATAACAGCCTCTCCCCAGTAACATGACCACCTCCAACATGATGATATACGACGACAACAACCAACAGCCCTTCTGCGATGCCTAGCAGAGTCCTTATACACCAGGCCCAAACAAGGACTCAACTTCCCAAGACTTGTGCTGTATGTGATTTCTCCAAATGGGAAATCAAATCTTGACTTGTGTGTTTTGTTTTTGAAAATGTGAATGGGACAGGAGACTGACTGCCACCGCCCAGTATTCTGTCATCACTCATTACAATGTCACTGCCTTTTTTTATTCTGAATCTCCTGCTCTATTCTCTGGCTATGGTCTTCTTCAATATCTTACAATGAATGAAATTGGACTTGGTAAGAAAATATCTTTCAAGTTTTCAGTTGCTTCTGCCTTTGTGAACCTATGAAGTGTTTTTGAGTGTTGTAAACCTAAGTCTGTGAATAAGGAAAATGTTTCTGCGCATTTGAGTTGCATGGCCCCTGAGTGTGTGTGTGTGTATGGGGGTTTGTGATCAGCAGCACAGACCTCCTGTATATCTGTCTCCATGGGGACAGAGGCTCTGAGGACTTACTTCCAATGTGACCCTTTGACCTCAGAGGAAATTGTTTGCTTGTCTTCCTATCATTCTGAGAGAAGTGACCTTCTGAGAGAAGTGACAAATTCCACCACAGGAATGAAATAGAGAAGGATATGTTTAAATTAATAGTAGAAGAAAAGCTAGTACTGTATGTTGTACGAGTGCAACGGCTGACTCTGAGCCGTAGTGAGGGGTTAAGGCAATGCCGTCACGTGACTGATGGAAAAATAACCTATATCGTTATCACAGGTTCTGGTGGCTCTTCACAGACAAACAATAATACCAAGAAAACACTCTCCTTTACCTTTGAAGAATAATCTATTTTGTTATATTTATTGAAAGTCTCTATTTTTTTCTCAGGGTTGTCTCGCCTGAATTATGATGTATCCAAAGTATCTTGTATTTTAATGCGCCGAAGAGCCTCTCCTGAATGAATTGGTAAAGAAATGATTGTTTATTTTGTATGGCATTCTGTTGACCAATTAGATTCTGTAAATAGAGCATGCTTATCATTATAGGGGTGTTCTGACATCACGTATGGTGCTACCTGCTGCAGGATCCAAGGGGGACTCAGGTGCACCATATTAGAATGACATCAAATTTGACCCCCTTTTATTGTAATTTTACAGTCTGTGTACATTTCCATCCCTAGCCCCCCCCCCCCAATCCCACCCCCTTCTTTAGGCAGATCTGCAAAGTCTGGATAGGTGAACGCAGTATGGCATATACTTTACTAGCAGATTAGCCTGTTGGAGGGTTAGATGGTGCTGTCACAGTGCTGCTTACACCTATCCCAAACCTTGAGGATCTGCCAGACCAATGAGCTAAGGGCTAGGGACGGAAATGGAACCGGGCCTACCTTGTTTGATGAATGTTCTCTCATGTACAGTAATGTCAATCTTTCATGATTCACGATGAGCTTTCATAGGTGAAAACAAGGGCTTCACATTATTGAGTAGACAAAGGAACCACTCGTGTGTGGGTTTGATACAGTACTTCTCTGTTAGGAATACATATTCATCTAATGTTAAACTATTATTGTGCAGTGTAATTGTACCGTAAAGTGTCATATTGAACTGAGATGTGGTTGGAGGGATTTCTACTGTGGCCAGTGGTTGGGGTTTCAAGCATTGTGGGTGAATCATGTGGTTTGGAGGGTACGGTACCCCGATTCAGAGCTAAATACAAGTCTTTTAACACCTCTATGGGTTTCAGAATGTGTGGGGCAGGGGACCCTACAGTGTGGGGCAGGGGACCCTACAGTGTGGGGCAGGGGACCCTTCAGTGTGGGGCTGGGGACCCTTCTGTGTGGGGCAGGGGACCCTACAGTGTGGGGCAGGGGACCCTTCAGTGTGGGGCTGGGGACCCTTCTGTGTGGGGCAGGGGACCCTACAGTGTGGGGCAGGGGACCCTACAGTGTGGGGCAGGGGACCCTACAGTACAGCATCTTGTGTAGACATATACTCTGTGTTAAATGTGAAATGCACTTTATTTTTTGGAAGAAAAACAACATACAGGTATTTAGCTTCCTATGATTGGACTAAATTGTTTTTCGTATCTTTTAATTGTCATTGTATTAGACTAAGCATAGGTGATTTGATGAAGTTGAAATGTGGCTGGAATAGTGGAAGCAGCTCCTGTTGTCTTTGTGACTAGAGGTAACTCTCTGTGGTTCTAAATCAATAGTTGTTCAGTAGTCCTAAAATGTCAGAAACTTTAGCTTGCTTGACCGTGCTGTAGATCATGTAACTGTTTGTTACATTCAATATGCTTTGTGGTCTTCACCAGACAGGTTGCTCTCTGGTTTTGTGATGAAACAAAGATCTGGTTGAGTTTATTCTGCCACTGTCTTCTCATTGTCTCGGCCTTTAGGCCTACAGTATATATCACAGTGTCAAGGCATATGAACTAACAGGTTACAGAGCAAACAACGCAATTATCACAACATATAGGCTATAATATGCCTTTGTTTCTTGGTTGGGATGTGGCTTTTCTCTCTTGCTTGGCTTCCCCAGTGATTTTACCCAGGTACCACTACTAGTTTGGGGGAATACAATTAACTATTGAGTTGGAAAATGTACTGTGGATACAAATATCCCTGTGAGCTTCCCAAGCCCATGTTGCTTACGGTTAACAGCATAAATTGTATATCAATAATATTATACTGAACAAAAATGTAAACAACTTGTAAAGTGTTGGTCCCCTGTTAAATGAACTGAAATAAAATATCACAGAAATGTTTAATGCTCACAAAAAGCTTATTTCGCACAAGTTTTGTGCACTAATTTGTTTACATTTCTGTTAATGAGCATTTCTCATTTGCCAACATAATCCTTCCACCTAACAGGTGTGGCATATCAAGAAGCTGATTAAACAGCATGATCATAACACAGGTGCACCTTGTACTGGGGACATTAAAAGGCCACTCTGAAATGTGCAGTTTTGTCACATAACCCAATGCCACAGAAGATTTGAGGGAGCGTTCAATTGGCATACTGACTGCAGGAATGTCCACCAGAGCTAGTGCCAGAGAATTTAATGCAGGTTCCTCACTTGTAGGAGTATGTCTGTCTGTAATGAAGCCCTTTTGTGGGGAAAAACCCATTCTGATTGGCTGGGCCTGGCTCCCAAGTAATGATTTTGTAGTGAATTTCCATGAATAAAATAAATAAACAACAGAACAGTCTCAACAGCCAATTATTGTAGGATATCCAAGGACATGCATTCATGTGAAATCCAAAGATCAGGGCCTAATCAATTCATTTCAATTGACTGATGTCCTACGAACTGTAACTCAGTAAACTCTTTTAAATTATTGCATGTTACGTTTATAATTTTGTTCAGTGTACATGTATTGTATCACACCCTCTAAACTTATTCCACGGATCCCTTGGCCAAATTACTGGAATCTATTAATTAAAAAAATACTGCTCCCCACTTTGAGAACCCCTGCACTAACTGAGATATTGTAAGACATTGTGTGAACAAGGTGTATATTTTTCCAAGGTGTTAGCTGTAACTTTGTATTGCTTTGGTTAGTTTACTGAATTGAGAGATCTTGTAAATTTTATATTAAAATAATGTGCTGTGTATGAAAAACAAAAGCCCTGTGTTGGTTTGGTTTGTTTATCCTCCCTCTGCATCCGTTGGCTCAGTGCCTCCCGCCACTCCTCTGTTCCCATGGTGACTCCCTTCTTAGCTGGGTCAGTGCTATCCGGAATCCCAGTAACAATAATTCTTAAATAACCCTAGCCCTATTCTGAACCTTTACCTTAACCATTTTAAATTTCAACTTCAATAGGGTAGGGACATCCCAAAGATCCTGGCTAGCAATACTGTTACCATGGAAACTGCTGTGTCAGTGTCAGCACCCGTGTTGTCTCCATGACAACAGTGCAACAGGAAAGAGACGCAGACACAACATTGTGAATATCAACCATTATTCCTCATATTTGTATTTATTCTCAGGGTCACAGAGTTCAACGTTTACAGAGTTCACACTAAAAATAACCATGACAACCCTAAACACAATCCAATCTATTCTTCATCTTCCATATCTCTGCTAGACATCACTAAGCGATTAGACAGCTGTTATCCATTAAGCCTCCTTTCATCCTTCCCTATCTCCAATCAGACGCTCTCACAACACAAACACTCACTCACTCACTCACTCACTCACTCACTCACTCACTCACTCACTCACTCACTCACTCACTCACTCACTCACTCACTCACTCACTCACTCACTCACTCACTCACTCACTCAGGCTATGTTCCAATATCCATACTAGAGTACCACTTAGAAGGAAACAATGCTGGCTGTGCATCCTCCTAAGTGTAGCACATGGGGTAGTGTTCGAGTGTGGATGATGGAATACAGCCTCACTCTCAGGCCACTCCATCACACACACCTGTCGCCTTCAGAAGGAACACAGTAGGAAAACACTTTAAAACATCTTCTCCCATTTGTTCCAACAAAACCCTGACCAGCACAGTCCACACGGTTCCTTCTGAATGCTACCCTGACCAGCACAGTCCACACGTGGTTCCTTCTGAATGCTACCCTGACCAGCACAGTCCACACACGGTTCCTTCTGAACGCTACCCTGACCAGCACAGTCCACACTGTTCCTTCTGAACGCTACCCTGACCAGCACAGTCCACACACGGTTCCTTCTGAACGCTACCCTGACCAGCACAGTCCACACGCGGTTCCTTCTGAACGCTACCCTGACCAGCACAGTCCACACGGTTCCTTCTGAACGCTACCCTGACCAGCACAGTCCACGCTGTTCCTTCTGAACGCTACCCTGACCAGCACAGTCCACACGGTTCCTTCTGAACGCTACCCTGACCAGCACAGTCCACACGGTTCCTTCTGAACACTACCCTGACCAGCACAGTCCACACGGTTCCTTCTGAACACTACCCTGACCAGCACAGTCCACACGGTTCCTTCTGAACGCTACCCTGACCAGCACAGTCCACACGGTTCCTTCTGAACGCTACCCTGACCAGCACAGTCCACGCTGTTCCTTTTGAATGCTACCCTGACCAGCACAGTCCACGCTGTTCCTTCTGAACGCTACCCTGACCAGCACAGTCCACACGGTTCCTTCTGAACGCTACCCTGACCAGCACAGTCCACGCTGTTCCTTCTGAACGCTACCCTGACCAGCACAGTCCACACGGTTCCTTCTGAACACTACCCTGACCAGCACAGTCCACACGGTTCCTTCTGAACACTACCCTGACCAGCACAGTCCACACGGTTCCTTCTGAACGCTACCCTGACCAGCACAGTCCACACGGTTCCTTCTGAACGCTACCCTGACCAGCACAGTCCACGCTGTTCCTTTTGAATGCTACCCTGACCAGCACAGTCCACGCTGTTCCTTCTGAACGCTACCCTGACCAGCACAGTCCACACGGTTCCTTCTGAACGCTACCCTGACCAGCACAGTCCACACGGTTCCTTTTGACTTCTCTTCATCTTCCTGTTGCTATAATCTACACATAAAAATTGGTCTCAGTCCTAGATGAAGTGTTTCAGTAAAAACATTAGAAAAAAGACGTAGACTGTCTTCCCAAGGGGGGGTTCTCTAAGTAAGGCCCTTATTAAGACTGTAACTATACATGAGATGAGTGCCACTCCTGGGGTGCCACAAACAGGGCTTTACTAGTGTTATTATGGAAAACATATTATACAGAGACACACTGTGGTCTCCTGGCGTGTATTCAAGATGCCCTGAGCATTGCTTGAGAGTTTTAAAATGTTAACAGTAATAGTATTGAACTTAATGTTTAGTTGCAATTAGTGTCAGTATAGCAGCTGAACCCGAGTGTGCATCTTGAGTACCCCGCTAGAGGTCCAGTTCTGGTCAGTTCTGGACCCTTCAGCGGCTGATGCAGGAGTCTCATTTACCAGCAGTGCTACATGTGACCAGGGGTCACCCAGCTTATATCATGTACAAATACATCCTGTATGTGCGTGTTTTTGTTTATGTTTTGTTGGTATATATACACTGAGTGTACAAAACATGCACTAAATTCTGCTTACTATGCATGCACTGCAGTTTGTGGAAACTATAGACAACTGTTCTCTTTATAATGACAGTATATACACTGAATGTACAAAACATGCTCTTTCTGTGACATAGACTGACCAGGTGAATCCAGGTGAAAGCTATAATCCCTTATTGATGTCACCTGTTAAATCTCCTTCAATCAGTATCGGTATAGGGGAGGAGCCAGGTTAAAGAAGGATTTTTAAGCCTTGAGACAATTGAAACATGGATTGTGCATGTGTGCCAATGAGAGGGTGAATGGGCAACACAAAAGATGTAAGTGCCTTTGAATGGGTATGGTAGTAGGTGCCAGTTGCACAGGTTTGTGTCAAGAACTGCAACACTGCTGGGTTTTTCACACTCAACAGTCTTGTCATGTATCATGAATGGTTCACCACCCAAAGGACATCCAGCACCTTGTAGAGTCCATGCTCCTACGAATTGAGGCTGTTCTGAGGGCAAAAGGAGGAGGGGGGTGCAACTTGATATTAGGAATGTGTTATTCATGTTTAGTACACTCAGTGAACCATTTAGTGGTTTATTTTTTGTGTGGATGTGATCGTGCACATGTATGTGCTTCTCAGCGTTTGAGTGAGTGATGTGTGTGTGTTAGTCGGACCAGTCGTTCTCTTCCAGCTCTGAGTCATCTTCAGAGTCGGAGTACTCGACAGCGATGCGTCTGGAGAGGATGGTGGCCACGTCGTTCCCTACAGGCTCTCTCTTAGCCTGCTGTTCCTGCTGCTCCTGACCCTTTTTCAACCGGATACCTACAGCCAGGGAGAGAGACAGTTAGACACCCTTCAACTAGATACCTACAGCCAGGGAGAGAGACAGTTAGACACACTTCAACTAGATACCTACAGCCAGGGAGAGAGACAGTTAGACACCCTTCAACTAGATACCTACAGCCAGGAGAGAGACAGTTAGACACCCTTCAACTAGATACCTACAGCCAGGGAGAGAGACAGTTAGACACCCTTCAACTAGATACCTACAGCCAGGGAGAGAGACAGTTAGACACACTTCAACTAGATACCTACAGCCAGGGAGAGAGACAGTTAGACACCCTTCAACTAGATACCTACAGCCAGGAGAGAGACAGTTAGACACACTTCAACTAGATACCTACAGCCAGGGAGAGAGACAGTTAGACACCCTTCAACTAGATACCTACAGCCAGGGAGAGAGACAGTTAGACACACTTCAACTAGATACCTACAGCCAGGAGAGAGACAGTTAGACACACTTCAACTAGATACCTACAGCCAGGGAGAGAGACAGTTAGACACACTTCAACTAGATACCTACAGCCAGGGAGAGAGACAGTTAGACACACTTCAACTAGATACCTACAGCCAGGGAGAGAGACAGTTAGACACACTTCAACTAGATACCTACAGCCAGGGAGAGAGACAGTTAGACACCCTTCAACTAGATACCTACAGCCAGGGAGAGAGACAGTTAGACACACTTCAACTAGATACCTACAGCCAGGAGAGAGACAGTTAGACACCCTTCAACTAGATACCTACAGCCAGGAGAGAGACAGTTAGACACACTTCAACTAGATACCTACAGCCAGGGAGAGAGACAGTTAGACACACTTCAACTAGATACCTACAGCCAGGGAGAGAGACAGTTAGACACCCTTCAACTAGATACCTACAGCCAGGGAGAGAGACAGTTAGACACACTTCAACTAGATACCTACAGCCAGGGAGAGAGACAGTTAGACACCCTTCAACTAGATACCTACAGCCAGGGAGAGAGACAGTTAGACACACTTCAACTAGATACCTACAGCCAGGGAGAGAGACAGTAGACACACTTCAACTAGTTACAGCCAGGGAGAGAGACAGTTAGGTACCGACACACTTCAACTAGATACCTACAGCCAGGGAGAGAGACAGTTAGACACACTTCAACCGGATACCTACAGCCAGGGAGAGAGACAGTTAGACACACTTCAACCGGATACCTACAGCCAGGGAGAGAGACAGTTAGACACACTTCAACTAGATACCTACAGCCAGGGAGAGAGACAGTTAGACACACTTCAACTAGATACCTACAGCCAGGGAGAGAGACAGTTAGACACACTTCAACAAGATACCTACAGCCAGGGAGAGATACAGTTAGACACACTTCAACTAGATACCTACAGCCAGGGAGAGAGACAGTTAGACACACTTCAACTAGATACCTACAGCCAGGGAGAGAGACAGTTAGACACACTTCAACTAGATACCTACAGCCAGGGAGAGAGACAGTTAGACACACTTCAACTAGATACCTACAGCCAGGGAGAGAGACAGTTAGACACCCTTCAACTAGATACCTACAGCCAGGGAGAGAGACAGTTAGACACACTTCAACTAGATACCTACAGCCAGGGAGAGAGACAGTTAGACACCCTTCAACTAGATACCTACAGCCAGGGAGAGAGACAGTTAGACACCCTTCAACTAGATACCTACAGCCAGGGAGAGAGACAGTTAGACACACTTCAACTAGATACCTACAGCCAGGGAGAGAGACAGTTAGACACCCTTCAACTAGATACCTACAGCCAGGGAGAGAGACAGTTAGACACACTTCAACTAGATACCTACAGCCAGGGAGAGAGACAGTTAGACACCCTTCAACTAGATACCTACAGCCAGGGAGAGAGACAGTTAGACACACTTCAACTAGATACCTACAGCCAGGGAGAGAGACAGTTAGACACACTTCAACTAGATACCTACAGCCAGGGAGAGAGACAGTTAGACACACTTCAACTAGATACCTACAGCCAGGGAGAGAGAGACGGGTTAGGCAGTCAGTCAGCCAGCCAGCCAGCCAGCCAGTCAGTCAAACAGACAGAAAAGGAAGGTTCGGTTTGCATGGCCCGTGGCCCAAGGTTGGCACAACTTGCTAATTTTAGAATATTCCATTGGTCCTTAAGAGAAATCTCCCCCACCCCGGGGCACCAGGTAATGCAAAACACACACACACACACACACACACACACACACACACACACACACACACACACACACACACACACACACACACACACACACACACACACACACACACACACACACACACACACACTGCCACAGAGACAGGTGGGTTAGATACAAATAGGCAGTCTTACCCATGCGTATGGCAGCCAGCAGATCACTACGAGCATCATTAACAGGCTGGGCATTGTGGGGCACGGAGGACATCTTGGGAGTGGTAGAGTAGGAGGAGCCTGGAGGAGGGGGCGGAGGCATTGGGGGAGTTGGAGCCACCAGCGACCCAGCGATTGGCGGTGGGGGCAGGGCATAGACACCAACTGATCCCATTAGACCTGGAAGAGGAAGTGGGCCTCCGGGGGGCGTGGCAAAGGCAGATTGTGCAGATGGCATGAGAGGAGCAGGTGGAGGGGAGCCGTTTCCATGTCCCTCCATACTGAGAGAGAGAGGGACAGATGGAGGGTGAACATGAGGCATTATATTAATCATCATAACCATTTCAGAAATAAAAAGTATGATATGTTAATCGGCCTCTCCACAAAAACATCTCACATATAACCATGATAATCCTACAATATCAACATCTGACCATGATAATCCTACCATACCAACATCTCACATGTAACCATGATAATCCTACCATACCAACATCTCACATATAACCATGATAATCCTACCATATCAACATCTGACCATGATAATCCTACCATACCAACATCTCACATATAACCATGATAATCCTACCATACCAACATCTCACATATAACCATGATAATCCTACCATATCAACATCTGACCATGATAATCCTACCATACCAACATCTCACATATAACCATGATAATCCTACCATACCAACATCTCACATATAACCATGATAATCCTACAATATCAACATCTGACCATGATAATCCTACCATACCAACATCTCACATGTAACCATGATAATCCTACCATACCAACATCTCACATATAACCATGATAATCCTACCATATCAACATCTGACCATGATAATCCTACCATACCAACATCTCACATATAACCATGATAATCCTACCATACCAACATCTCACATATAACCATGATAATCCTACCATATCAACATCTGACCATGATAATCCTACCATACCAACATCTCACATATAACCATGATAATCCTACCATACCAACATCTCACATATAACCATGATAATCCTACCATACCAACATCTCACATATAATTTTTTTATTATTTTATTAGGCAAGTCAGTTAAGAACAAATTCTTATTTTCAATGACGGCCTAGGAACAGTGGGTTATCTGCCTGTTCAGGGGCAGAACGACAGATGTGTACCTTGTCAGCTCAGGGATTCAAACTTGCAACCTTTCGGTTACTAGTCCAACACTCTAACCACTAGGCTACCCTGCCGACCCTATAACCATGATAATCCTACCATACTAACATCTCACATGTAACCATGATAATCCTGCCATACCAACATCTCACATATAACCATGATAATCCTGCCATACCAACATCTCACATATAACCATGATAATCCTACCATACCAACATCCTCTGACAAGTTCAAGAAGAAAGAACCACAGGGTGGAATTAGACAGAGTTAGACAGGTCACAGACGAGTCATGTCAAGACCAAAGCAGAGGACCGTGTTTGGGTTTTGAGTGTACCAGTGCAGTACTTGGCTTGTATGGGATGACAGTACATTACAGAGCCAACTGCTAAACTCGAGAGAGGGTAAAGCCTGTTGTTCATCATCAGATCTAATCCAAACCAATAGCACATTAAACACAACAAACCCTGGAGCTGGGGCAGAGCCCCAACAAAAGAGCGTACGTGGGTTTGTTTGGTGTCCCTGTGCACATGTCAATGAATGTTAATGTTTATTTGAGTGCATATATGCATCAATCTGTCTGCCAGTGTGTTTATTCATGTGCACTCTCTGACCTGTAGTCCACAGGTCGTAGAGACATGGATCCATTCATGTTCTCAACGGGAGGGAGAGGGGGTGGAGCATTGTGGGGGCGGCCCAGGTTGTATCCCCTGTAGGCATGGTCCAGAGTGGCGTTTCCCTGAGCAGCCAGCTGAACAGCCAGGAGACTGGGAGGCGGGCCGGAGTACGTGTGGGCGTGACCAGCATGATTGGTTGAGTGAGTGTAGTGGCGTTGGTGGTGGTCAGGCCCAAGACCCCTAAGAGAGAGAAAGGGAGGGAGATGGAGACATTTTACAGAATGGCCAGCAGGGGGAGTAAGAGGACTGTCACGTCTCCTAGAACAGCTGCCAGAGACTAAATTATCATAGTACTGGGGGAAACCCCTTATTTCCACTGGGGGAAACCCCTTAT
The DNA here is from genome assembly GCF_036934945.1 of Oncorhynchus masou masou. Lineage (NCBI taxonomy): Eukaryota > Metazoa > Chordata > Actinopteri > Salmoniformes > Salmonidae > Oncorhynchus > Oncorhynchus masou. Next base: position 14,775,629 of record NC_088239.1, on the reverse strand, counting down.
TTCCACTGGGGGAAACCCCTTATTTCCACTGGGGGAAACCCCTTATTTCCACTGGGGGAAACCCCTTATTTCCACTGGGGGAAACCCCTTATTTCCACTGGGGGAAACACATTATTTCCACTGGGGGAAACACATTATTTCCACTGGGGGAAACCCCTTATTTCCACTGGGGGAAACACCTTATTTCCACTGGGGGAAACCCTTATTTCCACTGGGGGAAACACATTATTTCCACTGGGGGAAACACATTATTTCCATGCGAGTAATAATCATCTATACAGAAATGTATTATACAGAAAAGTAATTATTCCATACTTAAAAAGAACATTTGATATGTTATCTTATTAAAGAATCTTTGTTTTATGTCAACTTTTCATTGACCTCATCATGCAGTATGTATGTAACTGTGTGTATTTGGACTGGCCTCATCTCAGGGGATAGTGATCCCTCGCAGGTGGCCCCCCGGTGGAGAGAGTGTGTGTGGTGGTGGTCAGGCCTCAGCTCCTTATCCAGGGCCAACATATTCCACTCCTGGCGACGGTTCCGAGCCTTACGCACCTTCTTCACCTCCCTCTGCAACGTCCCGTCCACACAACGCTTCTGTTCCTGGGAGGAGACACATATTAGTGGAGACGGAGGACAAGAAAGAGAAGAAGGGAGAGATTGTTTTGCTTACTTTGTTCTTCCTCTTCTCCTTCCTCTTGTCTTCCGTGTCCCGCAGCATCTTCTCTCTCCACAGGTCGAAGAAGTAGGAGGGGTCAGTGTAGAACTTCAGCCCCTCCTTGTGGTCATCCCTACAGGGTCAAAGGGCAAACGCAGGCCAGGGTTTGTGGGAAATGAAGTTCACAACATTCTATTATGAGACTACAAAACAAGATCAGGTGAGGAATTTGACTCTGGGTTAAGACTGCCCTGGGTAGGAAACATTAGACAGATCATAGAAAGGGAGGGGGAGAGAACACACCTATATTTGGAGAGGATGTTGAGAGGTGGAGGTTTGTTACTCAGGTTGTACATCTCCTTGACAGGGATGGGAACGCTCCTCGTGGATACCACCTGCTGGTCCTGGGCGGTACTGCTCTTAAAAGCCTTCTTCATGTTGATGTCCTGCAGAGAGACTGAGGACAGAGAAAGAGGACAAACAAAGAGCGAGAGAAAGAGGACACGTAAATAGAAAGAGAGAGAGGGTTAGGGAGAGGGGGATAGACAGGGTGTGAGTGAGAGGGTAGGGGGAAAGGGGGATAGACAGGGTGTGAGAGAGAGGGTTAGGGAGAGGGGGATAGAGAGGGTGTGAGAGAGAGGGTTAGGGAGAGGGGGATAGACAGGGTGTGAGAGAGAGGGTTAGGGAGAGGGGGATAGACAGGGAGTGAGAGAGAGGGTTAGGGAGAGGGGGATAGACAGGGTGTGAGAGAGGGTTAGGGAGAGGGGGATAGACAGGGTGTGAGAGAGGGGGATAGACAGGGTGTGAGAGAGAGGGTTAGGGAGAGGGGGATAGACAGGGTGTGAGAGAGAGGGTTAGAGAGAGGGGGATAGACAGGGTGTGAGAGAGAGGGTTAGGGAGAGGGGGATAGACAGGGTGTGAGAGAGAGGGTTAGGGAGAGGGGGATAGACAGGGTGTGAGAGAGAGGGTTAGGGAGAGGGGGGATAGACAGGGTGTGAGAGAGAGGGTTAGGGAGAGGGGGATAGACAGGGTGTGAGAGAGAGGGTTAGGGAGAGGGTGATAGACAGGGTGTGAGAGAGAGGGTTAGAGAGAGGGGGATAGACAGGGTGTGAGAGAGGGTTAGGGAGAGGGGGATAGACAGGTTGTGAGAGAGAGGGTTAGGGAGAGGGGGATAGACAGGGTGTGAGAGAGAGGGTTAGGGAGAGGGGGATAGACAGGGTGTGAGAGAGAGGGTTAGGGAGAGGGGGATAGACAGGGTGTGAGAGAGAGGGTTAGGGAGAGGGGGATAGACAGGGTGTGAGAGAGAGGGTTAGGGAGAGGGGGATAGACAGGGTGTGAGAGAGAGGGTTAGAGAGAGGGGGATAGACAGGGTGTGAGAGAGAGGGTTAGGGAGAGGGTGATAGACAGGGTGTGAGAGAGAGGGTTAGGGAGAGGGGGATAGACAGGGTGTGAGAGAGAGGGTTAGGGAGAGGGGGATAGACAGGGTGTAGACAGGGTGTGAGAGAGAGAGTTAGGGAGAGGGTGATAGACAGGGTGTGAGAGAGAGGGTTAGAGAGAGGGGGATAGACAGGGTGTGAGAGAGAGGGTTAGGGAGAGGGGGATAGACAGGTTGTGAGAGAGAGGGTTAGGGAGAGGGGGATAGACAGGGTGTGAGAGAGAGGGTTAGGGAGAGGGGGATAGACAGGGTGTGAGAGAGAGGGTTAGAGAGAGGGGGATAGACAGGGTGTGAGAGAGAGGGTTAGGGAGAGGGGGATAGACAGGGTGTGAGAGAGGGGGATAGACAGGGTGTGAGAGAGAGGGTTAGGGAGAGGGGGATGGACAGGGTGTGAGAGAGAGGGTAGACAGGGGGAGAGGGGGATAGACAGGGTGTGAGAGAGAGGGTTAGGGGGAGGGGGATAGACAGGGTGTGAGAGAGAGGGTTAGGGAGAGGGGGATAGACAGGGTGTGAGAGAAAGGGTTAGAGAGAGGGGGATAGAGAGAGGGTTAGAGAGAGGGGGATAGACAGGGTGTGAGAGAGAGGGTTAGGGAGAGGGGGATAGACAGGGTGTGAGAGAGGGTTAGAGAGAGGGGGATAGACAGGGTGTGAGAGAGAGGGTTAGAGAGAGGGGGATAGACAGGGTGTGAGAGAGAGGGTTAGGGAGAGGGGGATAGAGAGGGTTAGGGAGAGAGGGTTAGGGAGAGGGGGATAGACAGGGTTAGGGAGAGGGGGTTAGGGGGAGGGGGATAGACAGGGTGTGAGAGAGAGGGTTAGGGAGAGGGGGATAGACAGGGTGTGAGAGAGAGGGTTAGGGAGAGGGGGATAGAGAGGGTGTGAGAGAGAGGGTTAGGGAGAGGGGGATAGACAGGGTGTGAGAGAGAGGGGGATAGAGAGGGTTAGGGAGAGGGGGATAGAGAGGGTTAGGGAGAGGGGGATAGACAGGGTGTGAGAGAGGGGGATAGAGAGGGTTAGGGAGAGGGGGTTAGAGAGAGAGGGTTAGAGAGAGAGGGTTAGAGAGAGAGGGTTAGGGTGAGGGGGATAGACAGGGTGTGAGAGAGAGGGTTAGGGAGAGGAGGATAGACAGGGTGTGAGAGAGAGGGTTAGAGAGAGGGGGATAGACAGGGTGTGAGAGAGGGGGATAGAGAGGGTTATGGAGAGGGGGTTAGAGAGAGGGGGATAGACAGGGTGTGAGAGAGAGGGTTAGGGAGAGGGGGTTAGAGAGAGGGTTAGGGAGAGAGGGATAGACAGGGTGTGAGAGAGAGGGTTAGGGAGAGGGGGTAGAGAGAGGGGGTTAGAGAGAGGGTTAGAGAGAGAGGGTTAGGGAGAGAGGGTTAGGGAGAGGGTTAGAGAGAGGGTTAGAGAGAGAGGGTTAGGGAGAGAGGGTTAGGGAGAGGGTTAGAGAGGGTTAGAGAGAGGGTTAGAGAGAGGGTTAGAGAGAGGGTTAGGGGGAGAGAGGGTTAGGGAGAGAGGGTTAGGGAGAGAGGGTTAGGGAGAGAGGGTTAGGGAGAGGGGGGTAGAGAGAGGGGGTTAGAGAGAGGGTTAGAGAGAGAGGGTTAGGGAGAGAGGGTTAGGGAGAGGGTTAGAGAGAGGGTTAGAGAGAGGGTTAGAGAGAGAGGGTTAGGGAGAGAGGGTTAGGGAGAGGGTTAGAGAGGGTTAAGGAGAGGGGGATAGAGAGGGTTAAGGAGAGGGGGATAGAGAGGGTTAGGGAGAGGGGGATAGAGAGGGTTAAGGAGAGGGGGATAGAGAGGGTTAGGGAGAGGGGGATAGAGAGGGTTAAGGAGAGGGGGATAGAGAGGGTTAGGGAGAGGGGGATAGAGAGGGTTAGGGAGAGGGGGATAGAGAGGGTTAGGGAGAGGGGGATAGAGAGGGTTAAGGAGAGGGGGATAGAGAGGGTTAAGGAGAGGGGGATAGAGAGGGTTAGGGAGAGGGGGATAGAGAGGGTTAGGGAGAGGGGGATAGAGAGGGGGATAGAGAGGGTTAGGGAGAGGGGGATAGAGAGGGTTAGGGAGAGGGGGATAGAGAGGGTTAGGGAGAGGGGGATAGAGAGGGTTAGGGAGAGGGGGATAGAGAGGGTTAGGGAGAGGGGGATAGAGAGAGGGTTAGGGAGAGGGGGATAGAGAGGGTTAAGGAGAGGGGGATAGAGAGGGTTAAGGAGAGGGGGATAGAGAGGGTTAAGGAGAGGGGGATAGAGAGGGTTAAGGAGAGGGGGATAGAGAGGGTTAGGGAGAGGGGGATAGAGAGGGTGTGAGAGAAGTATTTATATATCCTCAGTTTCATCACTTTTACACCATCGCTATGTCAACGAGTAACGATGTCACTTCCTATTTCCTGTGACCTCTAACCCCTGTCTCACCTTCCTCCACGGTGGAGTCCAGCTGAGTGACCTTGACGGCCAGGCGGTCGATGCGGTCCTGCAGGGAGTTGGCTCTCAGGTAGAACGTGTTGGCCTCATTGAACAGCTCTCCGAAGATGTCCTCTGCATGTTTACCTGCAGTACAAGGGTAGACAGATGGATCATGTGGTTAGCATGACATCCTGGTGCACTAAATTACGCCTACTATGTCTACCCTGTACTGCACATTGAGATAACTATAGACAACTGCTCTCTTTATAATGACAGTATATAAACTGCATGACAGACTGACAAGGTGAATCCAGGTGAACGTTATGATCCCAATGTAGAAAATATAAAAATAAAGTAAAAACCCTGCAATGAGTAGATGTGTCCAAACGTTTGACTGGTGCAGTGTACCACAAAATAACTTAAGAAGGCACACCTGTTGCATTCCAGGTGACTACCTCATGAAGCTGGTTGAGATAATGCTAAGAGTGTGCAAAGCTGTCATCAAGGCAAAGGGTGGCTATTTGAAGAATTTGTTTCACACTTTTTTGGTTACTACATGATTCCATATGGGTTATTTCATAGTTCTGTGTCTTCACTATTATTCTACAATGTAGAAAATAGTACAAATATAAAATAAACCCTGAATGAGTAGGTGTTCTAAAACTTTTGCCCGGTAGCGTATAAGTATGTATGTATGTGTGTATGATGTATGTATGTGTGTATGTATGTGTGTATGTGTGTATGTGTGTATGTATGTATGTATGTATGTATGTATGTATGTATGTATGTATGTATGTATGTATGTGTGTATGTGTGTATGTATGTATGTATGTGTGTATGTATGTGTGTATGTATGTATGTATGTGTGTATGTATGTATGTATGTGTGTATGTGTGTATGTATGTGTGTGTGTGTGTGTATGTATGTATGTATATGGGTAATGATGCTTCGGGAGAGGCAGTTGTTGATGTGTGCAGAAGGTCCCTGGTTCAAGCCCAGGTAGGGGCGAGGAGAGGGACGGAAGTTTACATACACTTAGGTTGGAGTCATTAAAACTAGTTGTTCAACCACTCCACAAATGTCTTGTTAACAAACTATAGTTTTGGCAAGTTGGTTAGGACATCTACTTTGTGCAGGACACAAGTCATTTTTACAACAATTGTTTACAGACTGATGTTTTCACTTATAATTCACTGTATCACAATTCCATTCGGTCAGACGTTTACATACACTAAGTTGACTGTGCCTTTAAACAGCTTGGAACATTCCAGAAAATGATGCCATGGCTTCAGAAGCTTCTGATAGGCTAATTTACATCCTTTCAGTCAATTGGAGGTGTACCTGTGGATGTATTTCAAGGCCTACCTTTCAACACAGTCTCTCTTTGCTTGACATCATGGGAAAGTCAAAAGAAATCAGCCAAGACCTCAGAAAAAATATTGTAGACCTCCACAAGTTTGGTTCATCCTTGGGAGCAATTTCCAAATGCCTGAAGGTACCACGTTCATCTGTACAAACAATAGTACACAAGTATAAACACCATGAGACCACGCAGCCATTATAACACTCAGGAAGGAGACGCCTTCTGTTTCCTAGAGATGAACGTACTTTGGTGCGAAAAGTGCAAATCAATCCCAGAACAACAGCAAAGGACCTTGTGAAGATGCTGAAGGAAACAGGTACAAAAGTATCTATATCCACAGTAAAACGAGTCCTATATCGACATAACCTGAAAGGCCCCTCAGCAAGGAAGAAGCCACTGTTCCACAACCGCCATAAAAAAGCCAGACTACGGTTTGCAACTGCACATGGGGACCATGATTGTACTTTTTGGAGAAATGTCTTCTGGTCTGATGAAACACAAATAGAACCGTTTGGCCATAATAATCATTGTTATGTTTGGAGGAAAAAGGGGGAGGCTTGCAAGCCGAAGAACACCATCCCAACCATGAAGCACGGGGGTGGCAGTATCATGGTGTGGGGATGCTTTGCTGCAGGAGGGACTGGTGCACTTCACAAAATAGATGGCATCATGAGGTAGGAAAATTATGTGGATATATTGAAATAGCATCTCAAGACATCAGTCAGGAAGTTAAAGCTTGGTCGCAAATGGGTCTTCCAAATGGACAATGACCCCAAGCACACTTCCAAAGTTGTGGCAAAATGGCTTAAGGACAACAAAGTCAAGGTATTGGAGTGGCCATCATAAAGCCCTGACCTCAATCCTATAGAAAATGTGTGGGCAGAACTGAAAAAGTGTGTGCGAGCAAGGAAGCCTACAAACCTGACTCAGATCCACCAGCACTGTCAGGAGGAATGGGCCAAAATTCACCCAACTTATTGTGGGAAGCTTGTGGATGGCTACCTGAAATGTGTGACCCAAGATAAACAATTTAAAGGCAATGCTACCAAATATTAATTGAGTGTATGAAAACTTCTGACCCACTGGGAATGTAATGAAATAAATAAAAGCTGAAATAAATCATTCTCTCTACTATTATTCTGACATTTCACATTCTTAAAATAAAGTGGTGATCCTAACTGACCTAAGACAATGCATTTGCACTCGGATTAAATGTCAGGAATTGTTAAAAACGGTGTTTTAATGCATTTGGCTGAGGTGTATGTAACCTTCCGACTTCAACTGTAAATAAATACATACGTACATATATAAACTTTTTCAGGACCCTGTCTTTCAAAGACAATTTGTAAAAATCCAAATAACTTCACAGATCTTCATTGTAAAGGGTTTAAACACTGTGTCCCATGTTGGTTCAATGAACCATAAACATTTAATGAACATGTACCTGTGGAACGGTCGTTAAGACACTAACAGCTTACAGACGGTAGGCAATTAAGGTCACAGTTATGAAATCTTAGTACACTAAAGAGGCCTTTTTACTGACTCTGAAAAACACCAAAAGAAAGATGCCCAGGGCCCCTGCTCATCTGAGTGAACGTGCCTTAGGCATGCTGCAAGGAGGCTGCAGATGTGGCCAGGGCAATAAATTGCAATGTCCATACTGTGAGACGACTAAGACAGCGCTACAGGGAGTAAGGACGGACAGCTGATCGTCCTCGCAGTGGCAGAACACTTGTTACAACACCTGCACAGGATCGGTACATCTGAACATCACACCTGCGGGACAGGTACAGGACGGCAACAACAACTTCCCGAGTTACACCAGGAACGCACAATCCCTCCATCAGTGCTCAGACTGTCCGCAATAGGCTGAGAGAGGCTGGACTGAGGGCTTGTAGGCCTGTTCTAAGGCAGGTCCTCACCAGACATCACCGGCAACAACGTCGCCTATGGGCACAAACCCACCGTAGCTGGACCAGACAGCACTGGCAAAAAAGTGCTCTTCACTGATGAGTCACGGTTTTGTCTCACCAGGGGTGATAGTCGGATTTGCATTTATTGTCGAAGGAATGAGCATTACACAGAGGCCTGTACTCTGGAGCGGGATCGAATGTGGAGGTGGAGGGTCCGTCATGGTCTGGGGCGGTGTGTCACAGCATCATCGAACTGAGCTTGTTGTCATTGCAGGCAATCTCAACGCTGTGCGTTACAGGGAAGACATCCTCCTCCCTTATGTGGTACCTTTCCTGCAGGCTCATCCTGACATGACCCTCCAGAATGACAATGCCACCAGCCATACTTCTCGTTCTGTGCGTGATTTCCTGCAAGACAGGAATGTCAGTGTTCTGCCATGGCCATCGAAGAGCCCGGATCTCAATCCCATTGAGCACGTGTGGGACATGTTGGATCGGAGGGTGAGGGCTAGGGCCATCCTCCCCAGAAATGACCCGGAACTTGCAGGTGCTTTGGTGGAAGAGTGGGGTAACATCACACAGCAAGAACTGGAGATGTACTAAGGTACCTAATGCAGCTGGTGGCCACACCAGATACTGACTGTTACTTTTGATTTTGTCCCCTCCCTTTGTTCAAGGACACATTAGTCCATTTCTGTTAGTCACATGTCTGTGGAACTTGTTTAGTTTGTCTCAGTTGTTAAATCTTGTTATGTTCATACAAATTTTTACAAACGTTAAGTTTGCTGAAAATAAACGCAGTTGACAGTGAGAGGACGTTTCTTTTTTTGCTGAGTTTATATACTACCATTCAAAAGTTTGGGGTCACTTGAAAGAAAAGCATATTTTTTGTCCATTAAAATAACATAAAATTGTCAGAAATACAGTGTAGACATTGTTAATGTTGTAAATGACTATTGTAGCTGGAAACGGCACATTTTATGGAATATCGATATAGGCGTACAGAGGCCCATTATCAGCAACCATCACTCCTGTGTTCCAATGGCACGCTGTGTTAGCTAATCCAAGTTTATAATTTTAAAAGGCTAATTGATCATTAGAAAACCATTTTGCTATTATGTTAGCACAGCTGAAAACTTTTGTCCTGATTAAAGAAGCAATGAAACTGGCCTTATTTAGATTAGTTGAGTATCTGCAGAATCAGCATTTGTGTGTTCGATTACAGGCTCAAAATGACCAGAAACAAAGACCTTTCTTCTGAAACTCTGGTGTAACTATTTAATGCGAGAAATTGCCAAGAAACTGAAGATCTCGTACAACGCTGTGTACTACTCCCCTTCACAGAACAGCGCAAACGGTCTCTAACCAGAATAGAAAGAGGAGTGGGAGGCCCCGGTGCACAACCGAGCAAGAAGACAAGTACATTAGTGACTAGTTTGAGAAACAGACGACTCACGTATCCTCAGTTGGCAGCATCATTAAATAGTACCCGCAAAACACCAGTCTCAACGTCAACAGGATTAAAGAGGCGACGCTGAGATGCTGGCCTTCTAGACAGAGTTCCTCTGTCCAGTGTCTGTGTTCTTTTGCCCATCTTAATCTTTTCTTTTTATTTGCCAGTGTGAGATGTCTTTTTCTTTGAAACTCTGCCTCGAAGGCCAGCATCCCGGAGTCGCCTCTTCACTGTTGACATTGAGACTGGTGTTTGGCGTCAGACAGGTAGGGGAAACCAACTGAGATGGACTTGAAGATTGGTACTATCAATTCTCTTTCTGCCATTCTTCTGGTAACAAATGTAACTAACAAATAGACCAGGGCACCACTGTCAGGGAAGGTCCTAGAGGAAAAATCCACAGCAATCAATCTTTGCTAGTGCAAGTCTGTTTAGGTCAGCATCAATACGTTTTAACAACGCTGAACTTTTGTGTGTCATACGCAAACGCACGCATGAATGCACACACACGGCGCGCGTGCACACGCACAATCTAGGCTATTTCTGTCACCATACTGACAGGATGACCTCTGGAGAAATATCTAGACTATTTCTGTCACCATACTGACAGGATGACCTCTGGAGAAACATCTAGACTATTCTATGTCACCATACTGACAGGATGACCTCTGGAGAAATATCTAGATTATTTCTGTCACCATACTGAGAGAATGACCTCTATCTAGAGGAAGGAAGGCAGGAAGAGAGATCTAGCATTCTGAGTTCCATCAACCCTGACCTCCCTTCATGGTTCTGACATTCAGTCCACCTCCACACACACACACACAGATGCGCACACACACACACGGATACACACACACGGATACACACACAGATGCACACACACACGGATACACACACGGATACATACACACACGGATACACACACACACGGATACACACCCCCACACTCACACACCTCCTGTCCCTAGCTCAGACCTTCCAGGCCTTTGTACCTAGTAATTTATATTTATCCCACACAGCAGCTGCTGAAAGGCCCACTCCCACCACAAGAACTCTCACAATGACAGAGAGCGAGAGAGAGAGAGAGAGAGAGAGAGAGAGAGAGAGAGAGAGAGAGAGAGAGAGAGAGAGAGAGAGAGAGAGAGAGAGAGAGGGGGAGACAGAGAGAGAGATAGAGAAAGAAAGAAAGCGAGACAGAAAGAGAGAGAGGGAAGAAAACAGAGTATGAGGAAGATGTAGAAAGCAAGAAAGGGAGGGTTGAGAGAAAGCGAGAGGGGGAGCAGTGGTGGTTGGATACTGGATATAAGGGAGGAAAGAATATGTCAATATATTCCACAGGACATGATATTGGTTGTGCCATGGGAACAGCCAGGGTATTCAGGCTCCTCCCCCTTACGTCATAGTCACTCTGTTTAGTATACCGCAGTACACCCAAACATATTCTGAATGTATTCTAGCGGAAATATCTAAACAGGATTACATCCTCCTGTGGGTCCATGATGACAGAGTCTTGACCTAGCGACCTGTAGGTCTGATCCTCACAAATCAATCACTGCTCCAGGATAGTGATGAGAGAGTATTTTAATGCGAGTGTGAAATAGTATAATATTGTAGTGAACGGCGGGGCAGGGAAGCGAACCTGGGTCGCTGGGGTGAAAGGCAAACACCCTACCCATTGCGCCAATAGGGTTAACTCACTTGGTAATTGTAACATGTCTCATATACTGAGGATCAATACAACCTGAGGAGAATAAGCATGTTATTCATAGGTGTGGAAGAGGGCAATGATAATGACATATGTTGCTGTTGACACACTGGTATAAAGCGTATGAAGTTGTTTGTAGTGTGTGGTTAGTGCTCTGAGAGAGTGTGTGTGTGTGTGTGCTCTGTGTGTGTGTTACTCAGGCTGCTGAGCTGGCGGATGATGGAGGAGAGGGTGTTGTTCACCACACACTCCAGTTCACTGCCTAAGCCCTCTGGTAACGCCCCCCGGCACAGGTGGCGCGGGTCGATGTTCCTCTTCACCAGAGGCATGGTGATGCCTCACACTGTCACACCTAGAGAGAAGCACAGGACACACAATACATATGATATATGACACACTCTACTTACATAAAGGATGTACTTACAGACTATTTTTGTTTTAAGTTATAACTATTGCAAGTATGGTAAGTAGTATAAACACAAACACACACACACACACAGATAGTCACATGGCCAGATGTATTACCACACACTAACAAACAACACAATCCTATTCTTCGAAACAGGGTTAAAGAGACTGGGCATACAACTGGGACCCGTCCAGACTGTAGTAGTAAACAGTAGCAGGCCATCGGCAGACAGATGAAGGTATTAGGAAAATAAGCTACAGTCCAGCTAATGCTTTCCAGCCTTACCACTATGCCCAGATGTAGGGTCAACAGCCCAAACATACACACACACACACACTCACTCTCCCGTGGCGTGCACGCTGAGACCCATTCCCTTGATTGTTCAGACCAACACACACACTCTCCCATGCAATTGGACACATTCACTAGATACTAAAGATCAAGTTGCCCATTCCTTGACACTAATCTAAGGTGAGGTTAGCATCTTCCCTAGAATGGTTAAAATCAGGATCTGAGGAGGCTAAGCTGATCCTAGATCTGAGTCTAAGGGCAGCTTCTATAGCAGATGAAAAAGGGATCTCAGAAAGCATCGGAGCGGCCATCTTATCTGGGCCTCTTCCTGCTTCCTGTTTTTGCAGCCTCCGCCCGGCTTCAGCTTCCTGTTCCTCACAGTGCAACATCTCTACTCCCTGTCCTCCCAGAGGAGCAGCAGAAGAACAATACAGCTTAAGGAACTGCTGGGGGCCACACTCCCAACAGCAAAGCCCTTAGTCATGCACTTTATTTCAGATCTAGTATGCTAGGCTGTGTGTGTCATTGATGAATAGGGCGTTTTGTGAAGGGAAAGGTGATATCTATCTAGTCAGTTGCACAACTGAATGCATTCCACCGAAATGTGTCTTGCGCATTTAACCCAACCCCTCTGAATCAGTGAGGTGCGGTTGGCTACCTTAATCAATGTCCAGGTCATTGGTGCCCGGGAGCAATTGTTGTTTGGGGCTAACTGCCTTGCTCAAGGGCAGAACGGCATAGTATTCCAACTTGCTGGCTCAGGGATTTGAACCAGCGACATTTCAGTTACTGGCCCAACAACCTTAACTGCGAGGCTCGACCCTTTGATGGTGTTGACAGAGAAAATAGTCATTTCTGACCACCAAGTAGCAACCTCCCCACAAGGCTACGGCAGAGTCCTCCGCTGGCCTCGGTCCAATACCCCCTGCCCTGCTGACAGCCATAAACCAATAAGGGACAACATAGGGGAAATTACTCCATCACCGTCTGCTGCCACCAAACTCACTGAAAACAGCTAATTAGGCATGCTGTTAAACAGATAGCGCCATGGTTTGTGTATGGAACCAGGCCTACATTATTATAGAAAAACGCTCGTTTCTGAAATGTGTTGGTCTGCTCTGCTTGGAAGTTCTGAGTATAGTTAACATATGCCGTGAGTTGTATTGGTTCTTGTCTGGTGTGACAATGGGGAGATAATTAAGAGGTTGGGGTGGGGAGGCAAATGAAAGGAAGGGGAGAGAGGAAAGGAACATGTGTGTGTGTGTGTGTGTGAGGGGGTAAATCATGTGTGTATATGGTGTGTGTGTGTATGTGTGTGTGTGTGTATGGAGAGTGAGTTAGTGAGGGAGGGGGTGTGCAAGGGCCTCAGGGAAGCCACTCTGAAAGGTTCCTAGGACAATAGAGCTCCGTTCACACGGCAACAGCAGAGTGCTCCCATGCATGCCTCCCCCTCCGCTCCCCTCCTCCTCCCTAGACCTCCTTTAACACACCCTGAAACGAGGGCACTCCACTCAGAAAGGAAGAGATGGTAGAAAGAGAGACACATGGAAAAATAGAGAGAGAGTTTAGATTACAATTTCTTATAGTTAGTCACTTTCAGGTTTGCAAATATAGTTGCAATGTACAGGGAAATTCTTAAGCTCCGAGCTCCAACAGTGCAGGTGTGAATGAGACAATAATAATACAATTAATATTATATACATTAGTGATGGCCGGTGTCGTTTAAGATGAGGGAGGACGATACATTTCTTTATGAGCATGGCCTTATTTCTATTACAGCATATTGGATGACTGTCATTCAAATTCCATTCACCCAGCTCAATGTAACAACGATAGGTTTAGGCTACTACATGATACTCAAATTTCCCTATACCCATCATGAGTTTGCTACAACCTAGCCTATTAATGAAAGTTTACAACGTAGGTGGACAGGTCAAGTACATTTTTTGTAATCAAGGTGACAGTGACACATTCAATACCACCTTGTACACTCTTGCCTGCATCTAGCTGATCTAGGGTGTAGTCATTAGTCCAACGGCTACAAACGAGAGTTTCTTTTGGACAAATTCAGGTATGTTTATCCCTATTTCGTTCCGTTTGCTTCCGTTTAAGAAACGTTTTTCAACAGAATCGGCATAATGACCTCCCGGGTGGCGCAGTGGTTAAGGGCGCTGTACTGCAGCGCCAGCTGTGCCATCAGAGACTCTGGGTTCGCGCCCAGGCTCTGTTGTCACTGGCTGCGACCGGGAGGTCCGTGGGGCAATGCACATTTGGCCTAGCGTCATAAGGGGGGGGGCTTGGCCGGTAGGGATGTCCTTGCCTCATCGTGCACCAGCGACTCCTGTGGCGGGACTGGCGCAGTGCGCGCTAACTAAGGTTGGCAGGTGCACGGTGTTTCCTCTGACACATTGGTGCACATCTGGGTTGGATGTGCGCTGTGTTAAGAAGCAGTGCAGCTTGGTTGGGTTGTGTATTGGAGGATGCATGACTCTCAACCTTCGTCTCTCCAGAGCCCATACGTGAGTTGTAGCGATGAGACAAGATAGTAGCTACTAAAACAATTGGATACCACAAAATTGGGGTAAAATAAAATAAAAACCATAGCATTAGTAACTGGTTTTACAATGTAAAATCCACTCAAACGTGAAACAGAAATGTCTAGGTGTTGCAATAAGGGGATAGAATAATGAAATGCTAGCAATTATTGTACTATTGGATGGAATCTAGATTTACCACATAGGTCCTATCTATGTGTGCATTTAAACGTGTGAAAGCAACAGAAAACATTTCAACAAGAGAAAAAAAGTTTTCCACTGGTGGGAGTTTGGTCTTCGAACACAGTAATAATTCATTTTAAGTACAAATTCCAAATGCAAGCTTCATAAGTAAATTATTAATTTTAATGAATTGTTGCATATTCAAATACCAGTAGGCCTATGCTAGTAATTGTTACATATCCAAATACCAGTAGGCCTATGCTAGTAATTGTTGCATATCCAAATACCAGTAGGCCTATGCTAGTAATTGTTACATATCCAAATACCAGTAGGCCTATGATAGTAATTGTTACATATCCAAATACCAGTAGGCCTATGCTAGTAATTGTTACATATCCAAATACCAGTAGGCCTATGCTAGTAATTGTTACATATCAAAATACCAGTAGGCCTATGCTAGTAATTGTTACATATCCAAATACCAGTAGGCCTATGCTAGTAATTGTTACATATCAAAATACCAGTAGGCCTATGCTAGTAATTGTTACACATCCAAAGACCAGTAGGCCTATGCTAGTAAATGTGTTGCCCCATTGCTGGTGAGCTTGCAAAGTAAATAGTTCATATTATTGATCACCCCCCAAAATATTTATTTATTATGGCAATCCTCTCTCCCAACAATTTGAGTTTTCACTGCATCCGATCCTATATCTGTGCAACAAATCAGCAATCTGTTGGCTCGCTCACCCGACCTGCGTTGATTGACAGTTTGCTGGTCCAATCAGAGTTCAAAGTGCGCGTTTCCCTAGCCAATCTGTTGCAGGTTTTTTCTTTTGCAAGGGTGATGCTGTGGCTACTGTCTCTGGCTGCGTGTAGAGTCGGCCTAATCCACGTAGAACCTGTGCCACAAGATGAGTGACGAAACATGTTAGATCATTTCAAGTCATCAGTCTCAAGACAAAGTCGAGTCCCGAGTCTTGAGGCTCCAAGTCAAGTCTCAAGTTATTTTATTTTCTATCAAGTTGAGTCTCAAATCAAATTTGTACACAACTCTGAAAATAACGCATATAAATAGCGAGTCTGGATTTGATTAGAGCTTTGATCTAAAATTCAAGCCTCATGCTTCCTGAGCCATACATTAAATACATTTTATGAGCACAAGTCCAAAAAAGCTCAAATGATTGTGCCGTTATCCAATATATAGGCTACTGCACATTACGCAGGACAGAAAAACATAAAAGCCCATAGATGTAACTAGCTATGTGCTCTCTTGGGTAAATCATTGAAACTAGCTCTAGTAGGCTAATCTTTTTGAGTGTGATCTGTATTTCTTTGCTGTATTACTATATTTCTTAACTGTATTGTTATATTACGCACATCATTCAAACCATGATAAAGCAGAAAAGAACATGTGATTCTGGTGCAGCACGTGCAGCCTACAAAGTTACAAGCATAGGCTAGAGAATTTGAATTTAATTTTGAAATATAATAGGGCCTATTTGTATAATTAGTAGGCTGACGCATATATAGCTTCCATAACATTTCCCTTAATGTTATTAGCCTACCTCTTTCTCTCTCCATTGTTGCGTCATTCCTTCCTCACTTTCAACAGGCAATTAAATGAGTTCCGTTGTCCTCATCTCCATCATTCTAATGACATGCTGAATAATATAGGACTAGAATTACATGCAGATGGCTTTCACTTCTCTTTACGAAGATTGAATGGATATGGAACTGAATAAATAACTGCTAACCTACCACGTTCGCTCTTCTTTCAAACTACCCGTGAGTTCTATTGGCTGCTGTATTTAACGTTCAGAAAACAAGAGCTTCGAATTGTCTATTGGTAGAAGAAATGCAAAATGTAATGTCCAGCAAGCTATTCTAGGTTAGCTTTTCCAGCATTTGACTCCAAGAGCTAAGGGGCATTTTATTTAAAGGAGAGGCCAGTGGACCACAGGGGCATGCATATTGGCAAGATATTAATTAGAAGCTTACTATGCATAACCCATAATGTATTAGTTCAATATAAGGCTAATTCTGCATTGAATTCATCACCTGAAAGAGATAGGCTAGGACTTCTATACAGTGCATTCGAAAAGTATTCAGACCCCTTGACTTTTTCCACATTTTATAATGAAATAGCCTTATTCTAAAGCAATTGGCATCCACAATTGTTTATTTCATATTTAATAAAAATCAGACTTTGCTTTAGAGTTTTTTATGCAGCATAATATTGTAAATAATAAAACAAATTAAACTGGCATGGACAAAAATGATGGCACCCTTAACCTAATATTTTTCTGCACAACCTTTAGAGGCAATCACTGCAATCAAACGTTTTCTGTATCTCTCAATGAGACTTCTGCATCTGTTAACAGGTACTCAAGTGCATCCAGATTCCATTGATCATACTTGAGATGTTTATTCAAATTGATTGGAGTCCACTTGTGGTAAATTCAATTGATTGGATATGACTTGGAAAGGCACACACCTGTCTATATACGGTCCCACAGTTGACAGTGTATGTCAGAGCAGAAACCAAGCCATGAGGTCAAAATGATTGTCCGTAGGACTCAGACAGGACTGTGTCGAGGCACAGATCTGGGGAAGGGTACCAAAAAATGTCTGCAGCATTGAAGGTCCAAGAACACAGTGGCCTCCATCATTCTTAAATGGAAGAAGTTTGGAACCACCAAGACCCTTCTTAGAGCTGGCCGCTCAGAGCAATTGGGGGAGAAGGGCCTTGGTCAGGGAGGTGACCAAGAGATGATCGTGGACTTCAGGAAACAGCAGAGGGAGCCCCCCCCCTGTCCACATCGATTGGACCACAGTGGAGAAGGTGGAAAGCTTCAAGTTCCTCTGCGTACACATCACTGACTAACTGAAATGGTCCATCCACACAGAGTGTGGTGAAGAAGGCGCAACAACGCCTCTTCAACCTCAGGAGCCTAAAGCAATTTGGATTAACACCTAAAACCCTCAAACTTTTCTAGATGCACAATCGAGAGCATCCTGTTGGGCTGTATCACCGCCTGGTACGGCAACGGCACCCCTCACAACCGCAAAGCTCTCCAGAGGGTGGTGCAGTCTGCACAACGTATTACCGGGGGCAAAGGACACCTACAGCACCCGATGCCATCGGAAGGTCAAAAATATCATCAAGGACATCAACCATGCGAGTCACTGACTGTTCACCCCGCTATCATCCAGAAGACGAGGTCAGTACAGGTGCATCAAAGCAGGGACCGAGAGACTGAAAAACAGCTTCTATCTCAAGGCCATCAGACTGTTAAACAGCCATCACCAGCACATCAGAGGTGGCTGCCTATAGACATAGAGTAGGAATCACTGGCCACTTTAAGGAAATTAAACACGAGCCACTTTAATAATGTATCTGTATCTAGCATTACTTATCTCATATGTATAAACTGTACTCTATACTATTCTACACTATCTGTCACTTTAATTGTGTGTAATTATTGCATCACCCATCTCATGTGTATATACTGTATTCTTTACTACTCCACTGTTTCTTAGTCAAATTCCACTCTCTGACATATGTATAGATATTCCTAATCAATTCCTTACTTAGATTTACGTGTATTTTGGGTATATGTTGTGAAACTGTTAGATATTACTTATTAGATATTACTGCACTGTCGGAGCTAGAAGCACCCGCAATAACATCTGCTAAACAAGTGTATGTGACCAATAAAACTATTTTATTTGATCCCGATGGTCACTCTGGCAGAGCTTCAGAGTTCTGCTGTGGAGATGGGAGAACCTTCCAGAGGATAACCATTTCTGCAGCACTCCACCAAATCAGGCCTTTATGGTAGAGTGACCAGACAGAAGACACTCCAAGCCCGCTTCGAGTTTGCCAAAAGAAAGGACTCTGAACGTGAGAAACAAGATTCTCAGGTCTGATGAAACCAAGATTGAACTCTTTGGCCTGAATGCCAAGCGTCACGTCTGGAGGATACCTGGCACCATCCCTATGGTGAAGCATGGTGGTGACAGCATCATGCTGTGGGGATGTTTTTCAGCGGCAGGGACTGGGATACTAGTCAGGATCGAGGGAAAGATGAACTGAGCAAGGTACAGAGAGATCCTTGATGAAAACCTGCTCCAGATTGAGATGGTTAGGGATGAGTTGGACCGCAGACTCAAGGAAAAGCAGCCAATGAGTGCTCAGCATGTGGAAACTCCTTCAAGACTATTGGAAAATCATTCCAGGTGAAGCTGGTTGAAAGAATACTAAGAGTGCGCAAAGCTGTCATCAAGGCAAAGGGGGGGTACTTTGAAGAATCTCAAATATAAAATATATTTTCATTTGTTTAACACTTTTTTGGTTACTACATTATTCCATGTGTCTTATTTCATAGTTTTGATGTTTTATTCTACAATGTAGAAAATAGTAAAAATAAAGAAAAACCCTTGAATGAGTAGGTGTGTCCAAACTTTTGACTGGTCCTCTATATACAGACGTGCTCAAATTTGTTGGTACCCCTCCACAAAATTCAAAGAACGCACAATTTTCTCTGAAATAACTCGAAACTGACAAAAGCAATTGGCATCCACAATTGTTTATTCCATATTTAATAGAAATCAGACTTTGCTTTAGAGTTTTTGTTATTCAACATAATATTGTAAATAATAAAACAAATTAAACTGGCATGGACAAAAATGATGGGACCCTTAACCTAATATTTTGTTGCACAACCTTTAGAGGTAATCACTGTAATCAAATGTTTTCTGTAGCTCTCAATGAAACTTCTGCACCTGTTAACAGGTAGTTTGGCCCACTCCTCCTGAGCAAAACTGCTTCAGGTTTGATGGGTGCCTTCTCCAGACTGCAAGATTCAGCTCTTTCCATAAATGTTAGATAGGATTCAGATCAGGCCTCATAGAAGGCCACTTCAGAAAAGTCCAATGTTTTGTTCTTATCCATTCTTGGGTGCTTTTAGCTGTGTGTTTTGGGTCATTATCCTGTTGGAGGGCCCATGACCTACGACTGAGACAGAGCTTTCTGAAACTGAGCAGTACGTTTTGTTCCACAATGCCACGATAGTCTTGAGATTTCATTGTGCCCTGCACAGATTCAAGGCACCCTGTGCCAGGCGCAGCAAAGTAGCCCCAAAACATAATCAAGCCTCCTCCATGTTTCACTGTAGGAATGTTGTTATTTTCTTTGTGAGCTTCATTTTTTCATCTGTGAACATAAAGCTGATGCGACTTGCCAAAAAGCTCCAGTTTTGACTCATCTGTCCAGAGGACATTCTCCCAGAAGGACTGTGGCTTGTCAATATGCATTTTAGCAAATTCCAGTCTGTCTTTGTTTTTCATTCAAAAGTGGAGCCCTCCTGGGGTCTTCTTCCACTGTCGCTGAAAAAGCGATCAGAAACTGACGTACCTTCAGCTTGGATCTCTTTGGCAGTTATCCTTGGTTATTTTTCTGCCATTCACACTCTCCTTCTGTTCAATCTGGGGTTGATTTTCCTCTTGTTGCTGCGCCCAGGGAGGTTGGCTACAGTTCCATGGACCTGAAACTTTTTAATAATATTTGCAACTGTTGTCACAGGAACATCAAGCTGCTTGGAGGTGGTCTCATAGCCTTTACTTTTACCATGCTTGTCTATTATTGTCTTTCTGATCTCCTCAGACAAATCTCTCCTTGCTTTCTCTGGTACATGTTCAGTGTGGTGCACACAGTGATACCAAACGGCACAGTGACTACTTTTCTCCATTTAAATAGGCTGAATGATTGATTACAAGATTGGAGACGTGTGTGATACTAATTAGTTTGAAATATCACTATAATCCAATTATTTATTATCATCTTTTCTAAGGGGTAGCAACAAATGTGTCCAGGCCATTTTAGAATATCTTTGTAGAATAAGCAATAATTCATCCCTTTTCACAGCTTCTTTGCTTTATTCTATGGCATACCAAAAGCATGCAAGTATACATGATAAAATAGCTTTTAATTGCATCCCTTTTCAGGAGGACTGAAGCACTATTTTAATGAACTGTAAGGATACCAACAGATTTGAGCATAAATAATGTCTGTATATCAATTTTGAACAGGATTATCTTTTTGGATGCAATTTGAATGGAATTGATGAGAGAGAGAGGAAGACTGCTTGTGGATGCTCTGATTTAAAGCAACGATAGGCTGTTTAAAAACTCTGCAGCTGCAATCATTTAAAAAAAAGGTGACCCCCGAAAGCCAGATGGAGATGTGTAAATTAGACACACATTCGGTCCATATATTATTGTAGCATAGACTATGCTGTAGCAAATGTAGGCCTACATGTCACAAGACAAAAAGTTACCATGATGAGATGATAGGTCTACATGCATTGTGAACTGCGCTCCATACTGAGATGGTCTGTCTGACCCAACCATGAGTGTTCATGACTGACCATGCAGAGAACAGAGTGAAGGCAGTAGAGAATACATAGTTGGACTTGCAAATAATTTAACAGTTCCAAGTCACGTCACTATCTACATTAATAATTTATTATAGTTGACCGTTTCCACACAGTTATATATCCCGGGAAAAGTGAGTGGTTTTGGGCGGTAAATCTCGATAACCTGACGTCCTCCAGAAATTGTCATAATTACTGTGTAAGTCTATGTAAGGGGGTGAGAACTATGAGCCTCCTAGATTTTGTATTTTAGTCAATAAACCCAGAGGACAGAAGCTAGCTATCCTCCGGCTACACTGTGGCGCTGTTGAGGCTACTGTAGACCTTCTTTGTTTTAATCAATTATTTGGTAACGTGAATGTATTTAGTACGGTTTTATCTAAAACTAGCTTTTTTAATGTTACACTATTTTCATGAAATTCACTGAGGATGGTCCTCCCCTTCCTCCTCTGAGGAGCCTCCACTGATATGAGTAAGAACATTTGAGAAAGAGAGAGGTGGGGAGAGAGAGCAAGAGATGTAAAACACCAGTGAGTTGGGGAGAGAGAGATGGGGAGAGAGAGATGGGGAGAGAGAGGTGGGGAGAGAGAGCAAGAGATGTAAAACACCAGCGAGTTGGGGAGAGAGAGATGGGGAGAGAGAGGTGGGGAGAGAGAGGTGGGGAGAGAGAGCAAGAGATGTAAAACACCAGCGAGTTGGGGAGAGAGAGGTGGGGAGAGAGAGGTGGGGAGAGAGAGGTGGGGAGAGAGAGGTGGGGAGAGAGAGGTGGGGAGAGAGTGAGAAACTGCACGTAGTCAAAGAAAGGGTAGTGCCCTAATACAAACACACAGGAATAGCTCCGCCAGGCATACAGGCTACTCTGACAAACTGATAACTTTAATGACAGAGTTAAAGTCCTTTTCTCTGTCAGGCACACAAATCCACTATAGCCTCTCAGACGATTAGCAGCACATTTGCCATCTCGAGAGCTCAGAGAGCAGAGGGCCTTTGAACTTCACTAGAGGCATCCTGACTGCTGCCACTAGGATGTAGTTCATGTGTCTCCCTAAAGACCCTCTACGCCCACACACAGCTTTTACTATGGATGCCGAAATTCCAGGGCAGGGCAACATTATCAATTTATGAGTCAAGTACAGACTTTTGGCGCAAGAGCTTGTGGTGGGGTCATCAATATTGCAAGATCAATTATGTCAGGTTACACATTGCCCTACAAATTACGCTAAAACTCAAACTCTGACATTGCTAGATCATGCATGATCTCGACACCATGCCTATTCGCCCTGATAGCCAGTTATATTAATAAATATACAGGCTATATTAATTATAGCCTGTGACCCTTATAATAATTGACATGTCACTGCCCTACATTCACAGAATAATGTAGCCCATTGCACATATTAATAGAACAATTGTAGTTAATCCATCTTGCTTTAAGTAGAGTGGGTGAGCAACAAAAAATGCCGCCTGTGCGCGGGCTGCAGGCAGTGCACAAACACAACACAGCCTATTCTACACACGCAGACAACACTGATGGCAAGCGCGATCAATCAAAGTTCCTCAGTGTCTCTTCCCGTTACTGATGGGTTGGTTGACCTACATCTGTTTAACGATTCTATTTCCCAGCCTGCATCGATAGCAACAATATTATAACCCAACTTAGTTGCAACACTTTCTACATCAAATGCATTTAGTCCGTTCCAGTAAACAATAAATCAACCGGGTCCAAGCCATTCAGTGGCCAAATGGAGTGTGCAAAAATAGGCTATAATTTTAATTAAAGAATCGGGCCTTGGACACAGAACTCGTAAAAAGCCCTTGTGCTTCATCATTATAATCTATTGAGTGTCCACTAGTGGTGGCCGGCCGCTATGTCCAGTCAGTGGTTCGACCATTTGGATTAACGCAATTCCACACACACATACATATATATAAAAAAAATACATTAAATTAGGGGCAGATATAAACAGTTTGGCAAGAAATATTCCGAATCTTATGAGTTATAAAAGCATAGTAAATACCCTCACCAGCAGTCAGAAATGTAATAGATTAATCTGGCAGCATGTCCCGTTAGATACTCCTCCTGTTCGCGCTGCCATCTGTGTCCCTGGCGGTCTGGCCACTCTAAACAATCCACCGCGGGGGGCGGGATACACCGTCAGCCTCCGCCAATCAGCATTCAGCAAGGATTTAATAAGTAGTGGGTGTTCCTATTGTCAAATTGCAGCCCTTGAAAGGCATGAGTGACATCGAGGTTCCCTGTTGGGCATGGATAGGGCGGGGTGTCAGGGTGTGTAGGGGAGGCTACAGCGGGTTTACCATTTTATGCAATCCAGTCCCCATGTCGTGTTAACGATAAAGGCTTAAAAGAAACACATTTTGGGGGATGGAGGATTTGGCCTACAGTTTAAAATGGTCTTATAACTGGGGCATCTTTTGAGAGAGTTTTTTGGGAGCAATTGACACGTGGCAGTGGTGGGTTTAACGATAGAGCTGGACTGATTCCATTCTAGCAGCTTTAGTAACTGACTGGGATGACGGCTTGCTTTAGGGATGCACAAGCTTTGAACTAGGCAATGGGGGCAGACTATATTTTGGGAGAGGGCAACCTCATCTTCTGTGTAAGTGTGTGAGAGAGAGAAAGACAGAGGGCAGAGAACCAGTAATGACAGATCTTAGAGATTAAAAAATGAAATAAATAAAAAGCAGGACGAACTGGGATTGTTCCATTATTGAAGACAATCTATTCCTGGAAGAGAACATAACCTGGAAAAAAGCACTCACACACAGAGAGAGGGGGACAGACAGACAGACTAAGAGACAGCAAGACAGAGACAGCAAGACAGAGACAGAGAGACAGAGAGACAGAGAGACAGAGAGACAGAGAGAGAGGGGGACAGACAGACAGACAGACAGACAGACAGACTAAGAGACAGCAAGACAGAGACAGAGAGACAGAGAGAGAGAGGGGGACAGACAGACAGACAGACTAAGAGACAGCAAGACAGAGAGACAGAGAGACAGAGAGAGAGGGGGACAGAGAGACAGAGAGACAGAGAGACAGAGAGACAGAGAGAGAGGGGGACAGAGAGACAGAGAGAGAGGGGGACAGAGAGACAGAGAGACAGAGAGAGAGAGAGACAGAGAGAGAGAGAGACAGAGACAGAGAGAGAGGGGGACAGAGAGACAGAGAGAGAGGGGGACAGAGAGACAGAGAGAGAGGGGGACAGAGAGACAGACTAAGAGACAGAGAGACAGAGAGACAGAGAGACAGAGAGACAGAGAGAGATCCCAATGTCAACACTACCACTTTTATTGTCAGGATACTTGATTCATGTAAAATATTTCAATACAGTAAAAATGCATGTTCCATATGCCATCCTCTACACAATGTGTTGGTTTGTCATCAGGAAGATAAGGCTTTGCCCACAGCGATAAAAACGCAGCTCTCTCTCAGCACAACAGAAGCTACTTCGACACTTTTTTTTTGTGTGAAAACAAAACAGATTAAATTATAAACTACTAAAATCTTTTTTTAAATTCCTTTGTTGTTTTTGTTTGTTTTTTCTCAATAAAGCCCTCAACCAGAGCTGTGGGCGGGGCCCCACAAACTCCCAGAATGCTCCTGTCAGCAGCTCAATTCGGTCCCCAACGAAGATGCCCATGGAAGGGCGGACAGACACAAAGACAGACAGACGAGAAGACACACAGACAGAGGGACAGAGACAGTCACATAGTAGCTTTAGTCTCATCGAAGCTTCAACAGGAAGAGGGGAATCCGGCTGGAAAGGGGGAGAGCATTGGTGGCGGGGTAAGGAAAGAAGGAAAGGAGGGTAAGGGAAGAGGGAGCCCTGGTTCCACCTTCTGTTTGTTGGTCTTGTGGCTGTAGTTACGTTCCAGTTCGGAAGGTTGTAATGGTCACAAACTTGCAGCGACGATAACTTGAACCACAGAGGAAGGAACGAGGGAAACAACAAACTGACAGCATCTGTTCTTCCTTCTCCATCGTTCTCTTGGTTTAGTCTTCATGTGTTGGTCATGGTTGAATTGAAGTCATGTTCTGTCATGGCTGATGTTGTTGCGTTATGTCATGTTCTGTCATGGCTGATGTTGTTGCGTTATGTCATGTTCTGTCATGGCTGATGTTGTTGCGTTATGTCATGTTCTGTCATGGCTGATGTTGTTGCGTTATGTCATGTTCTGTCATGGCTGATGTTGTTGCGTTATGTCATGTTCTGTCATGGCTGATGTTGTTGCGTTATGTCATGTTCTGTCATGGCTGATGTTGTTGCGTTATGTCATGTTCTGTCATGGCTGATGTTGTTGCGTTATGTCATGTTCTGTCATGGCTGATGTTGTTGCGTTATGTCATGTTCTGTCATGGCTGATGTTGTTGCGTTATGTCATGTTCTTTCAGAATGAGTATATTGTATTAACATACTGGGCTAATGGACTGCTGCAGTGAGGGTGGACCGGTGGGCTGTTGCCATAGACACACCCACTTCCCTTAGTACATTCTCCCTAGCGGGCATGGCGAGGGGTGGGTAGAGGTCAGGGGTCAGTAGCGGTGGGTCTGGTGTGAGTACTGCGGGGGCTGCTGGGAGGTAGAGGAGTATCCAATGCTGCTTTGGGGCAGTGATGTGCTTGGTCCGGGGTTCTGGTAGGCAGCATGTGGATTGGAGCGCTGACAGATAAATAAGGTAACTTATCAGTCTCTTAATTTCCAATTTAGGTTTTTACAATTTGGTGGGATAACCCAGAAATGAGCTAAATCATACTGTATATGGTATTGCGTGTGTGTACCATACCTGATAGTCTGAGGTCATGAGGCCACTTGAGGTAGTGACTGGCGGGATCACTCGCACCTTCTTTAGGGGCGGGCCCTGGGCATGGCTATTGTCAGGGTTACCAGTGTGCCCCGCCCCATTGGTGTGGTTGTTCCCCTGCTGCTGCTGGTTCTTCTGGAAAATGAAACACCCACCCAGGCACCCATCAACGGATAACCATACACTAACACACACTGGAAATACACTCAAATGTTTCGCTTAAAAGACCCAATGCAGACATTTTTATATATTATATCAATATCAATTTTGTATCAATATCAAATCATTTCTGGGTAACAATTAAGTAACTAACTGTAATACATTTCCTAGATTTCCAATTATTTTGCTAGGACTGTCTGGGAGTGGTCTGAGTGGCGAGGGGAAAACTGAAAAACAAGCGGTTATTGGCAGAGAGGTTTGGAACCC
Organism: Oncorhynchus masou masou; assembly: GCF_036934945.1. Classification (NCBI taxonomy): domain Eukaryota; kingdom Metazoa; phylum Chordata; class Actinopteri; order Salmoniformes; family Salmonidae; genus Oncorhynchus; species Oncorhynchus masou. The sequence continues at coordinate 14,749,610 of NC_088239.1, read as the reverse complement.
TCTGTTATTGGTCTATTAACCAATTTACCACAGTGACGTCACCATGGAAAGCTGAAACTAAATCCCATTACAAACCTGCTAATAACAAGTTTGTGTAGAAATTATACAAAACACAGAAGAGAAAAAAAATACACTGGGCCTTTAAAAACTTTTCATCTACATTTGACTAAACACACACACACACACACACACAAAGTTTGGATAAACCTACTCATTCAAGGGTTTTTCTTTATTTTTATTTTTTTCTACATTGTAGAATAATAGTGAAGACAAAACTACGAAATAACACATATGGAATCATGTAGTAACCAAAAAAAGTGCTAAACAAATCAAAATATATTTCATATTTGAGATTCTTCAAAGTAGCCACCCTTTGCCTTAATGACAGCTTTGCACACTCTTGGCATTCTCTCAACCAGCTTCACCTGGAATGCTTTTCCAACAGTCTTGAAGGAGTTCCCACATATGCTGAGCACTTGTTGGCTGCTTTTCCTTCACTCTGCAGGCCAACTCATCCCAAACCATCTCAATTGGGTTGAGGTCGGGTGATTGTGGAGGCCAGGTCATTTGATGTAGCACTCCGTCAGTCTCCTTCTTGGTCAAATAGCCCTTACACAGCCTGGATGTGTGTTTTGAGCTATTGTCCTGTTGAAAAACAAATGATAGTCCCACTAAGCCCAAAGCAGATAGGATGGCGTATCACTGCACAATGCTGTGGTAGCCATGCTGGTTAAGTGTGCCTCTAAATAAATCACTGACAGTGTAACCAGCAAAGCACTATCACACCTCCTCCTCCATGCTTCACGGTGGGGACCACACATGCAGAGATCATCCATTCACCATCTCTGCATCTCACAAAGACATGGTGGTTGAAACCAAAAATCTCAAATTTGGACTCATCAGACCAAAGGACAGATTTCCACCAGTCTAATTGCCATTGCTCGTGTTTCTTGGCCCAAGCAAGTCTTCTTATTGGTGTCCTTTAGTAGTGGCTTCTTTGCAGCAACTCGACCATGAGGGACTGATTCACGCAGTCTCCTCTGAACAGTTGATGTTGAGATGTGTCTGTTACTTGAACTCTGTGAATAATATATATTTTGGCTTCACTTTATGAGGCTGGTGACTCTAATGAACTTATCCTCTGCAGTAGAGGTACCTCTGGGTCTTCCTTTCCTGTGGCGGTAGCTCATGGGAGCCAGTTTCATCATAGCGCTTGATGGTTTTTGCGACTGGACTTGAAGAAACGTTCAAAGTTCTTGACATTTTCCAGATTGACTGACCTTCACAACACAACTGATTGGCTCAAACGCATTAAGGAAAGAAATTCCACAAATTCTCTTTTAACAAGGCACAGCTGTTAATGGAAAGGCATTCCAGGGGACTACCTCATGAAGCTGGTTGAGAGAATGCCAAGAGTGTGCAAAGCTTTCATCAAGGCAAAGGGTGGCTACTTCAAAGAATATAAAATATACTTTTTTGGATATTACATGATTGCATATGTATTATTTCATAGTTTTGATGTCTTCACTGTTATTCTACAATGTAGAAAATAGTCAAATAAATAAATAATTAAAACCTGGAATGAGTAGGTGTGTCTAAACGTTTGACTGGTACTAATATATATATCACACACACATATATATACAGTATATATGAGGCACTCACATTTCTGACTTTCTCTGCCTTGTCCTCTGGCTCCTCCTCTGTCAGGAACTCCCTCTTTGGGTAGGGGATCTGGCAGCCTGCAAACACACTGAGTGAGAAATACAAAGAGTTATCAATCACTTATCTTACAGGATATACCCCCACATAACCCCAGACATGTAGTAATAAATGTGCTACTCCGTTCTGCCACCTCTGGTCTCCTGGCGTCCCACCCCTACCGGGGGTCATCTCCCGCTCAGCCCAGTAAAAGCTATTTTCTGTCCTGGCACCCCAATGGTGGAACCAAGCTTCCCCTTAACGTCATGGCAACTGCCAATCTTCCAGAAATTGTTTGAAACCCTACTTCTTTCAAAGCAGTGGAGGCTCCTCAGAGGAGGACCATCCTCCTCAGTGAATTTCATAAAAATGTTAGTTATCCTTTTCAGATAAAACTATACTAAATATAATCACGTCACCAAATAACTGATTAAAACACACTATTTTGCAAAGAAGGTCTACAGTAGCCTCAACAGCACTTTGTTGGATAGCACCATGGTGTAGCCGGAGGACAGCTAGCTTCCGTCCTCCTCTGGGTACATTGACCTCAATACATTACCTAGGAGGATCATTGTTCTCACCCCCTTCCATAGACTTACACAGTAATTATGACAACTTCCGGAGGGCGTCCTACAGCCTATCAGAGCTCTTGCAGCAAGAACTGACATGTTGTCTACCCAATCAAAGGATCAGAAAATGAATCTAGTACTGAAAGCATAAGCTACTGCTAGCTAGCACAGCAGTGTATAAAATGTGGTGAGTTACTGACTCAGAGAGAAAGACAATAGTTGAACAGTTTTGAACACAATTTCTTCCAAAATGAGACCTGAGACAGATTGAAAGTGAAAAGAAATGACACTTACTTTGCTAGCAAATGCAGCTAGCTAATTTAGCCTAATGAAACAACCTGCCCTAACAGAGGGATGCTATGTTAGCTAGCTGGCTATGACTTTCCAACACAACACTGGAACTCCAAGTCAAGGTAAGCTTTTGGTATTACTACTGCGTGGCCCGCCGGTGTAACTGCATACTGCCTATACACTAACACGTTAGTTCTGTTAGCTATGCTGACTAAGACGTTACTTTAGCTAACATGGTGACAACGATGTAGGCTGTTTGTAGAGGTTTGGCTTGGAAAGGTTTTTTCACCGGGTCACATACAGCTGATTTGCTGTGCATTAAAGTTCACAAGCAAAGGGAAGGAATACAGCGTGAGAGTTTATGCATGATCAGGGGTGTATTCATTCCGCCGATTCTGTTGAAAAACATTTCTTAAACGTAAGCAAACGGAACAAAAACGGGGATAAACATACCTGTCCAATAGAAACTCTTGTTTTCAATGGACTAATAATTACACCCTATATCAGCTAGATGCAGGCATGAGTGTGCAAGGCGGTATTGAATGGCACTGTCTGTCACCTCAAATGTGTCTCTCGACCTGTTTGCTCCGACACTGTAAACTTTAATTCATAGGCTAGGTTGTAGCAACCTCATGATGAGTATAGGGAAAATTGGAGTATCATGTAGTAGCCTAAACCGATCGCTGTACATTGAACTGGGTGAATGGAATATGAATGACAGTCATCCAATATGCTGTAATAGAAATAAGGCCATGATCAGACATGCCAACCCTGTCCAACTGTTTAGAGTACCAGATGGGCACGGCAAACTGGAGATTCATGTGCTTTGTCAAACATTATGCTTCATACCTGGTTCAGTTAGTCCTCTGAAAAGGTATTTACAAAACATACTGATAAGTACAGAACATATAATATAAATATATGTTTTGTGGAATTATCACTCTCAAACAGGGCCAATCACTAAGGACAGCTCATATGTATTGGCTTTTTAGACATGGTTCCTAATCAACACTAAAAGCAAAATCATTTTGAAAACATAAAAACAAATGATCACATTGACACAGACTGGCTACACAAAGCTCCAGTAGGCTACCGCAAAGAGAATCTGAAGGCTGGTCAGTAGGCTACCGCAAAGAGAATCTGAAGGCTGGTCAGTAGGCTACCGCAAAGAGAATCTGAACGCTGTTCAGTAGGCTACCGCAAAGAGAATCTGAACGCTGTTCAGTAGGCTACCGCAAAGACAATCTGAAGGCTGGCCAGTAGGCTACCGCAAAGAGAATCTGAAGGCTGTTCAATAGGCTACCGCAAAGAGAATCTGAACGCTGTTCAGTAGGCTACCGCAAAGAGAATCTGAACGCTGTTCAGTAGGCTACCGCAAAGAGAATCTGAACGCTGTTCAATAGACTACCGCAAAGAGAATCTGAACGCTGTTCAGTAGACTACCGCAAAGAGAATCTGAAGGCTGTTCAGTAGGCTACCGCAAAGAGAATCTGAACGCTGTTCAATAGGCTACCGCAAAGAGAATCTGAACGCTGTTCAATAGGCTACCGCAAAGAGAATCTGAACGCTGTTCAATAGGCTACCGCAAAGAGAATCTGAACGCTGTTCAATAGGCTACCGCAAAGAGAATCTGAACGCTGTTCAATAGGCTACCGCAAAGAGAATCTGAACGCTGTTCAATAGGCTACCGCAAAGAGAATCTGAACGCTGTTCAATAGACTACCGCAAAGAGAATCTGAACGCTGTTCAGTAGACTACCGCAAAGAGAATCTGAACGCTGTTCAACAGGCTACCGCAAAGAGAATCTGAACGCTGTTCAATAGGCTACCGCAAAGAGAATCTGAACGCTGTTCAGTAAGCTACCGCAAAGGGGATCTGAACGCTGTTCAGTAGGCTACCGCAAAGAGAATCTGAACGCTGTTCGCTAGAAGAGTCTGTTTCAGCCTATGTAAAGGTGTCTATTGTATTTCTTTGCGCATATATCATTTCAGATTTTCGAAATTGATAAAATCTAAAATGGAGTACAAAGGCATTTTAGAAGCATTGCCTCTATATCTTATACCGGACACTCATTAATTCTTCATCGTGCAGTCTTCTAAACTCGACTCCATTTAATGTTTATATTTATTTTTGATTATACTTTTGTAATGCTTTTTGTGACGTGGATCATAATTACTGTTAGTCTATCAAGTTGCGTTCTCCTCGTAATGTTTCAATAGGCTACCGCAAAGAGAATCTGAACGCTGTTCAATAGGCTACCGCAAAGAGAATCTGAACGCTGTTCAATAGGCTACCGCAAAGAGAATCTGAACGCTGTTCAGTAGGCTACCGCAAAGAGAATCTGAACGCTGTTCAATAGGCTACCGCAAAGAGAATCTGAACACTGTTCAGTAGGCTACCGCAAAGAGAATCTGAACACAGTTCAGTACGCTAGGATCCGCCATTCAGCCAGGATCCACCAGTCAGCCAGGATCTGCCAGAACTGCCAGTCAGCCAGGATCCGCCATTCAGCCAAGATCTGCCAGAACTGTCAGTCAGCCAGGATCCGCCAGTCAGCCAGGATCCGCCATTCAGCCAGGATCTGCCGGAACCGCCAGTCAACCAGGGTCTGCCGGAACCGCCAGTCAGCCAGGATCTGCCGGAACCGCCAGTCAGCCAGGATCTGCCGGAACCGCCAGCCAGGATCTGCCGGAACCACCAGCCAGCCAGGATCTGCTCGATTTGTCAACCTGCCTGAGCTTCATCTCAGTCCTGAGCTTCCTCTCAGTCCTGAGCTTCCTCTCAGTCCTGAGCTTCCCCTCAGTCCTGAGCTTCCCCTCAGTCCTGAGCTGCCCCTCAGTCCGGAGCTGCCCCTCAGTCCGGAGCTGCCCCTCAGTCCGGAGCTGCCCCTCAGTCCGGAGCTGCCCCTCAGTCCGGAGCTGCCCCTCAGTCCGGAGCTGCCCCTCAGTCCGGAGCTGCCCCTCAGTCCGGAGCTGCCCCTCAGTCCGGAGCTGCCCCTCAGTCCGGAGCTGCCCCTCAGTCCAGTGTGGCCCGTTGTTAGGGTTCCTAGGCCAAGGTTAGCGGTGAGGGTCGCCACTCATGGGACGCTAAGGAGGGGGAGCCAGGATCCGCCAGTCAGCCAGAATCTGCCATTCAGCCAGGATCTGCCGGATCCGCCAGTCAGCCAGAATCCGCCATTCAGGCAGGATCCACCATTCAGCCAGGATCTGCCAGAACTGCCAGTCAGCCAAGATCCGCCAGTCAGCCAGGATCCGCCATTTAGCCAGGATCCGCCAGCCAGCCAGGATCTGCCGGAACCGCCAGCCAGGATCTGCCGGAACCGCCAGCCAGTCAGGATCTGCCGGAACCGCCAGCCAGCCAGGATCTGCCGGAACCGCCAGCCAGCCAGGATCTGCTCAATTTATCAACCTGCCTGAGCTTCCTCTCAGTCCCGAGCTTCCTCTCAGTCCCGAGCTTCTTCTCAGTCCCGAGCTTCTTCTCAGTCCCGAGCTGCCCCTCAGTCCGGAGCTGCCCCTCAGTCCGGAGCTGCCCCTCAGTCCGGAGCTGCCCCTCAGCCCGGAGCTGCCCCTCAGCCCGGAGCTGCCCCTCAGCCCGGAGCTGCCCCTCAGCCCGGAGCTGCCCCTCAGTCCGGAGCTGCCCCTCAGTCCGGAGCTGCCCCTCAGTCCGGAGCTGCCCCTCAGTCCAGTGTGGCCCGTTGTTAGGGTTCCTAGTCCAAGGTTAGCGGCGAGGGTCGCCACTCAAGGGACGCTGAGGAAGGGGACTAAGACAATTATGGAGTGGGGTCCACGTCCAGCGCCAGAGCCGCCACCGCGGACAGATGCCCACCCAGACCCTCCCCTATAGGTTTAGGTTGTGCGTTCGGAGTCCGCACCTTGGGGGGGGGGGGGTACTGTCACGTTCTGACCATCGTTCGTGTGCGTTTTCCTTGTGTTAGTGCTGGTCAGGACGTGAGCTGGGTGGGCATTCTATGTTGTGTGTCTGGTTTGTCCATTTCTATGTTAGGCCTGACATGGTTCTCAATCAGAGGCAGGTGTTAGTCATTGTCTCTGATTGGGAATCATATTTAGGTAGCCTGTTTTGTGTTGGGTTTTGTGGGTAATTGTTCCTGTCTTTGTGTTTGAGGCACCAGATAGGACTGTTTTGGTTTTTGAACGTTTCTTTTTTTGCAAATTGTAGTACTTTCATCTTTATTAAAGATGCACAAAACTAACCACACTGCATTTTGGTCCGCCTCTCTTTCCCCACAAGAAAACCATTACATTATGTGGTAATACATGTAGTAATAATACCTGTTATGTGGTAATACATGTAGTATTATGTGTATAAATACGTGTTATGTGGTAATACATGTAGTATTATGTGTATAAATACGTGTTATGTGGTAATACATGTAGTATTATGTGTATAAATACGTGTTATGTGGTAATACATGTAGTATTATGTGTATAATACGTGTTATGTGGTAATACATGTAGTATTACGTGTATAAATACGTGTTATGTGGTAATACATGTAGTATTACGTGTATAAAAACGTGTTATGTGGTAATACATGTAGTAATAAGTGTTTTTTGTTGTTGTTATAAATGTGTTATGTAGTAATAAACAAGTTAGAGATGTTTTATTCGGGTCCTGACTCACTCAGAGGTGGGCAGAGGTTCCTCCAGGAAGTAAGGGTCCTGCATGGCCTGCTCAGACGTGATCCTGCGGATCGGGTCCATGGTCAGCAGCTTCTGGAGCTAAACACAATGTTAGACATCATGAGTAAAACACAGTGAACGTTCATACAACGTCAGCCTGAACAATGCTACAGTATGTAACAACAATTTCCAGGCAAAACTAACTTTAACTCACCAAGTGGAATGCTTTGCTGTCTGGTTTCACTTTGTGTTTCTCCATGTATTTTATTAGGCTGCAGTTTGTATACCTGTAAAAAAAGAAGTGTTGTTTCAGTTTGTACACCCGTGATAAAAGGTGTTGTTTCAGTTTGTACACCCGTGATAAAAGGTGTTATTTCAGTTTGTACACCCGTGATAAAAGGTGTTATTTCAGTTTGTACACCCGTGATAAAAGGTGTTATTTCAGTTTGTACACCCGTGATAAAAGGTGTTATTTCAGTTTGTACACCCGTGATAAAAGGTGTTATTTCAGTTTGTACACCCGTGATAAAAGGTGTTATTTCAGTTTGTACACCCGTGATAAAAGGTGTTATTTCAGTTTGTACACCCGTGATAAAAGGTGTTATTTCAGTTTGTACACCCGTGATAAAAGGTGTTATTTCAGTTTGTACACCCGTGATAAAAGGTGTTATTTCAGTTTGTACACCCGTGATAAAAGGTGTTATTTCAGTTTGTACACCCGTGATAAAAGGTGTTATTTCAGTTTGTACACCCGTGATAAAAGGTGTTATTTCAGTTTGTACACCCGTGATAAAAGGTGTTATTTCAGTTTGTACACCCGTGATAAAAGGTGTTATTTCAGTTTGTATACCTGTGATAAATGGTGTTGTTTCAGTTTGTATACCCGTGATAAAAGGTGTTATTTAAGTTTGTACACCTGTGATACAAGAACAGGTTATTTCAGTGGATGAGTAGAAGACATATCCAATCTTAAAATCCTAAAATTGATCTTGTCCTGATCTGGCAGGAAGCATGCAGGCAGTCAGGCACACATGTAGAGATAAAGGTACTCACGTGTTCCTTCTGAAGTCCTTCATCAGAGTGGAGTGTTCGGGCATCTTCTTGATGTCTTCCCAGTCCTTCTCTGAGGATTACATCATCAGACTGTGTCAGTGAGTGTTTGTACAGAACCCACATATTGCTTTGGATTCATACAAGCCCGGACAGAATAGAACTGTGCCTAGTCAGGGTTTAATTGCACTCGTCAGTATTCTCTTAATATCGCCGTTATCCAGGCAGGTTCAGATTACACATGGGCTCTCCAAGGTTTGACCAAGGTTAAAAATTTCACACATACAAGCGCCCATTTCAATGCACATAGCCGTGTCCTGATGAGTTATGGAAGTATCCAGCCCTCGTGGGGTAACCCCCCCCCCATATCCAGCCCTCGTGGGGGAAACCCACCCCCATATCCAGCCCTCGTGGGGAACCCCTCTATATCCATCCCCCGTGGGGGAACCCCCTCTATATCCATCCCCGTGGGGGAACCCTCTATATCCATCCCCCGTGGGGGAACCCCCTCTATATCCATCCCTCGTGGGGGAACCCTCTATATCTAGCCCTCGTGGGGGAACCCCCTCTATATCCATCCCTCGTGGGGGAACCCTCTATATCCATCCCTCGTGGGGGAACCCTCTATATCTAGCCCTCGTGGGGGAACCCCCTCTATATCCATCCCTCGTGGGGAACCCCCTCTATATCCATCCCCCGTGGGGGAACCCCCTCTATTTCCATCCCTCGTGGGGGAACCCTCTATATCTAGCCCTCGTGGGGGAACCTCCTCTATATCCAGCCCTCGTGGGGAAACGTCTATATCTAGGATTTGATACCAGCATCCTCTTGGTTGCCAGCTTACTTCCCAACATATTTTTGTCAGACTCTGGATTCGAACTGGCAACCCTCCAACCGCTAGGCTACCTGCCGCCTAGCCCAGCCCAGCTCTCTCACCAGCAGGGAAGCCCATGACGTTGAAGATGCGGTCCAGCTGGTCATGGTGGTAGGGGTTACTGGTCTTGATGTCCTCTTGGCGACAGTGGAAGATGGGCTCAGATGTCAACAGCTCGGCAAAGATGCAGCCAATAGCCCAGATGTCTGACAGATGCACATGCAAGATTAGAGATGTCACACTGGGATTGGAGCACACGCCCAGTCAGAGACACCCTCTTGAACATGCTTGCACACACACACACACACACACACACACACACACACACACACACACACCGCAGAATTCATCCTAAGATGGTGGAAAGATAGCTCAGAACTTCCTCTCTTGGTGCACAGGGCAAAAAAACCCACCACACCCACCCACCCCCGTGGCCGTACTCACCGATGGCTTTGGTGTAGTGCCTGGCACCTAGCAGTAGCTCTGGTGCTCTGTACCAGAAGGTGACCACCACAGGGTCCAGATCTGCTAACGGCTTCAGTGGTGAGTTAAAGAGGCGGGCAAAGCCCATGTCCGCTGTAGGGAAACACAAATCAATAAATAATAATGAAGTATAATGTTCAAATAATGTGTAATGAGAAGTGACTATATCCATTATATATATTGACATAAAGCCTTATAACCTATATGTACTGACATAAAGCCTTATAACCTATATGTACTGACATAAAGCCTTATAACCTATATGTACTGACATAAAGCCTTATAACCTATATGTACCGACATAAAGCCTTATAACCTATATGTACTGACATAAAGCCTTATAACCTATATGTACTGACATAAAGCCTTATAACCTATATGTACTGACATAAAGCCTTATAACCTATATGTACTGACATAAAGCCTTATAACCTATATGTACTGACATAAAGCCTTATAACCTATATGTACTGAAAACACGCATTGAGATCTAGTCATACCGATCTTTACTCGACCCCTCTCTGGCCCCTCCCCCATCACTAGGATGTTGGCAGGTTTCTGAGGAAAAACAGATCACAGTTAAAGCAGCAATCAGCAGTTGAAAGAATAACTGTGTTTTGCCCACCACTGTTTCACATGGGGCCGGAGAAATGTAACAACTCTCAAGTTAATAGACAGCGCTATGGATGCAAGGAATGACCATCCATGAAATCAACATTTTTATTTAAACATGTTTTGCAGCTATACAGTGTTTGCGTACGTTTACTTTGTTTACAAACATTGGAGTAAAACATGCTTATATTTTGGGTTCTGATGGGGTACGACACTTGAACTAAGCTCATGAGGCATTTATTAGTTCAATTCTTCAAGAATCAATGGATACATATATTTAATTTATAAGTCCAAAATTTATGTAGCTACTGCAGATTGTCCCTTCAATGTAATCCAAATGTTTACTTCCATTATCCTAATACCCACAGTGATAACACATTAACTGAAAGGAATTAAAGATGAATTTGGCACCATTAGGCTGAATCACATGTGAATGGTTCAGGAAGTGTCAATGCTGCCCTCTGGTGGAAAAACAGTGAACATAACATCCAAGAGAGCAGCAGAACAAGACTCTCTTCTGATCTCTCCTCTCCTCGACCCCTTCCTCCCTCCCTCCCTAGATCTCTGTGTAGGACCCAGTTGGTGTGCAGGAAATGGATGCGCTCTCTCCTTCGGTCTCTCACCAGGTCTCTGTGTAGGACCCAGTTGGCGTGAAGGTAATGGATGCCGTCTAGGATCTGGTAAAGCAGGGACTTGACCATCCCCCTGGGCAGCTGCAGGGGCTTCTTATTGGCCTTGGACGCTCTGTGGAACTTTATGATGTGCTGTGGATACAGGGGGCATTGTTAGCGTGTGTACGTGTGTGTATATTACTTTTCTTGTGGGAATCGTAAATCCCCACAAGGATAGTAAAACAAGAAATTCTCCCTCGTGGAGCCATTTTCCAGGTCCCCACAATGACAAAGACTATTTTAGGGGTGAGGTTTAAGTTTACAATTAGAATTAGGGTTAAAGTTAGGGAAAATAGGATAGTGAATGGAACTCAAATGTCCCCACAAGGATAGTGAAACATACAGGACGTGTGAATTACCCAGAGGTCATGCTCGGCATAGTCGAAGAGCAACCAGACTTTGCGGTCTGCGTGTGACAGGAACACCTTCTGCAGTGAGATCACATTAGGATGCTTCAGCTCCCGCAGTAGCTAGAAGAAGAAATATTCATTCACACAAACATTGTGAGATGTCTCACAGACCCAGGTTATGCCTGCTCGAGCTAAACACCACACTTACTGCAATCTCTCTGCAGGCAGACATGGAGATGCCAGTGCCTTCAATCTGCTTGAGGGCGTAGTCCTTATCATCCTTCCTGCAGACAGAGAAGATACAGCATCATCCACAGTTCACCACAGTTCCCATGGGACCTTGCTACACAGAGATAATGGAGGCTGGTGGAACAGGAGTGTGAAAGGGGGATATCTAGTCAGTTGTACAACTGAAGCATTCCATGTGTCTTACTCATCTAACCCAACCCCTCAGAGGTGCGGTGGGCTGCCATAATCGACATCCACGTCATCGTCGGCACCCGGGGAACAGTGGGTTAACGGTCTTGCTCAGGGGCAGAATGACAGATTTCTACCTTGTCAGCCTAGCACTCTAACCACTAGGCTACCTGCCTGGCCGTGAGAAGAGGGAAAGATGCTTCAATTACCTCCCGATTTAAATAAAATAGTTGTTGGTCGTGTACATATATTTTGCAGATGTTATCAGGTTTCTAGCTCCAACACTGCAGTCATACAAATCAATACACTCAAATCCACTAAATAAAATTAAAGGAATTAAGAAATATCAGAACAAACAATGTCAGAATCCGTATATGATGTACAGTGCATTCAGAAAGTATTCAGATCCCTTGATTTTTTCCACATTTTGTTACGTTACAGCCTTATTCTAAAATTGATTTGTTTTTCCCCCCTCATCAATCTACACACGGTACCCTTCAATAACAAAACAGGTTTTTAGACATTTTTGCAAATATATTAAAAATAAAAAAACAGAAAAATCACATTTACATAAGTATTCAGACTATGTACTCAGTACATTGTTGAAGCACCTTTGGCAGTGATTACTGCCTCAAGTCTTCTTGGGTATGACGCTATAAGCTTGGCACACCTGTATTTGGGGAGTTTCTCCCAGTCTTCTCTGCAGATCCTCTCAAGCTCTGTCAGGCTGAATGGGGAGTGTCGCTGCACAGATATTTTCAGGTCTCTCCAGCGATGTTCGATCGGGTTCAAGTACAGGCTCTGGCTGGACCACTCAAGGACATTCAGAGACTTGTCCCAAAGCCACTCCTGTGTTGTCTTGGCTGTGTGCTTAGGGTCGTTGTGCCGTTAGAAGGTGAACCTTCACCCTAGTCTGAGGTCCTTAGCGCTCTGCAGCAGGTTTTCATCAAGGATCTCTCTGTACTTTGCTCCGTTCATCTTTCCCTCGATCCTGACTAGTCTCCCAGTCCCTTCTGCTGAAAAACATCCCCACAGCATGATGCTGCCACCACCATTTTTTAAATATATTTTTTTATTTGACCTTTATTTAACCAGGTAGGCCAGTTGAGAACAAGCTCTCATTTACAACAGCGACCTGGCCATGATAAAGCAAAGCAATGCGACAAAAACAACACAGAGTTACACATGGAATACACAAAAGTACAGTCAATAACACAATAGAAAAAATCTATATACAGTGTGTGCAAATGGAGTAAGGAGGTAAGGCAATACATAGGCCATAGTAGCGAAATAATTACAATTTAGCAATTTAACACTGGGGTGATAGATGTGCAGATGATGATGTGCAAGTAGAAATACTGGTGTGCAAAAGAACAAAAAATTAAATAAAAACAATATGAGGATGAGGTAGGTAGTTGGATGGGCTATGCACAGCTGCAGCGATCAGTAAGCTGCTCAGATAGCTGATGCTTAAAGTTAGTGAGGGAGATATGTCTCCAACTTCAGCAATTTTTGCAATTCGTTCCAGTCATTGGCAGCAGAGAACTGGAAGGAAAGGCGGCCAAAAGAGGTAAAGGCATTGGGAATTACCTGCTGGAGCGCGTGCTATGGGTGAGTGTTGTTATGGTGACCAGTGAGCTGAGATAAGGCGGAGCTTTACCTTGCAAAGACTTATATATGACCTGGAGCCAGTGGGTCTGGCGACGAATATGTAGTGAGGGCCAGCCGACGAGAGCTGGCCCTCAGGAGAGTTTACAGTCTAGCCAGACACCTAGGTATTTGTAGTTGTCCACATTTTCTAAGTCAGAACAGTCCAGAGTAGTGATGCTAGTCATGCGGGCGGGTGCAGGCAGCAATTGGTTGAAGAGCATGCATTTAGTTTTACTAGCATTTAAGAGCAGTTGGAGGCCATGGAAGGAATGTTGCATGGCATTGAAGCTTATTTGGAGGTTTGTTAACACAGTGTCCAAAGAAGGGCCAGATGTATACAGAATGGTGTTGTCTGCGTAGAGGTGGATCAAGGAATCACCCACAGCAAGAGCCACATCATTGATATATACAGAGAAAAGAGTCGGCCCGAGAATTGAACCCTGTGGTACCCCCATAGAGACTGCCAGAGGTCTGGACAACAGGCCCTTCAATTTGACACACTAAACTCTGAGAAGTAGTTGTTGAACCAGGCTGTTGAGTCTGCCGATAAGAATACAGTGATTGATAGAGTCGAAAGCCTTGGCCAGGTCGATGAAAATGGCTGCACAGTACTGTCTTTTATTGATGGCGGTTATGATATCATTTAGGACCTTGAGCATGGCTGAGGTGCACCCGTGACCAGCTCAGAAACCGGATTGCACAGTAGAGGAGGTTCGGTGGGATTCGAAATGGTCAGTAATTTGTTTGTTAACTTTCGAAGATTTTAGAAAGGCAGGGCAGGAAGGATATAGGTCTTTAACAGTTTGGGTCTAGAGTGGCACCCCCTTTGAAGAGGGGGATGACCGCGGCAGCTTTTCAATCTTTAGGAATCTCGGACGATACGAAAGAGAGGTTGAACAGACTGGTAATAGGGGTTGCAACAATGGCGGCGGATAATTTTAGAAAGAGAGGGTCCAGATTGTCTAGCCCAGTTGATTTGTACGGGTCCAGGTTTTGCAGCTCTTTCAGAACATATGCTATCTGGATTTGGGTTAAGGAGACGCTGGTTAGGCTTGAGCAAGTAGCTGTGGGTGGTGCTGAGCTGTTGGCCGGGGTTTGGGTAGCCAGGAGGAAAGCATGGCCAGTCGTAGAGAAATGCTTATTGAAAAACTTGATTATCGTGGATTTATCGGTGGTGAGAGTGTTTCCTAGACTCAGTGCAGTGGACAGCTGGGAGGAAGTGCTCTTCTTCTCCATGGACTTTAAAGTGTCCCAGAACGTTTTGGAGTTAGGGCTACAGGATGCAAATTTCTGTTTGAAAAAGCTAGCCTTTGCTTTCCTAACTGACTGTGTGTATTGGTTCCTGACGTCCCTGAAAAGTTGCATATCGCGGGGACTATCCGATGCTAGTGCAGTACGCCACAGGATGTTTTTGTGCTGGTCGAGGGCAGTCAGGTCTGGAGTGAACCATGGGCTATATCTGTTCTTAGTTCTACATTTTTTGAAAGGGGCGTGCTTAATTAAGATGGTGAGGAAATTACTTTTAAAGAACAACCGTGCTTCATCGTAAGGATGGTGCCAGGTTCCTCCAGATGTGACACTTGCATTCAGGCCGAAGAGTTCAATCTTGGTTTCATCAGACCAGTGTATCTTGTTTCTCATGGTCTGAGAGTCCTTTAGGTGCCTTTTGGCAAACTCCAAAACGGGCTGCCATGTGCCTTTTACTGAGGAATGGCTTCCGTCTGGCCACTACCATCAAGGCCTGATTGGTGGAGTGCTGCAGAGATGGTTGTCCTTCTGGAAGGTTCTCCCATCTCCACAGAGGGACTCTAGAGCTCTGTCAGAGTGACCATCGGGTTTCTTGGTCACTTCCCTGACCAAGACCATTCTCCCAGATTGCTCCGTTTGGCCGGGCGGACAATTGTAGTTAGAGTCTTGGTGATTCCAAACTTCCTCCATTTAAAAATGATGGAGCCACTGTGTTCTTGGGGACCTTCAATGCTGCAGACATGTTTAGGCACCCTTCCTCAGATCTGTGCCTCGACACAATCCTGTCTCGGAGCTCTACGGACAATTCCTTCAACCTCATGGGTTGGTTTTTGCTCTGAAATGCACAGTCAACTGTGGGACCTTGTATAGGCAGATGTGTGCCTTTCAAAATCATGTTCAATCAATTGAATTTTCAACAAGGCGGAAGTTTAAACTCAGTTTTCATAATTCCTGATGTTTAATCCTAGTAAAAATTCCCTGTCAAATGTATCGGGTAGCCTTCCACAAGCTTCCTACATTAAGTTGGGGGTATTTTGGCCCATTCCTCCTGACAGAGCTGGTGGATCTGAGTCAGGTTTGTAGGCATCCTTGTCATACATGCTTTACTTGGGGTCATTGTCCATTTGGAAGACCCATTTGCGACCAAGCTTTAACTTCCTGACTGATGTCTTGAGATGTCGCTTCAATATATCCACAATTTTCCTACCTCATGATGCCATCTATTTTGTGAAGTGCACCAGTCCCTCCTGCAGCAAAGCACCCCCACAACAGGATGCTGCCACCCCCATGCTTCACGGTTGAGATGGTGTTCTTCGGCTTGCAAGCCTTCCCCTTTTTCCTCCAAACATAATTTTATTTTACCTTTATTTAACTCGGCAAGTCAAAAAAGAACAACAACTTATTTTCAATGACGCCTAGGAACAGTGGGTTTACTGCCTGTTCAGGGGCAGAACGACAGATTTGTACCTTGTCAGCTCGGGGGTTTGAACTTGCAACCTTCCAGTTACTAGTCCAACACTCTAACCACTAGGCTACCCTGCCGCACCTTTACCATAATGATGGCCATTATGGCCAAACAGTTCCATTTTTGTTACATCAGACCAGAGGACATTTCTCCAAAAAGTACGATCTTTGTCCCCATGTGCAGTTGAAACCGTAGTCTGGCTTTTTTATGGCAGTTTTAGAGCAGTGAGCGGCCTTTCAGGTTAAGTGGATATAGGACTCGTTTTACTGTGGATATAGATACTTTTGTACCTGTTTCCTCCAGCATCTTCACAAGGTCCTTTGCTGTTGTTCTGGGATTGATTTGCACTTCTTGCACCAAAGTACGTTCATCTCTCGGAGACAGAACGCGTCTCCTTCCTGAGCGGTATGATGGCTGCGTGGTCCCATGGTGTTTATGCTTGCATACTATTGTTTGTACATATGAACGTGGTACCTTCAAGGCATTTGGAAATTGCTCCCAAGGATGAACCTGACTTGGAGGTCTACAATATTTTTTCTAAGGTCTTGGCTGATTTCTTTTGACTTTCCCATGATGTCAAGAAAAGTGGCACTGAGTTTGAAGGTAGGCCTTGAAATACATCCACAGGTACACCTCCAATTGACTCAAATGATTTCAATTAGCCTATCAGAAGCTTCTAAAGCCATGACATAATTTTCTGGAATTGTCCAAGCTGTTTAAAGGCACAGTCAACTTAGTGCATGTAAACTTCTGACCCACTGGAATTGTGATACAGTGAAAAAACTGACTGTAAACAATTTTTGGAAAAATGACTTGTGTCATGCACAAAGTAGATGTCCTTACCGACTTGCCAAAACTATAGTTTGTTAACAAGACATTTGTGGAGTGGTTGAAAATTTAGTTTTAATGACTCCAACCTAAGTGTATGTAAACTTCTGACTTCAACTGTTTTTTTATTTGTAATAAAATTGCAAACATTTCTAAAAACCTGCTTTTGCTTTGTCATTATGGGGCATTGGGTGTCGATTGATGAGGAAGATGTTTAATTTAAGGATGTAACGTAGCAACATTTGGGGTTCTGAATACTTCCAAATGCACTGTATTTGATGGTGTATATAGACAGTATGGACAGTATATTAAAAGAAAAGGTGTGTGCAGCAGTAGTTATATAGGATGAGCCTTGACTATAATACAGTATATACACATATGAAGTGGGTAAAACACTATGTAAATATTGACCAGTGTTCAAAGACTATGTACATAGGGCAGCAGTCTCTTATGTGCAGGGTAGAGTACTGGGTAGTAGCCGGCTAGTGGTGACCATTTAACAGTCTGATGGCCTGGAGAAAGATGTTTTTCAGTCTCTCGGTTTCAGCTTTGATGCACCTGTACTGTCTATGTCTTCTAGGTGGTAGCAGAGTGAACAGAGTGGTTCGGGTGGCTGAGGTCCTTGATGATCTTGTTGGCCATCCTTTGACACCGGGTGCTGTAGATGTCCTGGAGGGCAGGCAGGGCGCCCCCGGTTATGAATTGGGCTGACCGCACCACCCTCTGGAGAGCCCTGTGGTTACAGACGTTGCAATTGCTGTACCAGGCGGTGATACAGCCTGACAGGATCCTCTCAATGGTGCATCTGTGGAAGTTTGTGAGGGTTTTAGGGGCCAAGCCAAAGCCAATTTTGGCGCTGTTGCCACCATTTCAGGTTGTCAATGATGTGCACGCTGAGGAACTTGAAGCGTTTCACACTTTCCACTATGATCTTGTGGATGTGAACGTCCTGCATCTGCTGTCTCTAGAAGTGCACAATCAGCTCCTTCATTTTGTTGACGTTGAGGGAGAGGTTATTTTCCTGGCACCACTCCGCCAGGGCCCTCGGGACTCTTGTCGTTGGTAATCAGGCCTACCACTGTTGTGTCATCTGCAAACTTGATGATTGAGTTGGAGACATGCATGGCCACACAGTCATTGGTGAACAGGGAGTACAGGAGAGGGCTTAGCACGCACCCTTTTGAGGATCAGCGTAGCGGAGGTGTTGTTGCCTAAATTTACCACCTGGAGGTGGACCATCAGGAAGTCCAGGACCCAGTTGCACAGGGTGAGGTTCAGCCCCAGGGCCCTGAGATTAGTGATGAGCTTGGAGGGCACTTTATTGTTGAAGGCTGAGCTATAGTTGATTAACAGCAGTCTTACATAGGTATTCCACTTGTCCAGATGGGATAGGGCAGTGTGCAGTGCAATGAGTCATCCGTGGACCTGATGGGGCGGTATACAAATTGTACTGGGTCTAGGGTTTTGGCTAAAAGGTTATATGATCCTTAACTAGCCTCTCAAATCACTTCATGATGACAAAGGTAAGTGCTACGGGGCGATAGTAATTTAGTTCAGTTACCTTCGCTTTCTTTGGCACAGGAACAATGGTGGACATCTTGAAGCAAGTGGGAACAACAGACTGGGATAGGGAGCGATTGAAAATGTCTGTAAACACTCCAGTCTGCACATGCACTGAGGACACGGCTTAGGATACTGCATGGGCCGGCAGCCTTTGCGAGGGTTAACACGCTTAAATGTCTTACTCACTTTGGCCACGGAGAACGAGAGGTCACGCAGTAGCTCTTTTTCCAATGGTCAAATTAACTCACAGATTGGTCTTGGGTACTGTATAAAAACCTACAACTACTACTAGGGTGACCCTTCTCATATGTATGCTTTCACTTTTCAGAATTACAAGTGTGTGGCCACAGGATGAATATTGTAAATAGATATCTGCCATGTGGGATTCCAACGCAACAAGCATTAAATATCAGCCAGCTGTCATAGTAAACAGTGCCACCAATCAATCACCAATATAAAAGCTATTATATGGTCATCATTTTGGTCATCATTTTGAGTCGATTTCAATGGTAGTTGAACTGCTAAGGGCCAAAAGATTTAGATCAGATTTACAACTGAAACAACACTTTTGCATCAAACTGTCAAAATGAAGACCATATCCATGTGTTTCACTATAACTAAACAAAAAACATCTGGTTTTCCATTAAACATTATTTTTCCCCATAACATATTCGACTCTTTAATGCTCCATCTTAACTCCTCCTCCACGTGTACTGGATTGGTTAAACAGTGCAGAAGAGAACCACCCACCCCTGACAGTTGTTTTTCTTGTCAAGTCCAGTATTTTGGGGATCTCGTTTCTGGCGTTTCTTTTACTCCTGCTACGTAGGATAGCCCCTGGCTTGCTTGGCTGCGTCAGTGATAGGCTGACCTACTTCACTCAGTTGTTGATATTGGCTGCGAAAAATGTACAAATCTGATCATGTAAAAATGACAGCGTAATCTGATACCGAAATACATCCTCAGAATTTCTGGCTGCAATACCCCGACATGAGTTGTTACAACACTCCCGCTTATGTTATGTTTCATCTGTGAGCGAAGGCGCCCTTATAGAAACTGCTTGATTGAACTGCATTCAACGATGTCAAATTAAACTGATGGATTTTGCATACACACTGCACCGTTAGCACGGGGATAGGCCACTGATGACAGTGGTCAAATCAAGACAGTAAATTGTGTCATGGAGCTTGAGCCCCCATTCTCCAGATGATATGACGTCTCTGGAGTGTATTCAGTGGGTTCTTCAATCTACTAGTGATTTTCATCACACTACGAGTTACAAATAGGTTTATTGCTGCAAATAGCAATCGGAGATGGGGCCTTGAAAACAGGAGCAATTAACGAAGACAACGGAGTTATTTTATTTGGAGGCTGGCGGACCTGAAGGCCTTCTTACTGGCTATATCAATATAAACTTACCCATCTTTTCTCTTTGCTTTATATACATGGCCGTAGGTGCCTCTCCCCACTTTGCATCCCTCATATTCAAACAGGTCCTCTACACGTTCTCTCTCCCCGGTCAGCATCACTTTGAAATCATAGTCCATCTTCTCTGTTGTTTTGGTAAATTATATTTTGCTTCCTTTTAAAGCGCCGCTTAGGAGGCAACTTACTTCACAACCCGGGTTAGAATTTTTAGTTGCCTTCCCTCGCGTCGCTCTCTCCTCAGCCCTGTTTCCACATCTAACCGCTCGGTTTGTATGTACCAGAGAAGATGCCGGATTCTTATCCGGGACGAGGGGACAGGTATGGGAACGATTACTAACCCTTCTATGTATTCTCTTGCTACTGCGTTTCTCCAACCGGTATCTCACTGGGGAGAACAGAAACTCCATGCACGGCTTTGTCGTAAAATGTCGTTATTTAGACTGTACAGAAAGAGACGGGAGAAAAGTGTTTAGAGCACCACGTGGACTTTAACTCTTTGTAACGTGAAGGGGCTAAAATTCACACAAACAAATATATAGTATTCTGTTCAAAACTTTGGTACCTCTGCAGCAAGTTTAAAATGTTCCCCCTTCACATTTTATGGCAATTACTCCTCTCCTTAATAATACATTGATGTGGATGTCCACAATTAGACAATTCTGGCGTCTAATAAAGGCAGAAAGACTAGTCAAGATACGCGCACAGACATTGACAAACGAAAACATTTAATTATGTAATTTTCCAATTGCATTGGAAAATGACATATACCTCATTCTAGAATCATTCAGACTGCGGGGAGAAAAATTATCAAACTTCGTGATTTTATGTAAAATACATTTGTTAAAAATAACCTGTTGAAAATTGTAAAGCAGTCGTCTTCATAGTTAAACAAATAATAATACATATATACATTGATTGAAACACAACAATTAGCTGTTTTAATCCTCGTAGTCGTGCGGTTTCATTGGGTAGGAACTAATCTGACATTGATAGTGTTTGGTCAGACGGTGAGAAATGTAGCACAGGTGGTCCCATCTTGGCTACATTGTAATCAGAGCGGAGAGGAAAGCAAACCCGTCCATATTACAGCTGCTGTGTCAGGTACAACAATCCCTTTAAATTTCGTTGTCATTGCTATTTACTCGAGCCAATGACACTGTTTAGATTGAGTATAGTATGCACGCTGTTCTTGTGTTGCTTGTCAAAAAAAAGTATTATTTATTGGTCAAACCTTTCACCAGAAGATGGCTAGTTAGCTGTCGGCAGCAACTAATAAATGCGTTGCGCATTCAAAATGACAGCTCGCCGCTTTGAAAGGCAATGTGAAACCTGCGTATAGGTGTGAACAAGATTTTTTTGTAGTTGGAGACGTTTATATAATTCTGTTGCAATAGTTAGGTGACGATTCTTTGTCCTCTACATAGTCAGTTTGTATGGAGCCCGACTTTTCTTTGTCATGTCCCTCCTCCGTAGTGCAATGCTTGGACTCTCGACGTGTCTGTGATCATTCCTGGGTCGGTGATTGGTAACTAGTAGGATGACAACGTCAGTTTTGTTGCTCCTCCTGTGTTCTCCAACATGGCCTACTATATTATGATGCTTTGTAGAGACGGCATTATTGCTCCAAATACCGTGATTGTTGCAACATTTACGGCCGACGAAATATGTTTTGCTGTCTATCGCAGTGGCATTGATGCTGTTGTATAGAGATTTTCTGATGAATCCAAGGAGGTTAGCCAGCTAGCTGTCGGAACAAAAATCTAACCTTCCCTGTTATGTCAGCTCAGCCGACCTCTTACTGGCCATGTCTCATTCCACATCAAAATGGAAGTTGTTTTGACTTCATCGTTCATGGCTAAAGGTTGGCCACGGAAACCGGTTTAATAATGTAAAGGCGACGGGAGTTGCAAAGTCACATAATTGCATTGATCGAGTAATAGCCTTTCTGTAAATCCTACTTTCACGTGACACAGAAGCTATTGGACTGCGCTTTTTCCCCAGGGAATTGGATGATCAGTAAAGCCTCGTTCTAATCTATGCTTGTCAAGAGTGTCAGTGACGTGTACATTAGTTGTATAGAATCTGTCAAATATGTCTGATCCCAACTCAACTGCTCCCTGTGATAGAATGATGGATGCATCACAATAGTGCCCTGGTAAGATCCAGCCAGGTGTTCCACAATTCTGACACCCCTATCACCCCTTCCGTGTGCCCCAGCGGTTTCCATGGTGATGGACCCTCCCGGTGGGCGAGACGAGCGGCGGCGTCAGGCAGAGCGTCTTCGAAGGGAGGAGGCGTACTATCACTTCATCAACGATCTGAGCGAGGAAGAGTACCGCCTCATGAGAGACAGCAACCTGCTGGGCACACCTGGTGAGAGGAACCTAGAACACCTGATCTTACTAGAACCCCAGGAACCTAGAACACCTGACCTCACTAGAACCCCAGGAACCTAGAACACCTGACATCACTAGAACCCCAGGAACCTAGAACACCTGACCTCACTAGAACCCCAGGAACCTAGAACACCTGACGTCACTAGAACCCGCTATAATGTAGGGCTGCACAGCTCCAATCACTCAGGGCAGTGGTGTTTGCTGGTTTTACTCCATGTTTTTAAATCACAGGCTAATTTGTATCAGGACAGCCATGTGCCCGGTCCCCCTAGCCAATCAGTGGCGCTAATTAATGCAATGGAGAATCGAAAACCAGCAGGACTGTAGCCCTCGGATTGGTGTAGTTGTCCACCCCCTGTCCAAACCCAATACACCAATGCGGACTCGCTAATACAATCTAATATAGGCCGTCATTGTAAATAACAATTTGTTCTTAACTGACTTGCCTAGTTAAATAAAGGTAAAATAAAAAAAAACATTTGTAATATCACATCATAATATAATGGCCTCATGTTGGCCACTAAGGGCTGAACTGGACCCTCAACAATGAAGCATATAACCTACCCCATATCATACACCCTCCATCTTGACCTAACAGGGGACATGTTATTCCCCAGGTGAAGTGACAGCTGAGGAGCTACGGCAGCGCCTGGATGGTGCAAAGGAGCGTGTGTCATCTCAGCCCCGACCTGAACCACGCCCACAAAATACGGAGGCCGGAGAAGAGGAGGGGAGCAGCGGTGAGGGGGAGGAGAGAGGGGCATGGAAGGAATATTGGGGAGGAAATGGATGCTAAAGGGTCTAGCCTGTATAACCTAAACTTGACAGGATGTAATGGTTCTCAAAAGGTTCATAACCTAATTGCTGCTGTATAGTACTGACGTATTACTAGATAATTACAACTGACTCAGTTCAGTAACGAGCCGCTGTCTGTATAGGTACTGCTGAGCCGGGAGCAGAGACATCTAATGGCGACTCACTGCTGGAGTGGCTGAACACGTTCCGACGAACCGGGAACGCCACACGGAGCGGCCAGAGCGGCAACCAGACGTGGCGCGCGGTCAGCCGCACCAACCCCAACAGTGGAGAGTTCCGCTTCAGCCTGGAGATCAACATCAACCATGAGCAGCCGGAACCAGGGGAGCACAGTGACACCCCCGACCCCTCAGAGTTGTCCCCTGTCCCCCCTCCATCCACAGCGTCCATACGCACTTCCCCTTCCACTCGCCCCTCACCCTACACCCCTGCCCGGCCCTCCCCCTATCCCTCACCTCGAGCAACCCTGGGCAGGAGGGCTCAAACCCGCCGTACACGCAGTACTACCACCACCCCTCCTCTGACTCCTGCACCCTTCACCTCACCCCTGTCCCCCCTACTGCTCTAAGGAGTACAACAGCCCTCCACCTCCCCCCATTCCCCATCACCCCCCCTACCCTTCAGGATCAAAGCAGCCCTCCACAGCTCCAGTCCCCAAGCGGAGCTTCCTCCCAAGAGGAGAGGCAGGAGGAGGGGGTTGCTACCCTGGACTGCCCCCGTGTAGCGCCCCAGTCTGGCCCCCAGGGGGCATCTGTGGGGCGTGAGCCACACAGCAGCAGGACTCGATCCCGCGGCCGGACCCGCAGGGCTGTGGCAGGAGGTGGGACTTCCTCCCGGTCATCTAGGAGACGTAGCCGCTCCCCTCTCCAGAGAAACCCCGCCCCTAACTCAGCTACCTTATCCCCTAATGGTGGGAGTGGAAATGGTGGCTCTAATAATATCCACACTGCCGAGCCCAGCAACGGAACTGCTTCTGTCTCCATGGAGACCGGTGAAGCCGTGTCAGAGCCGGCTGTAGTATCAGAGCCTGGTCCAGAGGCAGAGGAGCAGGAGGGAGAGGCACACACGGCCGGGGCGGGGGGCGCCGGAGGGGTACGCCGCCATCCCACCATCATGCTGGACCTGCAGGTGCGTCGCATCCGACCGGGAGAGAACCGGGACCGAGACAGCATCGCCAGCCGTACCCGCTCCCGGGCCCGCGCTGCTGAGAATACCGTCACCTTCGAGAGTGACAGTGGAGGCTTCCGGCGCACCATCTCCCGCTCGGAGCGGGCCGGGATCCGGACCTACGTCAGCACCATCCGGATCCCTCTGAGGAGGATCAGTGAGACTGGCCTGGGGGAGCCCAGCTCCACCGCCCTGCGCTCCATCCTCAGACAGATCATGACCGGCTTCGGAGAGCTCAGCTCCCTCATGGAGACGGAGGCTGACTCTGAGACCACCGGGGGCACGCCAGGTCACCAGGACCCTGCTGGACCCAACGCAAACACCACCACACAGGCCTACCATGGCAACGAGAGTGGAACTGGGGTGGAAGGTCAGGCAGGAGGGGTGGAGATGGAGACCGGGGAGTGGCAGGGGCCGAGGAAGAAGGAGGCCAGGAGAGATTAGTCGGGAGTGACGGCGGTGCTGGAGGAGTCCCTACCCCCAATGAGGGTCGGCCGACGAGCAGGGACACAAACAACCTCGTGGAAAACGGCACACTGCCCATCCTGCGTCTGGCCCACTTCTTTCTGCTCAACGATGAGGAGGACGAGGAGCACCCTCGTGGCCTGACCAAAGAGCAGATCGATAATCTGGCCACGCGCACCTACGGCCAGGCTAGCCTGGAGGGAGAGGCGGGGCGCGCCTGCAGCGTCTGCATTAATGAGTATGCCCAGGGGAACAAGCTGCGCCGCCTGCCCTGCGCCCACGAGTTCCACATCCACTGCATTGACCGCTGGCTCTCTGAAAACAACACCTGCCCCATCTGCAGGCAGCCCATCCTCCCTGTGCACCAGGACTGACCCTGCCCTGACCTTTGATCCCTAGAACCCCCTGACCCTAGACCGCCACCAGCTACACCTTGCCACCTGTTGGCTGAACTGAGCATGCCCGAGCGGAGTGGACGGTGCATGTACATAGCGCTTTAATGTTTTCATTTATCATTGCGCTATCCATTGAGGGGAGGGGGGGACTATAAATGCAGAGAATTAACAAAGCTTTATTTTTTTAGAAGTATTTTATTTTCAGCACTTTTTTTTCCCCCCTCCTTGTTTCTGTTTGGCCACTCTGTCATGATGTCACTGAGGTCCACATGTAAAGATAGGACTTATGCTAATGAGCTACTATAGCCAGCTGCTGCTCCTCTACCTGATGTGCGTGACATCACCCTGTCACAACCAGACTACAGTAATCAGTCAGACACATCTCTGGACTTGATTTGGTTGAGAACGTGTAAATATGTCACCGCCTCCTGTGTTTTGGGGTTCAGAAGAGAAAGTCCTCAGTCGCATTGCATTTTTAATCAGAAGCAGGAAACAGCCATTTTAAGTTAAAAGCCAATATTGGAATCTTCCATTTTAAAGCCCCGACATTCCTTTCAAAGTGTCCTCTATGATTTGACATTGTGTGGACAAAGGCTGTCGTGTATCCTGACTTTTGAATGAGTTTTCACTTGGTCAGTGGTCCCAAGGATCCTGTTGTTTGCCCACCTGTTCAGTATATTTCAACCTAGCCATCGAACCCCACAGATCCACAGTGGATGTTCAACATTTCATTCCGTTACAGCCTTTGACACTAAAATATTAGTACCCCAAGTCAGAAAGAAACATCTAAAGAAAAGGATTATCAGGAAAGTGTGTGATTTAGCAGCAAGCACTTGTAGTAGAACTTGTCTGTTACAGAGACAGGCCAACAATGTTGATGCTCGACAAGGAGTTGTGCAATAACTTGGAGGGAAGGAAGGACTGTTTTTCCTAGTTACATTTTAAAACATTATAGTGCTGTTCTTTCTCCCTTGTTTACTCCTTGGCATCAATGATTAGTTCCTCTGTTGGGAAATAGAGTATCTGCTCAGTCGTATTCTGTCCCTCTACCCTTGGCCTCCTAGAGAGACCCTAGTAATCAAAAAGTAGTTCATCACCTCCCACTCCTTTAACGTCTGTGTTTTAAAGTCCCAGTTCTGGTAGAACCTGCCTGTCATGGCCTGATTTCCATGTTCACAAACCTGAAAGGAATGAATAGGTGAAAGCAAAATGGTTCTGGCACCACTCAACCATTTTCTATATCTATCCAATCCTTTCAGATCAGTGAACAACAGATTTCTTCCTCCATTAGCCTGGCCTAGATCTCAATAGGCTTTTCCTGCATGCAGTATCACCATGTTACCACCAGGGGCAGTATTCACCACAGTA
The DNA here is from genome assembly GCF_036934945.1 of Oncorhynchus masou masou. Lineage (NCBI taxonomy): Eukaryota > Metazoa > Chordata > Actinopteri > Salmoniformes > Salmonidae > Oncorhynchus > Oncorhynchus masou. The sequence goes on along the minus strand of NC_088239.1, from coordinate 14,723,164 downwards.
CAACATGGTGAGAACTGGAGGCCAGTGTTATCGGTGTCCAGGTAGGGCAGGGGTTTTCTGTCATTTGAATCCTGACCTTTGTCATGCAGACCCATGAGACAGGGGTGTGATAATTGGGTAATATTGCTCTTTGTATACTGCAGAATCTGAGCGTACCTGCATTGTGGAGCTGTGAGTGTGATGAATAAGTGTGTGTGTGGTAGAGCTGAAGGAAGTGACAAAGCAGAATGTCATATGATTTAGCAGCATTAATCAGTCACCTGAATGTTGATCTAAGAGGGTTTGTGGCCATCAAATTCAGAATTTACTATTTATTCTGTTCCTATTTAATGAGATCAAAAACATCCTTTGAGATATTGAATACTTATTGTTATGTGATGAGATTAAAACAAACTGTTAAGATTAATGTGTTCTGTTACTGTGTAATATAAATATACAAGGGTTTTCTTCTCTGCTCCTTAACAATGGAATTAAATACAGCTTTGTTATGCCTGGAGTTATTTTGTGTGACTGTGTTTGTGTTCCTCACACAAAACCACTGTTTTTATCCACATCTCCTCCTATGACACGACATAACCCAGTGTGATGGTTTCTCTCCCTGTCTTTGATTTGACTTTCTCTCTCCCTAGGCTACAAATTACTCATAGGCCTATGAAATTAGATGAATGTAACATTTCATTTGTTAAATATCCAAATATTAAATAACCATAGTGCTAATAGTCATATTCCCTATATCCATTTAGCATGCTATTTTACCTAGCTCTGCAGTGTTGGCCTCCTGCAGCCTATGGCTACTGCGTTACTAGGTTATTTTTACACATGACATGTTAGACTATTAATTTATGGCACACATTGGCTACATGCATGTCAAGTGGAAGCAAAGTGAGTCTTAACGAAGGAACGAGGTTAGCCTTTTTGTGAGTATGGCTGAGGACGAAGCCGCACGAACACATGGCATCTAAGCGCGCCCTCGTCGCTGCTGAGTCGACCCACCACCGTCCCTCGTCCAACTGGTCGGTTATGATTCATCTCCGAGCGAATGCAGCCTTGTCCCGTGCTCGCATTCCCTGCTGTGACAGTGAGCCACTAGCATGCCGGTGCCCCGGACGCCATCTTCCAGCCTGATACAGAACCGCACAAGTTCAGGATGTATTTCAACCGGCGATCGAAGAAGATCCACAGCGAGGGCGGTAAGCGTGGCTAGAGGGGACGACGCATGTACTGTAGTCTACAGCTCCGTGTGTATTTATAGGGGTCGAACTGGCAGCGACATAAACATTGCGACGAGGACTGATTGATTGATTCTATTGACAATTTGTGCAATCTGGCCTATTATATATGTGATTTGGGCTATATTATTGGAACTATAGGGGTTGGGATGGCCTTGTTTATCCCAGGACTGCGGTGCACCCTGTCATAGGCTACACAGTCAGTGCAGGGCTAATTTTCTATTGGCATGGACTGACGCGGATTGTGGGCTCAGCGCTTCAACTGAGTCAGTGTCGAATGTTTTGTATAGCGTAGCGTACTGTGCGTAATTATGCTGTGCAAAAATATTTCAGTAAATACCGGTAGATGGACACGAGGTTAGCGGGGACCGAGATGTCATGTCCTTACTTTAAACAGTGTGCGCACTCGTTCATGCGCACGTAATAGACTAGTCTACAGAAATGCCTTTGTAGGCTATTTGTCCACGGAATCGATTTACTTTCCCATGGCGAATGGGTTAATGGTGTGAAGGGTGCAAACTGCCAGGATAGGACATACTTTAGTCCGAGAACACATAACTGCCCACAGTTCGGCACGGTGGGAGAGCCCGTTGTTCAACACAGTCGTTACTTACAGGCAACGTGACTAAGGGATCTTATTCTAAGCCCCTAGCGGGAAGGCCATCTCACCTGTTAAGGTCACGCGGGACCACACAATTGAACACGACATATGTGCTAGTTTAGGCTACATAATAGAGACATTATCTGGGCCTGTATACTGGTGCAGAATAGTGATTGGTCTTTTGGGGCTATTCATTGCGCTTTTGTCCCCGAAAAAAAAACAATGCGTCACAGATGCGCTTTTGCCCTCTATGCGTTACAGGGACAGCAGAAAGCACCATTGCACAGTACTCCCCACACAGCGCATACTTATTTTATCCACGGGCTCTAGCCTATGTACACACGGAAAATCCTAGCATGATTATTGGCGTTTTGACCATGTCAGGGAGTGACAGCTATAAGAGGTTTTGGGTCAAGGCTGCAGGGATTAGAGAGGAGGAGGTCAGGGTTTTGGGAGATAGTTGGGGCAGGTTTGACGCAGCAATTGTCCTGGAAGAGGGTATGCAGGTGGCTGAATGACCTTGAGTGACTGGCACAATTAACTGGCACAAGTGCATTGTGGCAGGTGTTTGACTGAATGTTTTTCCTCCAACAGGTTCTAGTGAGAGACTCCAGGGAAAGCTGATATTGACAGAAAAGTACTTTTACTCTGGGTTAATAAGGACAGTCAGGACCCAGGAGTCAAGACAACACAACACATCCGGGAACAAAGACTCATACTATCCCTATAGACCTATTAACGGATCCCCCCCAGTGACATTTAAGGGAGATGTTGACAGTTCTTCACTGATTATATATTGTATGTACAAGTGAGTAACCTGTATATGTGAGATGGGAATGTGGTTTTTGCATATCCCACTCTTCCTGAGACAGACTCAGAGAGTGGGGTCAGGGATCAGACATTATTGACAGCTACCCAGGAGCAATTAGGGTTAATTGCCTTGCTCGGGATTCGATCCAGCAACCTTTTGGTTCCTTTCCCAATGCTCCTAACCGCCAGGATACCTGCCACCGCATTACTATTCTGTGTGTGTCCCCAGAGAAGGGTGGTTTGTTTACCATGTATAGAGATATCATGATATAAATCAGGCTGTTGTCTGTGTGTCTGAGGCAGGTCTTTCTGGGGACATACACTACATGACCAAAAGTATATGGACACCTTCTCTTGGAACATCTCATTCCAAAATCATGGGCATTAATATGGAGTTGGTCCCCCTTTGCTGCTATAACAGCCTCCATTCTTCTGGGAAGACTTTCCACTAGATGTTGGAACATTGCTGCTGGGGACTTGCTTCCATTCAGCCACAAGAGCATTAGTGCTGTCGGGCGCTGATGTTGGGCGATTAGACCTGGCTCGCAGTCTGCGTTCCAATTCATCCCAATGGCATTGAGGTGCAGGCCAGTCAAGTTCTTCCACACCTATCTTGACAAAAATATTTCTGTATGGACCTCGCTTTGTGCACGGGAGCATTGTCATGCTGAAACAGGAAAGGGCCTTCCCCAAACTGTTGCCACAAAGTGGGAAGCACAGAATTGTCTAGAATGTCATTGTATGCTGTAGCGTTAAGAGTTCCCTTCATTGGAACTAAGGGGCCTGAACCATGAAAAACAGCCCCAGACCATTATTCCTCCTCCACCAAACTTTGCAGTTGGCACTATGCATTGGGGCAGGTAGCTTTCTCCTGACATCTGCCAAACCCAAAATCTTACTACCAGATGGTGAAGTGTGATTCATCACTCCAGAGAACGCATTTCCACTGCTCCAGAGTCCAATGGCGGCAAGCTTTACACCACTCCAGCCGACGCTTGGCATTGCGCATGGTGATCTTAGGCTTGTGTGCGGCTTCCCGGCCATGGAAACCCATTTCGAGAAGCAGATTGGATCTCCGTAGTGAGTGTTTCAACTGAGGACAGATGATTTTTACGGGCTACAGGCTTCAGCACTCGGCGGGCCCATTCTGTGAGCTTATGTGGCCTACCAGTTCGCGGATGTGCCGTTGTTGCTCCAAGACGTTTACACTTCAGAATAACAGCACTTCCAGTTGACCGAGGAAGCTTTAGCAGGGCAGAAATTTGACAAATGGTGGCATCCTATGACGGTGCCACGTTGAAAGTCACTGAGCTCTTCAGTAAGGCCATTCTACTGCCAACGTTTGTCTATGGAGATTGCATGGCTGTATGCTCGATACTATGCACCTGTCAGCAACAGGTGTTGCTGAAATAGCCAAATCAACTAATTTGAATGGGTATTCACATACCTTTTTTATATATAGTGTATAATTCCTGGTTGTAATGGCTGCTAGGTTGTTAAGGATACCATTTGGGGAATGAATGCTCTCTATGGATGGATGTGTGGCTGGCACGGTCAGTCTCGGGAACAAATGTGATGAGCTCCAGAAAAGCTTCAGGAGGCAATGTGATCAGTTGGCCACAGAGGAGCACTGTTGTACAACCTTCATGGGACTCAAGACAATGTCAACGACATTCCAACAGCATACACAAGTAGAAACACACACACACACAAGTCTACATAAACACGCAGACACACACACACACAGTCAATTGCCTCTTCTAGACTCACACCTGAAGTCACCTACACACACACACATCGATTACTTACTCACACGTGTGTTGTGTGTGGCCAGTCCCGGACAATAGTGGCATTGCGTTGCTGATTCTCTGTGTTGTTCTCTCCCGTCCCAAGCAGTGAGTCTACTCCCTTATCTTTCTCTCCTGTCCCACGGCTGGTGGCCTACTCCCTTATCTTTCTCTCCCGTCCCACGGCTGGTGGCCTACTCCCTTATCTTTCTCTCCTGTCCCACGGCTGGTGGCCTACTGCCTTATCTTTCTCTCCTGTCCCACGGCTGGTGGCCTACTCCCTTATCTTTCTCTCCCGTCCCACGGCTGGTGGCCTACTCCCTTATCTTTCTCTCCTGTCCCACGGCTGGTGGCCTACTCCCTTATCTTTCTCTCCTGTCCCACGGCTGGTGGCCTACTGCCTTATCTTTGTCTCCCGTCCCAGGGCTGGTGGCCTACTCCCTTATCTTTGTCTCCCGTCCCAGGGCTGGTGGCCTACTGCCTTATCTTTGTCTCCCGTCCCAGGGCTGGTGGCCTACTCCCTTATCTTTGTCTCCCGTCCCAGGGCTGGTGGCCTACTCCCTTATCTTTGTCTCCTGTCCCAAGGCTGGTGGCCTGCTCCCTTATCTTTATCCCGTCCCATGGCTGGTGGCCTGCTCCATGATTTCTGTCTCCCCCAGAGCAGTTAGTGTTGACTCCCATTAGTCAGTAGGAGTCTCCTGACCACCTGGACCCTGAGCGGGGCGTCGGCGTGGCCGCCATGCGCTCTCGCCTCACTGACAGGTTTGACAGAAGTGAGTTAGTCTTGTCTTACACAGGCTGGCCTGGCTGGCACCCCTCACTGCTTGGAGTTCACAGGCTGGCGCCCCTCACTGCTTGAGTTCACAGGCTGGCGCCCCTCATCGCTTGGAGTTCACAGGCTGGCCTGGCTGGCGCCCCTCACTGCTCGGAGTTCACAGGCTGGCGCCCCTCACTGCTCGGAGTTCACAGGCTGGTCTCCTGTGGACCCAAGGCTGGTGGCCGCCCCTCATCCCACCCCTCACTGCTTTGAGTTCACAGGTTGGCCAGGCTGGCACCCCTCACTGCTTTGAGTTCACAGGCTGGCCAGGCTGGCGCCCCTCACTGCTTGGAGTTCACAGGCTGGCGCCCCTCACTGCTTGGAGTTCACAGGCTGGCGCCTCTCACTGCTTGGAGTTCACAGGTTGGCCAGGCTGGCGCCCCTCACTGCTTGGAGTTCACAGGCTGGTGCCTCTCACTGCTTGGAGTTCACAGGTTGGCCAGGCTGGCGCCCCTCACTGCTTGGAGTTCACAGGCTGGCGCCTCTCACTGCTTGGAGTTCTCAGGTTGGCCAGGCTGGCACCCCTCACTGCTTGGAGTTCACAGGTTGGCCAGGCTGGCACCCCTCACTGCTTGGAGTTCACAGGCTGGCGCCTCTCACTGCTTGGAGTTCACAGGTTGGCCAGGCTGGCACCCCTCACTGCTTTGAGTTCACAGGCTGGCCAGGCTGGCGCCCCTCACTGCTTGGAGTTCACAGGCTGGCGCCCCTCACTGCTTGAAGTTCACAGGCTGGCGCCCCTCACTGCTTGGAGTTCACAGGTTGGCCAGGCTGGCGCCCCTCACTGCTTGGAGTTCACAGGCTGGCGCCCCTCACTGCTTTGAGTTCACAGGTTGGCCAGGCTGGCACCCCTCACTGCTTTGAGTTCACAGGCTGGCCAGGCTGGCGCCCCTCACTGCTTGGAGTTCACAGGCTGGCGCCCCTCACTGCTTGGAGTTCACAGGCTGGCGCCTCTCACTGCTTGGAGTTCACAGGTTGGCCAGGCTGGCGCCCCTCACTGCTTGGAGTTCACAGGCTGGCGCCTCTCACTGCTTGGAGTTCACAGGTTGGCCAGGCTGGCACCCCTCACTGCTTGGAGTTCACAGGCTGGCGCCTCTCACTGCTTGGAGTTCACAGGTTGGCCAGGCTGGCGCCCCTCACTGCTTGGAGTTCACAGGCTGGCGCCTCTCACTGCTTGGAGTTCACAGGTTGGCCAGGCTGGCACCCTCACTGCTTGGAGTTCACAGGCTGGCGCCTCTCACTGCTTGGAGTTCACAGGTTGGCCAGGCTGGCACCCCTCACTGCTTGGAGTTCACAGGTTGGCCAGGCTGGCACCCCTCACTGCTTGGAGTTCACAGGCTGGCGCCTCTCACTGCTTGGAGTTCACAGGTTGGCCAGGCTGGCACCCCTCACTGCTTTGAGTTCACAGGCTGGCCAGGCTGGTGCCCCTCACTGCTTGGAGTTCACAGGCTGGCGCCCCTCACTGCTTGGAGTTCACATGCTGGCGCCCCTCACTGCTTGGAGTTCACAGGCTGGCGCCTCTCACTGCTTGGAGTTCACAGGTTGGCCAGGCTGGCACCCCTCACTGCTTGGAGTTCACAGGCTGGCGCCTCTCACTGCTTGGAGTTCACAGGTTGGCCAGGCTGGCGCCCCTCACTGCTTGGAGTTCACAGGCTGGCGCCTCTCACTGCTTGGAGTTCACAGGTTGGCCAGGCTGGCACCCCTCACTGCTTGGAGTTCACAGGTTGGCCAGGCTGGCACCCCTCACTGCTTGGAGTTCACAGGCTGGCCAGGCTGGCGCCCCTCACTGCTTGGAGTTCACAGGTTGTCCAGGCTGGCGCCCCTCACTGCTTGGAGTTGACAGGCTGGCCTGATTTTTCACATTTAATCCTAGTAAAAATTCCGTCTTAGGTCAGTTAGGATCACCACTTTATTTTAAGAATGTGAAATGTCAGAACAATAGTAGAGAGAATGATTTATTTCTGCTTTTATTTCTTTCATCACATACCCAGTGGGTCAGTCGTTTAAATACACTCAATTGCCTTTCAATTGTTTAACTTGGATCAAACATTTCAGGTAGCCTTCCACAATTTTGGCCCATTCCTCCTGACAGAGCTGGTGTAACTGAGTTAGGTTTGTAGGCCCCCTTGCTCGCACACGCTTTTTCAGTTCTGCCCACAAATTGTCAATAGGATTAAGGTCAGGGCTTTGTGATGGCCACTCCAATACCTTGACTTTGTTGTCCTTAAGCCAGTTTGCCACAACTTTGGATGTACTGTATGCTTGGGGTCATTGTCCATGTGGAAGATCCATTTGCGATCAAGTTTTAACTTCCTGACTGATGTCTTGAGATGTTGCTTCAATATATCCACATAATTTTCATGCCTCATGATGCCATCTATTTTGTGAAGTGCACCAGTCCCTCCTGCAGCAATGCACCCCCACAACATGATGCTGCCACCCCCGGGCTTCACGGTGGGGATGGTATTCTTCGTCTTGCAAGCACCCCTCTTTTTCCTACAAACATAACAATGGTCATTATGGTCAAACAGTTCTATTTTTGTTTCATCAGACCAGAGGACATTTCTCCAAAAGGTATGATCTTTGCCCCCATGTGCAGTTGCAAACCGTAGTCTGGCTTTTTTATGGCAGTTTTGGAACAGTGGCTTCTTCCTTGCTGAGCGGCCTTTCAGGTTATGTCGATATAGGACTTGTTTTACTGTGGATATAGATACTTGTGTACCTGTTTCCTTCAGCATCTTCACAAGGTCCTTTGCTGTTGTTCTGGGATGGATTTGCACTTTTCGCACCAAAGTACGTTCATCTCTAGGAGACAGAACACATCTCCTTCATGAGCGGTATGATGGTTGCATGGTACCATGGTGTTTATACTTGCGTACTATTGTTTGTACAGATGAACGTGGTACCTTCAGGCATTTGGAAATTGCTCCCAAGGATGAACCAGACTTGTGGGGGACTACAATATTTTTTCTGAGGTCTTGGCTGATTTCTTTTGACTTTCCCATGATGTCAAGAAAAGAGGCACTGAGCTTGAAGGTAGGCCTTGAAATACATCCACAGGTACACCTCCAATTGACTCAAATGATGTCAATTAGCCTATCAGAAGCTTCTAAGCCATGACATAATTTTCTGGAATTGTCCAAGCTGTTTAAAGGCACAGTCAACTTCGTGCATGTAAACTTCTGACCGACTGGAATTGTGATACAGTGAATTATAAGTGAAATAATCTGTTTGTAAACAATTGTTGGAAAAATGACTTGTGTCATGCACAAAGTAGATGTCCTAACCGACTTGCCAAAACTATAGTTTGTTAACAAGACATTTGTGGAGTGGTTTAAAAATTAGTTTTAATGACTCCAACCTAAGTGTACGTAAACTTCCAACTTCAACTGTATATGTAAATAAAGCACACTTACTTGTGACCCATGGGTATGCACATGGCATGAATTTACCATGCACATAGATGCATGCATGTGTTTCAGTTGACTGTTGGGTTGGGTGAGAGTGAGTGAGTGAGAGGGTGAGCAGGCGAGTAGTTAACTGCATGTTGGGCCATTGCACGTGTAAATGCATTGCCACTAATATTTATTTTTTTAGCTTTTTGTGAATGTGTGTATGGGAGTGTAAGTGTGTGTCTGTGCATGTGTGAACAGTACAGTATATGTGATTAGGTATAAATGTATTATCCTGTCTCTGGTCTCACCTGTAGGATTATCAGTGTAAGGATTAGCAGGTAGAGGAAGTTGCAGAGCAGACAGACAGAGGATTACTACTCCAGCTTGTGCTGTAGGAAAGAGGCTTTCACTCCTCTACTAATTGTTCACTCCATTGTCTTGGTAACTGGACCCACTGGCCACCCCAGCAGACCTGCAAGTCAAACTTGACCAGGAAGTAAACGACCTGGCTCGAGGTCACTAGGAACAGGGACAGCCATGGAACCTCGTAGGGGTCAGACGGTCAGACGGCACTGCTCTGTAGGTAATGCTTTCCTGTAATGGGAGGGGCAATGAATCAACACAGGGAGACTGGGGGACGATGGGGGAACCTCCGATTCACCAAGAAGTTTTCAGAGGGTGGGACCTTCAAGTGGGCTATCTGAATTTGTAGTTTGCTTATTTTTAGTCACATGACTGACTTTGTATGCCTGTTTTACTGTTTTACAGTCAAAACCATAAGCCAAAACAAGAAACACTGAGCGTCACTATCTGACTGTCACGTTCAATTGGTGGACATCATAATTAGGACTGTAGCGGTCACAAAATTTAGTTAGCCTGTGATTGTCAAGCATATAACTGCCGGTCTCACGGTAATCGACCGTTAATTAACATAAACACATTTAGCATCTCTTGGCTTCCACTGATGCAGACCTTTGGAAAATCTACTTTTTAAAAAGTCTAATAAATCCATGTAATATAGCCTACACCTTCACAATAAATCCATTATTTATTTTAGACTGGTCTAAAGAAACATGATATGAAGAAAATGTAGTCTATTTCAGAAGAACAGAATAGCATACTCTGAGTTGTCTTTGTTAGGTCCTGATCTGGCTATGCCATATGGCTGTGGGCTACACTGTTCATTTAGCAGACAAGATTAGCTTAGAATTCTATGGCATTAGTTTATAGTATGAAGAATACAACTGAACAAAGCTGAATAAAATAGAAAGGATATCTTCTCCAAACGATTTGAGGGAGTGTGCACATGCGGCTATTCATTGTTGAGCAGTTAACAAAGAAACAGGTACCCCTATATGCTTAATTTAGAGTTGTTTATGTAATGTTAGTTGTGATACAAAGGTTGGGCTATAAGTTTAGATTTTAATACATTCTAAGGCTGCATGACACGACTCTAATGATGATTTGAAAAAAGTTGCATGAAAGGCATGAGCTCTGCTTTTTTTTGTGCAGGCTGTACACACTTCATCAGTCTCTTATTCACAATTTGACAAGCACTTGATAATAACTCGGATTTCCCAGCGCAATCCCCTTGTGTGGCTGTAATGCCTTTTTTTCGCGGCGAGTAGCCGTTGTGCCCTTGGGCCGAATATAATAATTTTAATTCCCTTCTCCCTTTGTGCTGCGTGCTTCAACTCACATCCCACTCACATGGCTCTCCATCACGTGATTGGGTCTTTCTCACATGCTACAAGTGAAGACATACACATACGCACGCGTCCTATCCATTTCCGAGGCGCATATTGAAGATATTAGAACTGTCCGCATTTACTTTTCGTTAGCCAACAAGATGAGTAGGCCTAACGAACAGCAAAAGCACTAGCTTATGTCAATCTACTATCCCCCATAGTACAAAAGTTGCCCGATTCTGTCCGAGAAATAAATATTCCAAACATAGTCTGGGACAGTTGTGGGATGTGATAGATCCCAAATTAATACAACCACTAGCATCCCAAAGACATTTTTACGCTATAAGGCTGACGCAACACATCAGAACGTTTAGCTTGACATTTTTTATAAATTATTGGGCTATTTTTTCACATTACAAGAACAGCAATGCACACACGGCAGTAGGCTATAAGTGCGAATGTATGCCAATTAGGCTCTACACCCATTGTAAAGCGGATTAATGTGCTTAATTTTAAGAAGTTATTTGGCCACATGAGTTGTGATGCAAACCTTATCAAAACATAGAGGCTTATGGGCTCCCAAGTGGCACAGAAGTCTAAGGCACTGCATATCAGTGCTAGAGTTGTCACTACAGACCCTGGTTCGATTCCAGGCTGTATCACAACTGGCCGTGATTGGGAGACCTATATGGTGGCACACAAATGGCCCAGCGTCATCCGGGTTAAGGGAGGGTTTGGCCGGGGTAGGCCGTCATTGTAAATAACAATTGGTTTTTAACTGACTTGCTTAGTTAAATAAAACATTAATAAAATATGGTCTAGGCTACAGGTCTGGGACATTGATTTGGAAAAGTTTCTAAAAATAGGTATGTATTGTTTCTTGCCTTATGCTGGGCATCATTCATAAGTGATAATATATAATATATAAATTGATAGGCTAATATTGTCACCCATCAGACTATTCTTGATTTAATCTTGTCTTTACATATACTAAATAATGTGTGAAATTGGTTTTGATTTAGAATGGACCATTATCAAGCATATGGCTTGAAACAGGGGGGATACATGTCATCTATGCACTTAAATAGCGAATGGAGGACACTTTTCCCATGGTTCATTTTCATGCCAGCCAGGTAGGCTATACTCCTGTAAAGACAAGTAATGTGCTTAATATTAGGAATGTTGAGAAATAAATATATTAGGCCTAGCCTATAGAAAACTGATGGGATCCTCCTCTTTTTAATAGAGGCTATCACTCTGATTTCTCACACAATAGCATAGCCTATAGAAATGTTGCGCAACATGAGCTCATGAAGTGTTTGATTAGATTTTTGATTACATTTGCATTGATGTCAAAGGGATTAGAGGGACCATAGAGTGCTGAGTACCAGGCAGTTAGCAAGTTTGGTAGGCTACTAATGACCATCAGCAGCATCAGAGCTTGGAGAAGCCTAATTACCATGACTGAACAACCATGTGGAATTTGACTGCCTTCATGACTTAATACAGTCACCACGCCACAGAGGCAGGGTGTCTGCTGACACGGAACCCAAACCGGCTGTGCACGTGCACCATCATGCTCCATCGTGCACCATCATGCTCCATCGTGCACCATCATGCTCCATCGTGCATAAATATATTTTGTCCCCCCACACCAAACGCGATCACGAAACGCAGGTTAAAATATCTAATCAAACTCTGAACCAATTACATTAATTTGGGGACAGGTCGAAAAGCATTAAACATTTATGGCAATTTAGCTAGCTAGCTTGCACTTACGTGATGACTCATGTGAGAAGGGTGCATAATAAAGAGAGACCTTTCCAGTGCTCCTGCTGTGGAAAAAGATTTTTTCAAAAATGTATATATATATATATATATATATATACTGTATATACAGTACCAGTCAAAAGTTTGGACACACTTACTCATTTAAGGGTGTTTCTTTATTTTTACTATTTTCTACATTGTAAACACATCAAACCTGTAGTAACCAAAAAAAGAGTTAAACAAATCAAAATATATTTTATATTCGAGATTCTTCAAAGTAGCCACCCTTTGCCTTGACAGACCCAAGTTGAATGGTTCAAGTGTGTTGCAGACAGGCCATGTGTAGCCAATGTGATTTACAGGATTTATTTTTATCAGGATACTTTCTGGCTGCAGTGTTTTTATTATTTGGCTTTATCGGCTATTTTTACATACAGTAGTTGGCAATAGAAGTGACTTTTTAGGTTTGTGTCATTTTCATTTTGATTTGGATTGAATTTTGATTAACCACATGACAATGATTTTGAGATACGAAGACGTTATTATAAATTAAATTAAACTGTTCCATGAAAATGTGCATATGAAAACCATAACTGGCACACAGTTCGGTAGAAATGGTAAGATAAATTGGAAAGTTTGATGAGAAATGAGAAAGTTTGCTGACTCCGGGTGTAGTATTACTGGAGAGTAGCGGAAGAATCTGAGAAAGCCAGTAGGAGCAGAGGAGGATGGTCTGGACAGGTTTTTTCTTCTGGTTATTGTGATCTCTGGCTCTCTCTTGAGTCATGTGTGTCCTATTTTATCAAACAGTGTGCTTATTAAAGCATCTGACAAGCTCAATGCATACATGGTGTGTGTCTACATATGGAAGAATACACGTTTAATAAGGTCGACCAAATCGACTTGTCAAAAGAACAGACAACTTTCAATCGACCAATACTTGTTTTAGTCGGGGTCAGCCCTAATCAAAACAAATCATAATGAGGCCCTGTAGCTGTCTTATTCCTTCTTCACTGCATTGTCTTTCACCTTATTGCATCCTCTGGTAAAAATGTACACTCCTATGTGATCACAACCTCCTCTCCTCTCTCTCCCCAGTGAGCTGTGAGATGGTGGGAGGTGATTTATTTGCCTGTTGGTTACTGTGCAATAAGCCACTAAGAGAGGAGACACATGGTGCGTTCCTCTGCGCAGGCATTTCTGACACATGCCAGATCCTACAACGCCTGGATAGGCATTTTACTTATCAGCTAACCACATATTGTATATCAATCTGTTGCCTAAAGACGTGGCAGGCAACCATTGGTTGATGCGTGCAATGTCTGAGCAGGGGAACGTGACCACAGTGATCAGTCTGCTCAGATGACCTTTGACCCGTTCGGTCTCCTGTGAACTAGCCCCAGACGACCAGGAGGCTCCCTGCATGAATCTTTATGAGCGGTTGGAACATTTGGTCCTGGATGTCTGCTATGTGTGCAGGATTGTGTTCCAGTCCAGCTCTAGCACCTGATTAAACATATCCTAAAAGGTACTGCATGGTCAATCTGACGTCTGCTTTGGCCGTGAAGCATTTACAGGGATACGGCCTCTGCAGTAGTCAGGGCATTCATTCTTCTTGCGCTTCACGGAGCAGCGTTGAGCTGTTGAGAAGGAAGTTGTCAAGAATGTAAGTTTGTGTTTATACAGGACCTCCTGCCCCCACCTACCATCAACCAATCATGTCAATGCGGATCTCTACCCTCCGCATTGTTACAAAATTTGGGAGGCGCCCGGCGATGCGGTACGGAGATCAATTTGGCCTCGGCAAGCCTCTGGAGGGTCCACAACTGCGTCACAACCTCCATACGGAGCCTTCGACCACATTTTCAGATCAAGCATAAATTGTTTCTAAGCCTGCGCAGACTGTGACACCTGTATGTGGTTCATATGTCCCTTCCTGCATGCTGGATGCTTACCTGCCTAACAAGACCTTACTGTGATCTCCACTCCTCCTAGACATGTGTCCCTGTCCCCATTCCAGTGGAGAACAGGATGTGTATGAATATGGATGCTATCAGGGGCTGTAATGACCATCTGTTCTGCTTTCAACCGGGCTATTTCAGCCTAGTCATTTGACAGAGGCTACACACAGAAATAACTTAGCACACAGAGGGAAAGCTCGGCTGCCTTGTATTATTTTTCTGAATTATTGATGGAATAATCATGGATGTTTTCAATTCCAGCCCCACAAGGCGATCCAAACAGGGCCCAATCTTGTAAGAATTGATTGCCAATTCTATTGCTAGTGAAGTTTGGAGTGGAACCTGAAATTAGTTAGAAATTGAGCTGCAGTAGGGCCAATATTGCAGTTTGTGGCTATGATTTCATATAGCCTGCCCTGAATAGTGAATGTAGTGACTGAACCGTATAAGGCCCCAGGAAACAGTGTGGGAAACTGAGGAACGTGATCTCTTGATGGATGACGCGTCCTCTTACAAGTGTAAAATAAACTGGTAAAACAAGCCTGCAAAAAAATATGCCAGACAGCAGACACTATACCAGCCTCGCTCAGGGGGTTTTACTGTCCCTTTAAATCCGGAGCCCTCAGCCCGCCCTCAGATGGGAACACCCGTAGTCAAGCCTTAGCGGGAGACTGGGGCGGTTGTCTGGTTTCGGAGCATCATCTAATCCGCGTTGCAGGGAGGCAATTTTTAATGGCCATGCCGAGAAAAAGGCTTTTCTAAACCGCCAGAGACGGCCCGATGAAACGGAGGCGGCGGAGGTCTGTGGGCTTGGGGTATTCTCACAACCAGGACTCGGGAGCTTACTCAACAGCGAGGCCGAGGGAAAGGAGACAAGTGACGGGCGTGCTCCAGCTGTCCTCGCCGAGGCTCGTTGTGCCAGCTGGGTAAACTATTCCGTAACGTCCAGAACTGCTTGCCTCTCACTCCCCCCTCCGTTATTTAGCGCGATGATAGAAAATGTTCCTCCGACGCTCAGTGGGTGTGCGAGTCGTGTGGATCGCTGATTCGCCTTAATTTTAAACGAGACAACCACAAAAGAGGGGTGACCCAGTATGGAATCAGTGCCGCGCGATTCATGCCGCGTCGGTTCAGGTTCTCTTGGGTGATAATGCAGGTGCTCTGTGCGCACATAGGACGATGTAACAAGTCCCCCAACTGTGTTAGATAAACAAATAAACAAGGTTTCCGCAACGATAAAAGGAGTCAAACCAACGGTGTTTGTTTGAACATTGTACATCCCTCAGCACATTCTATACAGATGGTCCCGTGGGCGTTGAGCGGCTTGTGTGTGTATTGGTGATGGTGCAACAGCATCGAGCGAGGCGAGAGCGCACTGAAAGAAGAGGGGCTGTTTGGAAAGAGGAGGAGGGGGGGGGGTTCTTTGACATCGACCGCCACTCCGCCAGCTTACATCAGCAGACAGCCCTACCTACCTGTTATTTATGCCCTCCGCTGTTTAACTGTAAACAGCGTCTCGTATGTCTCTGTCTCCCCCACACACATACTTACCCTAGCCTTATCTTTCTCCCATCAATCAAACCGTGCAGGACCCTCTTGCTCATCCGCCGGTTACCACAAGGCAGATGATGAGATGTCTGGGACTACTTCTCAGGCGGATCCCACAGATGCCACGGCGCGGACGATTCTGCTCAACCAACCCCAGAACACCAAATTCTGTGATAACCATGTCAGGTAAAATTTAATATGGCTACAGCATCTTTATCATCAAGTCTGCCTTTCCAGACGGTTTGTGATATTATGATTGCCTACAATACAGTTTGTTGATACTTTTAGGAATTTGTTTTTTTATTTTGTTTTAGTTAAATTGTTTTTGTGATTGCCCAATGGTCTTATTATTGATAGGCTATAGGAAATAATGGGCCATTTACGGAACAGTAAATTATGGTTGTAAATTATAATCAATTATGTATTGAATGACCTCCGATGATTGGAGAAAGGCATCAACGGGTTGTTGTTTTAGGACTTCCCTGTTATTGTCAGTCTGAGGAAAGTGCTTCACATGAACATTTAGGCTACTGTCATGTGACCGATTTTAGCATTTTTCTTTTGCGCGTCATATCAAAACATCTAAGGTTTTTTGTTGAGCTTCACAATCAATTTAATATATTTTCGGTTGATTTGGACATGATCGGTCCCATGACTTGAATGGGATTTGTGCCACAAATGCTAAATTGTTAGCATGTGGAAACAGTGCCTGGGAAACTAAACTAAATCATGGATTTCTGTCATATCTTGTCCATAGACTACTTACAGGGTAAGGAAACCAATGTGTAATTTTGTAATTTGGGTGAACTATTCCTTTAATCGATAATGACTCGTGTATTTTTAAAGCAGGCACTGAAAGAAATGTAACTACAGAGAGTTAATAGAACTGCCTCAGATGGTAATGGAAGAGATTTAGTAGTCAAGCATGAAATAGAATAGAACAGGTTCCATTCAAAGTTTGAAAGAAATTTGTTTTGCTCAGGAAAAATATCCCCAAATCTAACAAGATCTACAGTATGATCCAGGTCTGGTCACTGGTCATTTTACTCTGTGCTGTCCTGATCAGATGAAGCAAACAACCTTCTCACACTACATTTTAAAATGGATACTAATTCCTTCAATTCAGGAAGTAGTCTGAAATTACAATTATCTTCTATGCTTTTCAATTAGGAAAAATTGCAATTGGAATTTGGCTTACCTTCTGAATTCCCTGGAATTTAAATTGTTCCCAACCCTGGTAAGCAGAGGATCTGGCCTTAACAAATCCAGTCTCTAAAGTGAAAACATTCACAACCAGTTGGTTAATGATTTGGTGTGTGGCTATCTCTCATGGGCAGGGTTCTGGGTAGGGCCCAAACAGAATCTTCATTTGTGTGGAATCTCTTTGACAAACACCCTCCCAGCTGTCGGCTGCATATTCGATGGTGACGACGACACTGGAGCTATAAAGTCCTATAGCTTTGCAGACCAATGTATTGTTTTACATTTGTTATTACCCCTCAGTGTATTTATGTTGACTTGAGGAGATATAGGGTTGAGCGCAGTGGTGTGCAGCGCAGTGGTGTGCAGCGCAGTGGTGTGCAGCGCAGTGGTGTGCAGCGCAGTGGTGTGCAGCGCAGTGGTGTGCAGCAATGTCGGAATGTTCAAATAGGACATTTGTAGAATAGTTATGCTTCTCTGTTATGTAGAATAGGAAATCATGTTGGCTTTATATGCCCTACAACTCTATCTGGAACATTTAGGAGACTACGCCCTCCTGAACATTACCCTGCCGCCTATAGAATCCATCAGGTCCTAGTTACGTGGGGCAATCGGAAAACACACCTCACCGATCTGTCTTTACTGTCAGGAGATTAAATTCTGCTCTGAAAGGGGCCTATTTCAGGTCCGTTAATGAGATTAAGGTGGGCCTTCGTCAAATTGTCTCATTGGATCACCAGGCCATTTACTGGTCTGTGATTGGACAGTCTGTCTCTGGAGCCATGCCCCGTGTATGTCTGTGTTTTGTGTTTTAGGGCTTCACTGGTCCTATTTATTACTCTGAGATTAAATTCCTATAGCTCTTATCCCCTCATCTCTTCTGTTTTCTTCTTCCACCTCTTGTTTTCCTCTTCTTCTTCCACCTCTTTTGTTTTCTTCTTCCACCTCTTCTGTTTTCTTCTTCCACCTCTTCTGTTTTCTTCTTCTACCTCTTCTGTTTTCTTCTTCCACCTCTTCTGTTTTCCTCTTCCACCTCTTCTGTTTTCCTCTTCCACCTCTTCTGTTTTCCTCTTCCACCTCTTCTGTTTTCCTCTTCCACCTCTTCTGTTTTCCTCTTCCACCTCTTCTGTTTTCCTCTTCCACCTCTTCTCTGCCTTCACTACATGTTTTCTTCACGTCCCTGTGTCAAATCAAATTCTATTTGTCACATGCGCCGAATACAACAGGTGTAAACCTTACAGTGAATTGCTTACTTACAAGCCCTTAACCAACAATGCTTTAAGAAGTTAAGAAAAAAATAGATAAGTAAAATAAAAATAAATAAATAAAAATAATTAAACGGCAGCAGTAAAATAGCAATAGCGAGTCGATGTGCGGGGCACCGGTTAGTCGAGGTAATTGAGGTATTGTGTCCCTGTGTATCTGTGTCCCTTTGTCCCTGTGCATGAGTGAAAATCTCCTCCACCTATCAATCAGTTGCCACAGCAACACAACCACTGTTAACAAATACTTGGCGTAGATGTTGTTCCTGACACTGCTCGAGGATCAGCTTAAACTCGACAGTTTCCTAACCTTAACCATTAGGGAAGAAATGTACAAACGGACCATACATCAGTCTCGAGGCGCAATCATAACTCATTAACAAACACAGTAACCACAGTAACACTCAGCCAACCACCTTAGATCTGTTACATCTCAATATACTGTAATTACCACAACCATAAACTGCCCTGATACCATCACAGCAATTACATGGCCACATTATAAACAAACATTTGTTCCTTTCTATACATCGAACACTAGCAACCAACTACTTTATGACAGAACTTGTGTGTGTGGTATCATTTGTCTGTTAGGTTAGATATAAACCAACAGAGATGGCCACCTCGCTTCGCGTTCTTAGGAAACTATGCAGTTTTTTTGTTTTTTTTACCTGTTATTTCTTACATTAGTACCCCAGGTCATCTTAGGTTTCATTACATACAGTCGAGAAGAACTACTGAATATAAGAGCAGCGTCAACTCACTATCAGTACGACCAAGAATATGACTTTCGCGAAGCAGATCCTGTGTTCTGCCTTTCACCCAGGACAACGGAATGGATCCCAGCCGGCGACCCCCAAAAAAAACAACTTCGTAAAAGAGGGAAACGAGGCGGTCTTCTGGTCAGACTCCGGAGACGGGCACATCGTGCACCACTCCCTAGCATTCTTCTCGCCAATGTCCAGTCTCTTGACAACAAGGTTGATGAAATCCGAGCAAGGGTAGCATTCCAGAGGGACATCAGAGACTGTAACGTTCTTTGCTTCACGGAAACATGGCTCACTGGAGAGACTCTATCGGATTCGGTGCAGCCAGCTGGTTTCTCCACGCATCGCGCCGACAGAAACAAACACCTTTCTGGTAAGAAGAGGGGCGGGGGCGTATGCCTTATGGCTAACGAGATGTGGTGTGATCACAAAAACATACAGGAACTCAAATTCTTCTGTTCACCTGATTTAGAATTCCTCACAATCAAATGGTCACCGCATTATCTACCAAGAGAATTCTCTTCGATTATAATCACAGCCGTATATATTCCCCCCCAAGCAGACACATCGATGGCTCTGAACAAACTTTATTTGACTCTTTGCAAACTGGAATCCATACATCCTGAGGCGGCATTCAAATCAAATCAAATCAAATTTATTTGTCACATACACATGGTTAGCAGATGTTAATGCGAGTGTAGCGAAATGCTTGTGCTTCTAGTTCCGACAATGCAGTAATAACCAACAAGTAATCTAACTAACAATTCCTAAACTACTGTCTTATACACAGTGTAAGGGGATAAAGAATATGTACATAAGGATATATGAATGAGTGATGGTACAGAGCAGCATAGGCAAGATACAGTAGATGGTATCGAGTACAGTATATACATATGAGATGAGTATGTAAACAAAGTGGCATAGTTAAAGTGGCTAGTGATACATGTATTACATAAGGATGCAGTCGATGATATAGAGTACAGTATATACGTATGCATATGAGATGAATAATGTAGGGTAAGTAGCATTATATAAGGTAGCATTGTTTAAAGTGGCTAGTGATATATTTACATCAATTCCCATTATTAAAGTGGCTAGAGTTGAGTCAGTGTCAGTGTGTTGGCAGCAGCCACTCAATGTTAGTGGTGGCTGTTTAACAGTCTGATGGCCTTGAGATAGAAGCTGTTTTTCAGTCTCTCGGTCCCAGCTTTGATGTACCTGTACTGACCTCGCCTTCTGGATGATAGCGGGGTGAACAGGCAGTGGCTCGGGTGGTCTCCCTAAGACTCCCTAAATTGTATCAGCATATCGATTGCCAACCAGGGCTGGCAAAACCTTGGATCACTGTTATTCTAACTTCCGCGACGCATATAAGGCCCTGCCCCGCCCTCCTTTCGGAAAAGCTGACCACGACTCCATTTTGTTGATCCCTGCCTACAGACAGAAACTAAAACAAGAAGCTCCCACGCTGAGGTCTGTCCAACGCTGGTCCGACCAATCTGATTCCACACTCCAAGACTGCTTCCATCACGTGGACTGGGATATGTTTCATATTGCGTCAGACAACAACATTGACGAATACGCTGATTCGGTGTGCGAGTTCATTAGAACGTGCGTTGAAGATGTTGTTCCCATAGCAACGATTAAAACATTCCCAAACCAGAAACCGTGGATTGATGGCAGCATTCGCGTGAAACTGAAAGCGCGAACCACTGCTTTTAATCAGGACAAGGTGACTGGAAACATGACCGAATACAAACAGTGCCGCTATTCCCTCCGCAAGGCAATCAAACAAGCTAAGCGTCAGTATAGAGACAAAGTAGAATCTCAATTCAACGGCTCAGACACGAGGTATGTGGCAGGGTCTACAGTCAATCACGGATTACAAAAAGAAAACCAGCCCCGTCACGGACCAGGATGTCTTGCTCCCAGGCAGACTAAATAACTTTTTTGCCTGCTTTGAGGACAATTCAGTGCCACTGACACGGCCTGCAACGAAAACATGCGGACTCTCCTTCACTGCAGCCGAGGTGAGTAAAACATTTAAACGTGTTAACCCTCCCAAGGCTGCAGGCCCAGACGGCATCCCCAGCCACGCCCTCAGAGCATGCGCAGACCAGCTGGCTGGTGTGTTTACGGTCATATTCAATCAATCCCCATCCCAGTCTGCTGTTCCCACATGCTTCAAGAGGGCCACCATTGTTCCTGTTCCCAAGAAAGCTAAGGTAACTGAGCTAAACGACTACCGCCCCGTAGCACTCACTTCCGTCATCATGAAGTGCTTTGAGAGACTAGTCAAGGACCATATCACCTCCACCCTACCTGACACCCTAGACCCACTCCAATTTGCTTACCGCCCAAATAGGTCCACAGACGATGCAATCTCAACCACACTGCACATTGCCCTAACCCATCTGGACAAGAGGAATACCTATGTGAGAATGCTGTTCATCGACTACAGCTCGGCATTTAACACCATAGTACCCTCCAAGCTCGTCATCAAGCTCGAGACCCTGGGTCTCGACCCCGCCCTGTGCAACTGGGTACTGGACTTCCTGACGGGCCGCCCCCAGGTGGTGAGGGTAGGCAACAACATCTCCACCCCGCTGATCCTCAACACTGGGGCCCCACAAGGGTGCGTTCTGAGCCCTGTCCTGTACTCCCTGTTCACCCACGACTGCATGGCCACACACGCCTCCAACTCAATCATCAAGTTTGCGGACGACACAACAGTGGTAGGCTTGATTACCAACAACAACGAGACGGCCTACAGGGAGGAGGTGAGGGCCCTCGGAGTGTGGTGTCAGGAAAATAACCTCACACTCAACAACAATAAAACTAAGGAGATGATTGTGGACTTCAGGAAACAGCAGAGTGAACACCCCCCTATCCACATCGATGGAACAGTAGTGGAGGGGGTAGTAAGTTTTAAGTTCCTCGGCATACACATCACAGACAAACTGAATTGGTCCACCCACACAGACAGCATCGTGAAGAAGGCGCAGCAGCGCCTCTTCAACCTCAGGAGGCTGAAGAAATTCGGCTTGTCACCAAAAGCACTCACAAACTTCTACAGATGCACAATCGAGAGCATCCTGGCGGGCTGTATCACCGCCTGGTACAGCTACTGCTCCGCCCACAACCGTAAGGCTCTCCAGAGGGTAGTGAGGTCTGCACAACGCATCACCGGGGGCAAACTACCTGCCCTCCAGGACACCTACACCACCCGATGTTACAGGAAGGCCATAAAGATCATCAAGGACAACAACCACTCGAGCCACTGCCTGTTCACCCCGCTATCATCCAGAAGGCGAGGTTAGTACAGGTGCATCAAAGCTGGGACCGAGAGACTGAAAAACAGCTTCTATCTCAAGGCCATCAGACTGTTAAAGAGCAACCACTAACGACTCAACTCCAGCCACTTTAATAATGGAAATTGATGGGAAATGATGTAAAATATATCACTAGCCACTTTAAACAATGCTACCTAATATAATGTTTACATACCCTACATTATTCATCTCATATGTGTACGTATATACTGTACTCTATATCATCTACTGCATCTTTATGTAATGCATGCATCACTAGCCACTAACTATGCCACCTTGTTTACATACTCATCTCATATGTATATACTGTACTCGATACCATCTACTGTATCTTGCCTATGCTGCTCTGTACCATCACTCATTCATATATCTTTATGTACATATTCTTTATTCCCTTACACTTGTGTGTGTATAAGACAGTAGTTTTGGAATTGTTAGTTAGATTACTTGTTGGTTATTACTGCATTGTCGGAACTAGAAGCACAAGCATTTCGCTACACTCGCATTAACATCTGCTAACCATGTGTATGTGACAAATAAAATTTGATTTGATTTGAAACTAGATTAGATATAAGCAGGTTTAACGTGTGAATCAGATGAGGTATGAACACACTGAGGTACCAGAAGAAGGTGTGTGTATCTGGGTCAGCAGGTGCTGTCATGTCTGCTATTTGATGTCCTGGTCCTTGTGTGTGACTGTGGGCTCATCTCCAAGGAGTCTTACCTGTGATGGAGGATTTACATACTTTCTTACACACAAATGTACACATAAACACACCCTTGACTTAGCTATATTGGCCAGGATAACGACGGGCCCTGAAGGGAAGGCTGGTAGTTATGTTTGTCTCTCAAAGAACTCTTACAGTTGTTGGCTATTATCAATGCTAATAATTGCTGTTGTCTGAGCCATACAGGTGATTGACTGACAAGGTGAGCCTTCCAAGGCCTCATACACCCCTATTTAGGGGGTTTGGTCTCAATATAAAGCTTTGAACAGTGAGGTTCGCTCCATTTGCAGGAGTGTGAAGGTGTGCAGCCCATAATAGATCCTTGGTAACACTTTACTTGACACCCAACGCCATAACATGTTATGCCGCGGTCATAACCATGTCATACTGTGTCATAACAGCTGACATACCTTGTCATAACCTGTCATAAATGGTCAAAACACTGTCATGACCCATATATTTACACCTGTGACTTATATTGTGTTATTTTATGGCTGGTTATGACACCTGCATTTATTCAAATGTGTTTTTTCCCTGACAAGAAGTTTCCTTTTGTTTCCAAGTTTGTTTCTTATGTCCTTTGTTGTTGTCATGTTTTTTTTCCATCATATTTTAAATAACTTGTATAAAATACTCTTTATGGCAATGTCATAAATCTTTATGACCATCCTGTGTCACTTAACTTGGACTAAGAAAATACACTTCACCATTTGTCTGTTAGATGAGATATAAGCAGCTTTAATGTGTGGGTCAGATGTGCTTATCGCAACACACTGTAGTACCAGAAGAAGGTGTGTGTGCGCGTGCTTGCACGTGTGTGTGTGTGTGCGTGTGTTTACACGTGTGCGTGTGTTTACGCGTGCGTGCGTGTGTGTGCGTGTGTGTGTGTGTGTGTGTGTGTATCCGTATCCGGTTCAGCTGTTGCGTCTGCTATTAGATATCCTGGTCTTTGTGTGTGACTGTGGGCTTGTTGCAGGGAGACCATTTTTTTAAGGGCCAAGAGAAATCCTTTTCCAGACCGCCAGAGACGGGCCGATGAAACAGAGACGGTCTGTGGGCTTCAGAACATGTTCAAATAACAGGAACATGCTGTTGACATGTAGGCTGTGGTGTAATGGAATGTCTTTCCTTGTGTGGTGGGTTTTAACACTTATGCAGGTGTCATAACCAGCCATAATATCATATCCAACCGGTCTGAATGTGTGTCATGACAGTTATAGCCATGTTATAATGCTAGCTATAGGAAAGTGCCACCTGATCCGGTAATGTTTTGCTGCCTGTAACAGGAATTTCCAGTTGAACAAAAAGGAGGGCAGCGGTTGAAAACAGATAAAAAATAATTTCAGTTCAATTGCAAGTTGCAACATGCAGCTCCTGGAGACGGGCCTTTTTCTCTTCTAACTAGACACCACCGAATGTTCTCTAAACATCAACCTGAGAGGATTGTACCAAGTTAAAACAGAAGGCACTGTCGTTGCCTGCTGCTACAGAATCACACAGTATTCATATTGTCATCAACACTATAAGAATCAGTGTGTCCTCGGTCCTTACACCTTCAGGAGCTCTCACGTCATTCACTGTTAACGATATGAGAACAATCCAGAAGATCCGGTCTAGTGACCATCAATCAGTACACAAAGGAGAGTCACAAATAGAACACTGGAAGTCCTGGGCATTACAGAAAAGGGAAAACATAAATATGCCAATCATTGTTAATGACTATTAACTGAATATTAATGTTATTCATCTTAAATATTCCCATTTCACCGCCATAGGACATTTTGAGTCTAATTGTGTTGTCTCTGTAATGGGATTTCATGTGCATCGATCATTTTAGTGGAGATTTTTGAAGAATGTTTTGAAGAAGGGATTTAAACTCTAGTGACTACCTCTGTGTTACCTTGGAAAACACTGAGAAAGTTTCTGAAAAAGAAAATCAAAGTCCCTATTTTTGTCTACAGTATACTCACAGCCCAAGGGGGGTTACTTTTTTGGTGTGCGTATTTGTGTTTCATTACCGTGGTGACGAACCCTGTGTTGTACATGTATCCTCCCTCCTCCTACTTCTCCTCCTTCTCAGTACCACTAAGTACGGCGTGCTCACCTTCCTGCCCCGTTTCCTGTACGAGCAGATCCGCCGGGCCGCCAATGCCTTCTTCCTCTTCATCGCCCTGATGCAGGTAGGCCACGCCCAGTACATGTGGTTTACTCTGGAGGGAGCATTCAGATAGAAATGTGTTGACAAGATATGATTATCTGTGGAGTAGAACTATGAAACAAATCCGCTCTATCCATTACATTTCTATCTGTAACCTGCACTGACAACCTGACCGTGTCTAGCCAAACCGTCAGCGTTTCTTCAACATTGTCTCTGCGCTCTTCCTCTCAGCAAATCCCTGATGTGTCTCCTACGGGTCGCTACACCACTCTGGTACCACTCATCTTCATCCTCACTGTGGCCGGGATCAAAGAGATCATAGAGGACTATGTAAGTAGGACGGACACAGGTCAGCAGTGACGGGTCAACTCCTCCGCTGTAGAACAACACCCTGCAGAGTTTATAAATCTCCACCTCTGTTCCAAAACAATTGCTTAGCCGGCACAGTGCCATTCTTGTGCATCTAATGTGAAAGAAAAGGGGAGCGAGACTGGTAAGGAGCTCACCCCCCCCCTCTCTGTCTCTTTACAGCAAAGACACAAGGCAGACAACACAGTCAACAAGAAAAAGACCACAGGTATTGGACATGTGTGAAGCCGTGCTAGTCAGTTTCAGGAGTGAATTCCATGTAGCTTATGGGAATAGACTGTTGTGCTATAGGAAAGAGCAGCAGTATATGACGTGTTTAGGCTAACAGCTCTGTTGTCATTGTGTCTCAGTTCTGAGGAATGGAGCCTGGCAGACTATCATATGGAAACAGGTACCATTACCCTCATCCTCTCAATAGCCTGTCTGACTAGTGGTTACAGATGGAGCCCACACTTTCCACAACACACCTGAACATGGAAAATGTCCTAACTAAGACTGCATGGCTCATTCTGTACCTCTCCAGAATGTTCTCTGGCATTTTTCTTCACGTTGTTGAGTATCCTTTCTATCTAATGCTGAGCTTGTTCTGACCGAGGGACGCGTCAGACTTAAACATCCACAGTAAAGCTACTTGCTGCTCACTGTCACTTTCTCTCTCCCTCTCTCCACCATCCCTCCCGCTCTCCACCATCCCTCCCGCTCTCCACCATCCCTCCCTCTCTCCACCATCCCTCCCTCTCTCCACCATCCCTCCCTCTCTCTTCCCCCCCATTCATTTTCAATGTCATTCTCACCTCATGCTGTTGCATTTCTGTGTCCTGGCCACAAGGTGGCAGTAGGAGACATAGTGAAGGTGACCAATGGGCAGCATCTTCCAGCTGACATGGTCATAGTGTCCTCCAGGTTGGTTTGCGGTCTTGTGTTTTTGTGTGGTCAGTGTTAGTTAAAGTGGTGTTTGATCAGTGTTGTCAGTCTAGTAATAGGGGAGGCATTGAGGGTTGTCACCATTATGTTTGATCAATGATTCAATATTGTCATTTGACCGTTGCATAGATGAATGTTGTGGTAAAGTTGGACTCCATCTCTCTCCACAGTGAGCCTCAGGCCATGTGTTATACTGAGACCTCCAACCTGGATGGAGAAACCAACCTGAAAATCAGACAGGTGAGATGCGTGCGGAATGACCCCAATGCTGTGCTTTATCAACCTCCGGAGGAGCTGGTGATGGGACTGTGTGTGTGTATTTCAGGGTCTCCCTCTCACAGCTGGTCTCCAGTCTCTGGAGGAGCTGATGGGACTGTGTGTGTGTGTATTTCAGGGTCTCCCTCTCACAGCTGGTCTCCAGTCTCTGGAGGAGCTGATGGGACTGTGTGTGTGTGTATTTCAGGGTCTCCCTCTCACAGCTGGTCTCCAGTCTCTGGAGGAGCTGATGGGTCTCTCTGGCCGTCTGGAGTGTGAAGAGCCCAACAGACACCTGTATGACTTCACTGGGACTCTACGCCTGGACAACCAAAAGTACTGATCTCTTTCTCTCTCTCTCTTATATTTATATTATTTTTGGGGTTACTGCCAGGGCCCAGGTCTGGCAGTACTGCTCTAGCAGGCCCAGGCTCTGCTGAAGGCCATGTGCTCAAATTTGTCTCCATTCTTTAAGATTGGTGTTATTGATTCCAGGTGTCAGGGAAATAACCTACACTCAGGATCAAATGAAATGTTGCACTAGTGAGTTTGAGCATCTCATTTAGGATTCCATCAGGGTCCGCATGCTTTTTTAAATTTGAGGTGCCTGACGTTTCTTATAGAGCCTCCTGGTCAGTAATGGAGTCCAGTGGATTTGATTGTCCTTTATAGATTTTTCTAGTCCATTAAGCTTCTCATGAATTTGGTGTTGTTTGTGTCAATGTGAACAGTGTTGTATAAATGGGTCATCCATATCTCTCCATTTTCTATCGCTAATTCCTCTAGTTTAGATTTTTTTTTAGGTTTTTCAGAAGTTGTTTGTGTTTATGGACTCCTCACTGTCAGATGCTTGCTGTTGTAATGCGCTTTTTTTGGTTGTCACACCCTGGTCGAAATATATTATGTTTATTCTTCATTTATTCGGTCAGTCCAGGGTGTGACATGGGTTATTGTGGTGTGTTTTTGTCTTTGGGTTTTGTGGGGTGTCTAGCATTGTCTATGGCTGCCTGAGGCGGTTCTCAATCAGTCAGGTGATTATCGTTGTCTCTGATTGGGAACCATATTTAGGCAGCCATATTCTTTGAGTGTTTGGTGGGTGATTGTTCCTGTCTCTGTGTTTATATTCACCAGATAGGCTGTATAGTTTTTTCACGTTTCCGTCAGAGGCAGCCGGAGAGAGGAGCCGGCGATACGAGGGAACACGGTTGGCTAGGAAGCCTGAGAGTCAGCCCCAAAAATTTCTTGGGGGGGGGCTCAGGGAGAGTGTGGCAGAGTCAGGAGTCAGACCTGAGCCAACTCTCCCTGTTTATCGTGAGGAGCCAAGGACGGCAGTGTAGCCTAGTGGTTAGATTGGACTAGTAACTGAAAGGTTGCAAGTTCAAATCCCCGAGCTGACAAGGTACAAAATCTGTCGTTCTTGCCCCTGAACAGGCAGTTAACCCACTGTTCCTAGGCCGTCATTGAAAATAAGAATTTGTTCTTAACTGACTTGCCTGGTTAAATAAAGGTAAAATAAAAAATAAAAAGGAGGAGACCAGAACCAGAGCCGGTGTTGGAGGTGAGCGAAGTAGAGACTGTGAAGGAGTTAATGGGGGAAATTGGAGGAGAGAAAAATGAGGGAGTTGCTGTGTTGGTGCTTTTTACATGGAATTCGCCCAACGGAACGTGTCAGGGATTTGATGGCTCCTTGGTCAGCGCTCCATACTCGTCCTGAGGTGCGTGTTAGTCGGCTGGTGAAGTTGGTGCCAGCCTCACACACCAGGCCTCCTGTGCACACCCCTAGCCTTGCACGTCCTGTGCCAACACTGCTCTCATGATATCCAGTACGCCTTCACGGTCTAGCCCATCCGGTGCCACCTCCACACACCAGCCCTCCGGTGGCAGCTCCCCGCACCAGGCTTCCTGTGCGTGTCCTCGGCCCAGTACCACCAGTGCCAGCACCACGCATCAGGCCTACAGTGCGCATCGCCTCTCCAGCGCTGCCGGAGCCTTCCTCCTCTCCTGCGCTGCCGGAGTCTCCCGCCTGTTCAGCGCAGCCAGAGCCTTCCTCCTCTACAGCGCTGCCGGAGTCTCCTGCCTGTTTAGCGCAGCCAGAGCCTTCCTCCTCTCCTGCGCTGCTGGAGTCTCCCGCCTGTTTAGCGCAGCCAGAGCCTTCCTCCTCTACAGTGCTGCTGGAGTCTCCCGCCTGTTTAGCGCAGCCCGAGCTGTCAGACTGCATGGAGCAGCCCGAGCTGTCAGTCTGCATCGAGCAGCCGGAGATGTCAGTCTGCATCGAGCAGCCGGAGATGCCAGTCTGCATGGAGCTGCCAGTCTGCATGGAGCTGCCAGTCTGCATGGAGCTGCCAGTCTGCATGGAGCTGCCAGTCTGCATGGAGCTGCCAGTCTGCATGGAGCAGCCAGAGCCGCCAGTCAGCATGGAGCAGCCAGATCCGTCAGTCAGCCAGACTCTTCCAGATCCGCCAGTCAGCCAGACTCTTCCAGATCCGCCAGTCAGCCAGACTCTTCCAGATCCGCCAGTCAGCCAGACTCTTCCAGATCCGCCAGTCAGCCAGACTCTTCCAGATCCGCCAGTCAGCCAGACTCTTCCAGATCCGCCAGTCAGCCAGACTCTTCCAGATCCGCCAGTCAGCCAGGATCTGCCGGATCCTACTACCTGGCTGAGCTTCCTCTCAGTCCCGGGCTTCCTCTCAGTGCCGAGCTTCCCCTCAGTGCCGAGCTTCCCCTCAGTCCCGAGCTGCCCCTCAGTCCAGTGGGGTTCTGGGTGAGGACTACTAGGCCATGGTCGGCGGCGAGGGTGGACTATCCTAGGACGCGAGGAGGGGGGACTAAGACATTTATAGAGTGGGTTCCACGTCCCGCGCCGGAGCCGCGACCATGGACAGACGCCCACCCGGACCCTCCCTATTGTTCTGATATGCGTCCGGGAGTCCGCACCTTAGGGGGGGGGTTCTGTCACGCCTTGGTCGAAATATATTATGTTTATTCTTCATTTATTCAGTCAGTCCAGGGTGTGACATGGGTTATTGTGGTGTGTTTTTGTCTTTGGGTTTTGTGGGGTGTCTAGCATTGTCTATGGCTGCCTGAGGCGGTTCTCAATCAGTCAGGTGATTATCGTTGTCTCTGATTGGGAACCATATTTAGGCAGCCATATTCTTTGAGTGTTTCGTGGGTGATTGTTCCTGTCTCTGTGTTTATATTCACCAGATAGGCTGTATAGGTTTTTCACGTTTCCGTCTGCTGTTTTTGTATATTTCAGTATTTTCATGTCTAGTCTACTTTCAACAATAAACATGAGTAACCACCACGCTGCATTTTGGTCCGCTCCTCCTTCAACAGAAGAAAGTCGTTACATTGGTGTACTTTTATAGTTTTAAAGTCTCACAGTAATTAAGGCATAATTCATAATTATTTGGGTCTCTGTGCTTTTGTTTTTCTCCTTGTAAAATTATAATCTGCATCAATCCAGTTGGCATCTGTGGTTTTTTTTGGTTAGTTTTTTAAAATCAATTTCAGTTGTGCTTCTTTTGCTGTTTGCCTGAATATGTAGTTGATGTTTTTTACTGCCATATTGATGCCTTCTTTACTGTGAGGTAATGTGGTATTCAGACAGTTATCTAAGAGTGTTTGGATATTTTGGTTCCAGGTTGCTTTCTGGTATTCTTCTGTACTGTTTTGAGCCCATCTGTATGAATTTCTGATGTTGTACAGCTTACTGGGCTGTGAATGTCTGATGTTGTACAGCTTACTGGGCTGTGAATGTCTGATGTTGTACAGCTTACTGGGCTGTGAATGTCTGATGTTGTACAGCTTACTGGGCTGTGAATGTCTGATGTTGTACAGCTTACTGGGCTGTGAATGTCTGATGTTGTACAGATTACTGGGCTGTGAATGTCTGATGTTGTACAGATTACTGGGCTGTGAATGTCTGATGTTGTACAGCTTACTGGGCTGTGAATGTCTGATGTTGTACAGCTTACTGGGCTGTGAATGTCTGTTGTACAGCTTACTGGGCTGTGAATGTCTGATGTTGTACAGCTTACTGGGCTGTGAATGTCTGATGTTGTACAGCTTACTGGGCTGTGAATGTCTGATGTTGTACAGCTTACTGGGCTGTGAATGTCTGATGTTGTACAGATTACTGGGCTGTGAATGTCTGATGTTGTGCAGCTTACTGGGCTGTGAATGTCTGATGTTGTACAGCTTACTGGGCTGTGAATGTCTGATGTTGTACAGCTTACTGGGCTGTGAATGTCTGATGTTGTACAGCTTACTGGGCTGTAAATGTCTGATGTTGTACAGATTACTGGGCTGTGAATGTCTGATGTTGTACAGCTTACTGGGCTGTGAATGTGGGGTTGTTTCCATGTCTGTTCTTTTGAGGAACAACGTAATTTGGCTGTGATCAGACAGAGGTGTTAGTGGCTTGACAGTGAATGAGCTGAGAGAGGAAAGGTCAATGTCTGTAATCATATAGTCTACTGTGCTCTGGCCAAGAGGTGAGCAGTAGGTGAATCTCCCCAAAGAGTCCCCCCGTAACCTACCATTGACAAAGTACAGACCCAGGCTTCTACAGAGCTGCAACAGATCCCTTCTGTTTTTGTTGATGTTGCTGTCACTGTTGTTTCTATGGGGGAGATGAAGACAGAGACACTATGGCCTGTAATAAAGCTGTCCCCTCATGTGCTCGTTAGATCAGGTAGTGTTCCTGTGTTCACATTTGTGTCCCCACAGATGAGCACATTTCCCTGGGTCTGGAAATGGCACGGCTCAAGGGTGGGGAAGATCTCCTCTGAGTAATATGAGGATTCTGGGTGGGGAGGGTTATATATTGCGCAAAGAACACAGTAACTACTGAGTTGTTCATGGGGCTTCCTCTCTGGTCTGGTAGAGGTGGTGGTCTGGTTTGGGGTGGTAGGCTGGGCCCGGTCCAGTCTGGCTGTGGTGATGCTCTGGTGGGGCCTGTGGGGTGCGCTGGGTCTGGTGGGGTGTTGAGGGGGCCTGGAGCTCCTTGGTGGTGCAGTGGTCTGGTAGGGGTCTCTGGGTGGTTCTTTGTCCAGTGCGGTATAGGGTGTCTACCAAGTGCCACGTCCTTTAGAGACTTGGCAAACATCCCTACTGTCTGCTTCCTCAGGTGGGAGTGGTCGTGCAGGTGCTTTGGGGTGATTGTTGGGTGGTGAGCAACGTGTACGTTCGGGAGTAGGCCACACCCTCTGGTGATGTCAGCATTGACCTCCTGAATGGTACGGGGATGAAAGTCTTTGCAGGGCAGTAGAGTGGAGATGGTGATGTGGGAGTTGGAGAACCACTCAGAGGCCCTCTCTGCTACTCTGTTGACCAGGCTGCCTACTCTCTCCTGCTCCTTGTTGTTGGTGCCGGTGTGAATAATAATGTGGCCTGGTGTGCCAAAGTCAGGCTGGGACAGGATGTGGAGTGCATCCTCTTTGGATGAATTTCCCATTTGAGTCAATGAGAATGGCCCCCTCAGTGAGTTTTACCAGAATAGTGGGTTTACGGCTTAGTATGGGGCGGGGAGGAGGAGTATCTCAGTCACTGCTGCTGCGTTGAATGTAGTTTTTTTTTACTCACACTGTCAATCTTTTCCTCCTGTGTTGATCTTCAGTTGTACAATTTGATTACCTATATATATGTTTTGCTAATTTAATCTTGTTAATCTCACTCTTAGCAACCAGAAGTCAGGAGCTGTTCGTCTGCATGACTGCCTCTCTCTCTCTCTCTCTCTCTCTGAACACACACCTAACATAGGATTGCATCATTTTGAACCTCCACCTGCTCGTCACTGTTCTCTTTCCAGTGCGGTTCCTCTGGGTCCTGACCAGGTGCTGCTGCGAGGTGCCCAGCTCAGGAACACACAATGGGTTGTGGGTATTATAGTCTACACTGGACATGACTCCAAACTGATGCAGGTGAGACATTTCAAGCCTTGGATCAAGCAAATCTAAACTCTAATACTCTAATGAAGGCTGTAGAGTTTGCTGTTCTTCCTCCATAGCGGTCAACTGAGTTCCCGAACTCTGTGCCATTTGGGGTGTTTTGTAGTTCCACATGAAGGATGTAATAATGTGGTGAATGTTCCTTCCAGAACTCGACCAAGGCCCCTCTGAAGCGTTCTAACGTGGAGCGGGTGACCAACGTCCAGATCCTGGTGCTGTTCTGCATCCTCCTGGTGATGGCGCTAGTGAGCTCTATAGGAGCCTCCATCTGGAACAAACAACACACTGAGGAGGCCTGCTGGTACCTGTCACGCTCCGGTGAGAATACACACACACCCCTGGACACACGCACCCCTGGACACACACATGCCTCTTAGTCATTTATTCTTCTTCCATACAACCGCGTGTGTGTGTGTCTACAGGTGACATCTCCACTAACTTTTGGTATAACCTGCTGACGTTCATCATCCTCTACAACAACCTCATCCCCATCAGCCTGCTGGTCACTCTGGAGGTCGTCAAGTTCACACAGGCACTCTTCATCAACTGGGTATGCACGGACGCAGGCTCGGGTGTGTTTAGAGAGCGTTTGGCTGTCTTTCGATGTCTTTCGATGTCTTTCATCTAACTTCTCTGTGTTTGGTGTCAGGATGTGGAGATGTACTACGCGGAGACAGACACACCCGCCATGGCTCGAACGTCCAATCTCAACGAAGAACTGGGCCAGGTGAGGATGGACTCCACCAATTTTATTATGTTTACATCCGAGCTCAACCAATCAGAGTTGATTCCTGTTGTGAACTGATATCCTTCCTTTCCCCCCTCTCCCAGGTGAAGTATCTGTTTTCTGATAAGACAGGAACTCTCACCTGTAACGTCATGCACTTCAAGAAGTGTACCATCGCTGGGATCACATACGGCCACTTCCCTGACCTGGATGTTGATCGTTCCATAGAGGACTTCAGGTCAGTGACCTCCTCTTATTCTTCACCTTTGGCTGTGCTTTAAATTTTTGTTTTATGTAGTTAGTGTCAATTAGTAGTGTTTAATTCTGTCCGTCTCCTCCCTCAGTCCCCTGCCATCCAGCAGTCTTAACTCCACAGAGTTTGATGACCCCGCTCTCATCCAGAACATTGAGAAGAACCATGTAGGTGTTCCCCTTCTGTCATGATAATTATTGTACTGAAAGAGATTGACACTGGGCTGTGTATGACCACTCTCTTTCTCTTTGTTGCTCGCTCTCCCGATCTCGCTCTCTCTCTCATTCCCTCTCTCCAGCCGACCTCTGCTCAAATCTGTGAGTTCCTGACGATGATGGCGGTGTGTCACACCGTGGTCCCAGAGAGAGAGGATGACCAGATTATTTACCAGGCCTCCTCGCCTGGTAGACAGCCTATCACGACACAGCTTATACACCTAGGAGCCAATCATAACTTGGCTACTCGAGAGTAGAACCAATCACATCCAAGCTACTACACCTTAGAGCCAATCACATCCAAGCTACTACACATGAGAGCCAATCGAATCAACTCGACATGTATGTGCACTGCATGTGTGTTTTCCTTTCCTCAGATGAAGGAGCTCTGGTGAAAGGAGCCAAAGGTCTGGGCTTCGTTTTCACAGCAAGGACTCCTGGCTCCGTTATCATGGAAGCTGTAAGTGTGGGTTTGAGACACGGGATGGAGAAAGGTAAATACTCATCCTCTTCTCTGTTGAATTCTTTCTATTTGTTTGTGTCTTTCAGAGGGGGAAGGAGAAGAGCTTCGAGCTGCTGAATGTGCTGGAGTTTTCAAGGTAAATTAACCCCCCCTTGCGCACACACACACAATCACGACACACACACATTCACAGACACTTAACATTCCCTTCTCTACAGTAACCGTAAGCGCATGTCTGTAGTGGTCCGAACCCCCGATGGGAAACTGCGTCTGTACTGCAAGGGAGCAGTGAGTATAACCCCAGTCATTGAATGCACCACAGTTTATTCCCATAGTGGCATTGCTCATATTGAAGATGAACTGGCGCGTGTTGATGATGTCATGGTGTGTGCTTCAGGATAATGTGATCTTTGAGCGTCTCACTGATTCGTCTCAGTACAAAGAGTTGACCATGGCACATCTGGAACAGTTTGCCACTGAGGGTACGGCCTTTCTCTTTGTTTATGTGCTGGTCATATTTGTTCCTGCTATCGTTTGTCTGCGTTCTCTTACCTTTTTACCATCTTTTTCTCTGCAACATTCATTTTTCCCTTTTTCTACCTTATTACCACTGTATTACATGTTGACCTTGTCCCCCCCCAGGTCTGCGGACTCTGTGTTTTACCTATGTTGATCTGGAGGAGGGGGTATACCAGGAGTGGCTGAAGGAATACACCCGGATTAACACTATCATCAAAGACCGGGCCCAGAAACTAGAGGACTGCTATGAACTGCTGGAGAAGGTAAGAGTTAAGGTTGGGCTTAGCGGTTAGTGATTAGCATTGCATCTGTAGTTAGATATTGCGAATATATATATATATATTTCTCTGTACTGTCGAGCATGGTGAGATGGTGACTACCCCTCACTCCATCCCCTTCAGTCAGTGTGTTGTTGGGTTGGTAAGATGGTGACTACCCCTCACTCCATCCCCTTCAGTCAGTGTGTTGTTGGGTTGGTAAGATGGTGACTACCTCTGACTCCATCCCCTTCAGTCAGTGTGTTGTTGGGTTGGTAAGATGGTGACAAGCCCCTCAACTCCATCCCCTTCAGTCAGTGTGTTGGTAAGATGGTGACTACCTCTGACTCCATCCCCTTCAGTCAGTGTGTTGTTGGGTTGGTAAGATGGTGACTACCCCTCACTCCATCCCCTTCAGTCAGTGTGTTGTTGGGTTGGTGAGATGGTGACTACCTCTGACTCCATCCCCTTCAGTCAGTGTGTTGTTGGGTTGGTAAGATGGTGACAAGCCCCTCAACTCCATCCCCTTCAGTCAGTGTGTTGGTAAGATGGTGACTACCTCTGACTCCATCCCCTTCAGTCAGTGTGTTGTTGGGTTGGTAAGATGGTGACTACCCCTCACTCTATCCCCTTCAGTCAGTGTGTTGTTGGACTGGTAAGATGGTGACTACCCCTCACTCTATCCCCTTCAGTCAGTGTGTTGGTGAGATGGTGACAAGCCCTCACTCTATCCCCTTCAGTCAGTGTGTTGGTGAGATGGTGACAAGCCCTCACTCTATCCCCTTCAGTCAGTGTGTTGGTGAGATGGTGACAAGCCCTCACTCTATCCCCTTCAGTCAGTGTGTTGGTGAGATGGTGACTACCCCTCACTCCATCCCCTTCAGTCAGTGTGTTGTTGGGTTGGTGAGATGGTGACTACCCCTCACTCCATCCCCTTCAGTCAGTGTGTTGTTGGGTTGGTGAGATGGTGACTACCCCTCACTCCATCCCCTTCAGTCAGTGTGTTGTTGGGTTGGTGAGATGGTGACTACCCCTCACTCCATCCCCTTCAGTCAGTGTGTTGTTGGGTTGGTGAGATGGTGACTACCCCTCACTCTATCCCCTTCAGTCAGTGTGTTGGTGAGATGGTGACTACCCCTCACTCCATCCCCTTCAGTCAGTGTGTTGTTGGGTTGGTGAGATGGTGACAAGCCCCTCAACTCCATCCCCTTCAGTCAGTGTGTTGTTGGGTTGGTAAGATGGTGACTACCCCTCACTCTATCCCCTTCAGTCAGTGTGTTGTTGGGTTGGTGAGATGGTGACAAGCCCCTCAACTCCATCCCCTTCAGTCAGTGTGTTGTTGGGTTGGTAAGATGGTGACTACCCCTTACTCCATCCCCTTCAGTCAGTGTGTTGGTGAGATGGTGACAAGCCCTCACTCCATCCCCTTCAGTCAGTGTGTTGTTGGGTTGGTAAGATGGTGACTACCCCTCACTCTATCCCCTTCAGTCAGTGTGTTGGTGAGATGGTGACTACCCCTCACTCCATCCCCTTCAGTCAGTGTGTTGTTGGGTTGGTAAGATGGTGACTACCCCTCACTCTATCCCCTTCAGTCAGTGTGTTGGTGAGATGGTGACTACCCCTCACTCTATCCCCTTCAGTCAGTGTGTTGTTGGGTTGGTGAGATGGTGACAAGCCCCTCAACTCCATCCCCTTCAGTCAGTGTGTTGTTGGGTTGGTGAGATGGTGACAAGCCCTCACTCCATCCCCTTCAGTCAGTGTGTTGCTGGGCTGGTGAGTTTGTCCAGCAGAGGGCAGAGTGGTCCCACTGATCAACTGTTGAGAACTATGACCTCTCAGTACTGAAGAATCCCTGTAACCCAGAGGAACACCCCCCCCCCCCTCTCTCTGTGTGTGTGTGTGCGCTAACACAAGTCGGTCACTCCCCTAAGGTGTCAACAGTACAGACACCCTGTAACCCAGAGGAACCCCCCCCCCTCTCTCTGTGTGTGTGTGTGCGCTAACACAAGTCGGTCACTCCCCTAAGGTGTCAACAGTACAGACACCCTGTAACCCAGAGGAACCCCCCTCTCTCTCTGTGTGTGTGTGTGCGCTAACACAAGTCGGTCACTCCCCTAAGGTGTCAACAGTACAGACACCCTGTAACCCAGAGGAACCCCCCCCTCTCTCTCTGTGTGTGTGTGTGCGCTAACACAAGTCGGTCACTCCCCTAAGGTGTCAACAGTACAGAGACCCTGTAACCCAGAGGACATCTCCAGTATACATCTGGACGTGATCATGTCTGTGGTTCATAGTCTGGACATGGCAGCTGTAGGCACAACACTAATTCTGAGACTGTACACATTAAGGCTGGCCATTAGGATGGCACATGACTCCACAGCTGCCTTTGTTTGGCTGTAATGAGAGGCAGCCCTCCAGTAAAGAGGGGTTTTGAGAGACGGCCCAAAGGAGAGGAGGGGGAAGGTAATGGGATAGAAGTGAGGGAAGGGTTTCGGTAGACTGGAAGACTACAGAGATAATTACCCTCAACAGTCTGCCAAGAGACCCTTAAAACTGGTGTGTGGGTGTGTATGGGTGACTACATGACTGTATTTGCGTGTTTTAATAGAGTTCAAAGTAAATGTTTGGGAAACATTAAGACTTTCCCTACGCTGCTGTTTGACCCACATGATACAGACCACTTCTTACCCAGGTTACCCTGTCTAATGCTTCTGCTGCCCAGCCTGTCTCTTCAACTTGGTTACCCTGTCTAATGCTTCTGCTGCCCAGCCTGTCTCTTCAACCAGGTTACCCTGTCTAATGCTTCTGCTGCCCAGCCTGTCTCTTCAACCAGGTTACCCTGTCTAATGCTTCTCCTGCCCAGCCTGTCTCTTCAACCTGGTTACCCTGTCTAATGCTTCTGCTGCCCAGCCTGTCTCTTCAACCTGGTTACCCTGTCTAATGCTTCTGCTGCCCAGCCTGTCTCTTCAACCAGGTTACCCTGTCTAATGCTTCTGCTGCCCAGCCTGTCTCTTCAACCTGGTTACCCTGTCTAATGCTTCTGCTGCCCAGCCTGTCTCTTCAACCTGGTTACCCTGTCTAATGCTTCTGCTGCCCAGCCTGTCTCTTCAACCAGGTTACCCTGTCTAATGCTTCTGCTGCCCAGCCTGTCTCTTCAACCTGGTTACCCTGTCTAATGCTTCTGCTGCCCAGCCTGTCTCTTCAACTTGGTTACCCTGTCTAATGCTTCTGCTGCCCAGCCTGTCTCTTCAACCAGGTTACCCTGTCTAATGCTTCTGCTGCCCAGCCTGTCTCTTCAACCTGGTTACCCTGTCTAATGCTTCTGCTGCCCAGCCTGTCTCTTCAACCAGGTTACCCTGTCTAATGCTTCTGCTGCCCAGCCTGTCTCTTCAACTTGGTTGTAGCTTATAAGAGACCCCCCCCCCCCCCCCTCTCGCTCTCTGTAGGATCTGTTGTTGTTGGGGGCCACAGCTATAGAGGACCGTCTCCAGGCAGGGGTCCCTGAGACCATTGCTACTTTGATGAAGGCCGACATCAAGATCTGGGTCCTCACCGGAGACAAACAGGAGACAGCCATCAACATAGGTAGGTGTGTGAGAGAGAGGCAGAGAGAGAGAGAGAGGCAGAGAGAGGCAGAGAGAGAGAGAGAGGCAGAGAGAGAGAGAGAGGCAGAGAGAGAGAGAGAGAGGCAGAGAGAGAGAGAGAGAGCAGAGAGAGAGAGAGAGGCAGAGAGAGAGAGAGAGAGGCAGAGAGAGAGAGAGAGGCAGAGAGAGAGAGAGAGAGGCAGAGAGAGAGAGAGAGAGGCAGAGAGAGAGAGAGAGAGGCAGAGAGAGAGAGAGAGAGGCAGAGAGAGAGAGAGAGAGGCAGAGAGAGAGAGAGAGAGGCAGAGAGAGAGAGAGAGAGAGAGAGGCAGAGAGAGAGAGAGAGAGGCAGAGAGAGAGAGAGAGGCAGAGAGAGAGAGAGAGAGAGAGGCAGAGAGAGAGAGAGAGAGAGGCAGAGAGAGAGAGAGAGAGGCAGAGAGAGAGAGAGAGAGGCAGAGAGAGAGAGAGAGGCAGAGAGAGAGAGGCAGAGAGAGAGAGAGAGAGGCAGAGAGAGAGAGAGAGGTAGAGAGAGAGAGAGAGAGGTAGAGAGAGAGAGAGAGGTAGAGAGAGGCGGAGAGAGAGAGAGGCAGAGAGAGAGGCGGAGAGAGAGAGAGGCAGAGAGAGAGAGAGGCTAGAGAGAGAGAGGCAGAGAGAGAGAGGCGGAGAGAGAGAGAGG
Organism: Oncorhynchus masou masou; assembly: GCF_036934945.1. Lineage (NCBI taxonomy): Eukaryota > Metazoa > Chordata > Actinopteri > Salmoniformes > Salmonidae > Oncorhynchus > Oncorhynchus masou. The sequence goes on along the minus strand of NC_088239.1, from coordinate 14,683,924 downwards.
CGGAGAGAGAGAGAGGCGGAGAGAGGGGCGGAGAGGCGGAGAGAGGGCGGAGAGAGGCGGAGAGAGGAAGCGGGAGAGAGAGCGGAGAGAGGCAGAGGAGAGGGAGAGAGAGAGGCGGCAGGAGAGGCAGACCTGGAGGAGAGAGAGAGAGAGAGGCGAGAGAGAGAGGCGGAGGAGAGAGAGAGAGAGAGAGAGAGAGGCGGAGAGAGAGAGGAGAGGCGGAGAGAGCGGAGAGAGGCGGAGAGAGAGAGGGAGAGGCGGAGAGCATGGAGAGGGAGGGGGTGCATGGAGAGGGAGGGGGGTGCATGGAGAGGGAGAGGGGGGCATGGAGAGGGAAAGGGGGGGGTGCATGGAGAGGGAGGGGGGGTGCATGGAGAGGGGGGGGGGGGGCATGGAGAGGGAGAGGGGGGCATGTAGAGAGAGGGAGGGCATGGAGAGAGGGAGAGAGAGGGGGGGCATGGAGAGAGGGAGAGAGAGAGGGGGGGCATGGAGAGAGGGAGAGAGAGAGGGGGGGCATAGAGAGAGAGAGGGGGGGCATGGAGAGAGAGGGAGAGAGGGGGGGCATAGAGAGAGAGAGAGAGAGAGAGAGAGGGGGGGGCATAGAAAGAGAGAGAGAGGGGGCATATAGAGAGAGGGGGGCATAGAGCGAGAGAGGGGGGCAGAGAGCGAGAGAGGGGGGCAGAGAGAGAGAGGGGGGGGGGGCAGAGAGAGAGAGAGAGGGGGCATGAGAGAGAGAGAGGGGGCATGGAGAGAGAGAGAGAGGGGGCATGGAGAGAGAGAGAGAGGGGGCATGGAGAGAGAGATGGGGCATGGAGAGAGAGAGAGATGGGGCATGGAGAGAGAGAGATGGGGCATGGAGAGAGAGAGGGGGCATGGAGAGAGAAAGAGGGGCATGGAGAGAGAGGGGCATGGCGAGAGAGAGAGGGAGAGGGGGCATAGAGAGAGAGAGAGAGAGAGAGAGGGGGCATATAGAGAGAGGGGGGCATAGAGCGAGAGAGGTGGGGCAGAGAGCGAGAGAGGGGGGGCAGAGAGAGAGAGGGGGCATGAGAGAGAGAGAGAGAGGGGGCATGGCGAGAGAGAGAGGGGGCATGGCGAGAGAGAGAGAGGGGGCATGGAGAGAGAGAGAGGGGGCAGGGAGAGAGAGAGAGATGGGGCATGGAGAGAGAGATGGGGCATGGAGAGAGAGAGATGGGGCATGGAGAGAGAGATGGGGCATGGAGAGAGAGAGAGGGGCATGGCGAGAGAGAGAGAGAGGGAGAGGGGGCATAGAGAGAGAGAGAGAGAGAGAGAGAGGGGGCATAGAAAGAGAGAGAGAGGGGGGCATATAGAGAGAGGGGGGCATTGAGCGAGAGAGGGGGCAGAGAGCGAGAGAGGGGCATGGCGAGAGAGAGAGAGAGGGGGCATGGAGAGAGAGAGAGAGGGGGGGGAGAGAGAGAGAGAGGGGGCATGGGAGAGAGAGAGAGAGGGGGCATGAGAGAGAGAGGGAGGGGGCATGGAGAGAGAGAGAGGGGGCATGAGAGAGAGAGATGGGGCATGGAGAGAGAGAGAGGGGCATGGAGAGAGAAAGAGGGGCATGGAGAGAGAGGGGCATGGCGAGAGGGAGAGGGGGCATAGAGAGAGAGAGAGAGAGAGAGAGAGAGAGGGGGCATAGAGAGAGAGGGGGGCATGGAGAGGGAGAGGGGGCATGGAGAGAGAGAGAGAGAGAGAGAGAGAGAGAGAGAGAGGGAGAGGGGGCATGGAGAGAGAGAGAGGGAGAGGGGGCATGGGAGAGAGAGAGAGAGAGGGGGCATAGAGAGAGAGAGAGAGAGGGGGGGGCATAGAGAGAGAGGGGGCATGGAGAGAGAGAGAGAGGGGGCATGGAGAGAGAGAGCGAGAGGGAGGCATGGAGAGAGAGAGGGAGAGGGGGCATGGAGAGAGAGAGAGGCATGGAGAGAAAGAGGGAGAGGGGGCATGAGAGAGAGAGGGGGCATAGAGAGAGGGGAGAGAGAGAGAGAGAGAGAGAGGGGCATAGAGAGAGGGGCATAGAGAGAGAGAGGGGCATAGAGAGAGAGAGAGAGAGGGGCATGGAGAGAGAGAGAGAGGGGGCATGGAGAGAGAGATGGGGCATGGGAGAGAGAGAGAGATGGGGCATGGAGAGAGAGAGATGGGGCATGGAGAGAGAGAGGGGGCATGGAGAGAGAAAGAGGGGCATGGAGAGAGAGGGGCATGGCGAGAGAGAGAGGGAGAGGGGGCATAGAGAGAGAGAGAGAGAGAGGGGGCATATAGAGAGAGGGGGGCATAGAGCGAGAGAGGTGGGGCAGAGAGCGAGAGAGGGGGGGGCAGAGAGAGAGAGGGGGCATGGAGAGAGAGAGAGAGGGGGCATGGCGAGAGAGAGAGGGGGCATGGCGAGAGAGAGAGAGGGGGCATGGAGAGAGAGAGAGGGGGCATGGAGAGAGAGAGAGATGGGGCATGGAGAGAGAGATGGGGCATGGAGAGAGAGAGATGGGGCATGGAGAGAGAGAGATGGGGCATGGAGAGAGAGATGGGGCATGGAGAGAGAGAGAGGGGCATGGCGAGAGAGAGAGAGAGAGGGAGAGGGGGCATAGAGAGAGAGAGAGAGAGAGAGAGAGAGGGGGCATAGAAAGAGAGAGAGAGGGGGCATATAGAGAGAGGGGGCATTGAGCGAGAGAGGGGGCAGAGAGCGAGAGAGGGGCATGGCGAGAGAGAGAGAGAGGGGGCATGAGAGAGAGAGAGAGGGGGCATGGAGAGAGAGAGAGAGGGGGCATGGAGAGAGAGAGAGAGGGGGCATGGAGAGAGAGAGAGAGGGGGCATGGAGAGAGAGAGAGAGGGGGCATGGAGAGAGAGAGAGGGGGCATGGAGAGAGAGATGGGGCATGGAGAGAGAGAGAGGGGCATGGAGAGAGAAAGAGGGGCATGGAGAGAGAGGGGCATGGCGAGAGGGAGAGGGGGCATAGAGAGAGAGAGAGAGAGAGAGAGAGAGAGAGAGAGAGGGGGCATAGAGAGAGAGAGGGGGGGCATGGAGAGGGAGAGGGGGCATGGAGAGAGAGAGAGAGAGAGAGAGAGGGAGAGGGGGCATGGAGAGAGAGAGAGGGAGAGGGGGCATGGAGAGAGAGAGAGAGAGGGGGCATAGAGAGAGAGAGAGAGAGGGGGGGCATAGAGAGAGAGGGGGCATGGAGAGAGAGAGAGGGGGCATGGAGAGAGAGAGCGAGAGGGAGGCATGGAGAGAGAGAGGGAGAGGGGGGCATGGAGAGAGAGAGAGGCATGGAGAGAAAGAGGGAGAGGGGGCATGGAGAGAGAGAGGGGGCATAGAGAGAGGAGAGAGAGAGAGAGAGAGAGAGGGGCATAGAGAGAGGGGCATAGAGAGAGAGGGGCATAGAGAGAGAGAGGGGCAGAGAGAGAGAGAGAGAGAGAGGCATAGAGAGAGAGAGAGAGAGAGGGGCATAGAGAGAGAGAGAGAGAGAGAGAGAGAGAGAGAGGGGCATAGAGAGAGAGAGAGAGAGAGAGAGGGGCATAGAGAGAGAGAGAGAGAGAGGGGCATAGAGAGAGAGAGAGAGAGAGGGGCATAGAGAGAGAGAGAGAGGGGCATAGAGAGAGAGAGAGAGAGGGGCATAGAGAGAGAGAGAGAGAGAGAGGGGCATAGAGAGAGAGAGAGGGGCATAGAGAGAGAGAGAGAGGGGCATAGAGAGAGAGAGAGAGGGGCATAGAGAGAGAGAGGGGCATAGAGAGAGAGAGGGGCATAGAGAGAGAGAGAGAGGGGCATAGAGAGAGAGAGAGAGAGAGGGGCATAGAGAGAGAGAGAGAGAGAGAGGGGCATAGAGAGAGAGAGAGAGAGAGAGGCATAGAGAGAGAGAGAGCGAGAGAGAGAGGGAAATAGAGAGAGAGAGGGGCATAGAGAGAGAGGGGGAAATAGAGAGAGAGAGAGGGAGAGGTGGGCATAGAGAGAGAGCGAGAGAGAGGGGCATAGAGATAGAGAGAGCGAGAGAGGGGCATAGAGAGAGAGAGAGGGGCATAGAGAGAGAGAGAGAGGCATAGAGAGAGAGAGAGCGAGAGAGAGGGAAATAGAGAGAGAGAGGGGCATAGAGAGAGAGAGAGAGAGAGGGGGGGGAATAGAGAGAGAGAGGGAGAGGTGGGCATGGAGAGAGAGAGAGGCATGGAGAGAGAGAGAGAGAGGGGGGGCATGGTTAGAGGGAGAGGGGGCATGGTTAGAGGGAGAGGGGGCATGGTTAGAGGGAGAGGGGGGCATGGCGAGAGAGAGGGGCATGGAGAGCGAGAGAGAGGGGGCATGGAGAGAGAGAGGGAGAGGTGGGCATGGGAGAGAGAGAGAGAGGGGGCATAGAGAGAGAGAGGGGGGCATAGAGAGAGAGAGGGGGGCATGGTTAGAGGGAGAGGGGGGCATGGAGAGCGAGAGAGAGTGGCATGGAGAGCGAGAGAGAGAGAGAGAGAGAGGGGGGCATAGAGAGAGAGAGAGAGGGGCATGGAGAGAGAGAGAGAGAGAGAGGTGTATTTCTGTGCTTTATCTGGTATTGTATTCTCTGTCTCAGGCTACTCCTGTCGTCTGGTGACCCACGGCATGTCCCTCCTCATCGTCAACGAGGATTCATTGGATGTGAGTACATCTTCCTCACCTCTTCCACCCAGCCATTTCCTCATCTTCCACTCCCTCCTCCCGCTCCTCTTTGGGTCTGTGTGGGCTCTTGAGTGTTACCGTGGGAATCCGGGTGTGGCAGAGTAGAGATTGGTGTGTGTGTCTCTTTGTCTGCTCACAGGTGGAGGTAATTAAGGTGTCTGGTGTCTTCCTGGAGAAAGAGATGAAAGACACATACTGCTGTATCGCTTTCTCTCACTCACTCACTCACTCACTCACTCACTCACTCACTCACTCACTCACTCACACACACAAAAACCAACACGTTGGCATGGGAGAAACTCTATAGAACACAGTATGCTCTGGTCAGATTCCATTTAAACCTGTGATTTAGGCTGGTTGAGTTGAGGGTCAGTATTTATGTTGTTTTCATGTAGAGTCTGCTGATTCTAAGTGGCTGGATTACTGTCATGTGAGAATAAACACACGTCTCAGCAGGGGTGTAAAGTACTTTAATGTGCCATTTAAGTAGTTTTTCAGGGTATCTTTACTTTACTATTTATATTCTTGATAACTTTAACTTCCGTACATTCCTTAGGAAAATAATGTACGTTTTACTCCATACGTTTTCCCTGACACCCAAAAGTATATTTTGAATACTTAACAGGACAGGAAAATGGTCTAATTCACTTATCAGGACAACATCCCTGGTCGTCCCTACTGCCTCTGATCTGGCAGACTCACTAAACAGACAACATCCCTGGTCATCCCTACTGCCTCTGATCTGGCAGACTCACTAATCAGACAACATCCCTGGTCGTCCCTACTGCCTCTGATCTGACAGACTCACTAAACAGAGAACATCCCTGGTCATCCCTACTGCCTCTGATCTGGCAGACTCACTAAACAGACAACATCCCTGGTCATCCCTACTGCCTCTGATCTGACAGACTCACTAAACAGACAACATCCCTGGTCATCCCTACTGCCTCTGATCTGACAGACTCACTAAACAGACAACATCCCTGGTCATCCCTACTGCCTCTGATCTGACAGACTCACTAAACAGACAACATCCCTGGTCATCCCTACTGCCTCTGATCTGGCAGACTCACTAATCACACAACATCCCTGGTCATCCCTACTGCCTCTGATCTGGCAGACTCACTAAACAGACAACATCCCTGGTCATCCCTACTGCCTCTGATCTGGCAGACTCACTAATCACACAACATCCCTGGTCATCCCTACTGCCTCTGATCTGGCAGACTCACTAATCACACAACATCCCTGGTCGTCCCTACTGCCTCTGATCTGGCAGACTCACTAATCAGACAACATCCCTGGTCATCCCTACTGCCTCTGATCTGGCAGACTCACTAATCACACAACATCCCTGGTCATCCCTACTGCCTCTGATCTGGCAGACTCACTAAACAGACAACATCCCTGGTCATCCCTACTGCCTCTGATCTGGCAGACTCACTAATCACACAACATCCCTGGTCCTCCCTACTGCCTCTGATCTGGCAGACTCACTAATCACACAACATCCCTGGTCATCCCTACTGCCTCTGATCTGGCAGACTCACTAAACAGACAACATCCCTGGTCCTCCCTACTGCCTCTGATCTGGCAGACTCACTAATCACACAACATCCCTGGTCCTCCCTACTGCCTCTGATCTGGCAGACTCACTAAACAGACAACATCCCTGGTCCTCCCTACTGCCTCTGATCTGGCAGACTCACTAATCACACAACATCCCTGGTCCTCCCTACTGCCTCTGATCTGGCAGACTCACTAATCACACAACATCCCTGGTCATCCCTACTGCCTCTGATCTGACAGACTCACTAATCACACAACATCCCTGGTCCTCCCTACTGCCTCTGATCTGGCAGACTCACTAATCACACAACATCCCTGGTCATCCCTACTGCCTCTGATCTGGCAGACTCACTAATCAGACAACATCCCTGGTCATCCCTACTGCCTCTGATCTGGCAGACTCACTAATCAGACAACATCCCTGGTCATCCCTACTGCCTCTGATCTGGCAGACTCACTAATCACACAACATCCCTGGTCATCCCTACTGCCTCTGATCTGGCAGACTCACAAATCACACAACATCCCTGGTCATCCCTACTGCCTCTGATCTGGCAGACTCACTAATCACACAACATCCCTGGTCATCCCTACTGCCTCTGATCTGGCAGACTCACTAAACAGACAACATCCCTGGTCATCCCTACTGCCTCTGATCTGGCAGACTCACTAATCACACAACATCCCTGGTCATCCCTACTGCCTCTGATCTGGCAGACTCACAAATCACACAACATCCCTGGTCATCCCTACTGCCTCTGATCTGGCAGACTCACTAATCACACAACATCCCTGGTCATCCCTACTGCCTCTGATCTGGCAGACTCACTAAACAGACAACATCCCTGGTCCTCCCTACTGCCTCTGATCTGGCAGACTCACTAAACAGACAACATCCCTGGTCCTCCCTACTGCCTCTGATCTGGCAGACTCACTAATCAGACAACATCCCTGGTCATCCCTACTGCCTCTGATCTGGCAGACTCACTAATCACACAACATCCCTGGTCATCCCTACTGCCTCTGATCTGGCAGACTCACTAAACAGACAACATCCCTGGTCATCCCTACTGCCTCTGATCTGGCAGACTCACTAAACAGACAACATCCCTGGTCATCCCTACTGCCTCTGATCTGGCAGACTCACTAAACAGACAACATCCCTGGTCATCCCTACTGCCTCTGATCTGGCAGACTCACTAAACAGACAACATCCCTGGTCATCCCTACTGCCTCTGATCTGGCAGACTCACTAATCACACAACATCCCTGGTCATCCCTACTGCCTCTGATCTGGCAGACTCACTAATCACACAACATCCCTGGTCATCCCTACTGCCTCTGATCTGGCAGACTCACTAATCAGACAACATCCCTGGTCATCCCTACTGCCTCTGATCTGGCAGACTCAATAATCACACAACATCCCTGGTCATCCCTACTGCCTCTGATCTGGCAGACTCACTATCACACATGCTTCATTTGTAAATGATGTCTGAGTGTTGGAGTGTGCCCCTGGCTCTCCGTAAACTAAAAAAAAAACTAGAAAATGGTGCCCTCTGGTTTGCAAAATTAAAAGCAATTTGAAATTATTTTTACTTTTTATACTTAAGTATATTTAAAACCAAATGCTTTTAGACTTTTATGCAAGTAATATTTTTTTACATTTGACCTTTATTTAACTAGGCAAGTCCGTTAAGAACAAATTGTTATTTTCAATGACAGCCTAGGAACAGTAGGTAGAACAGGGGCAGAACAACAGATTTTTACCTTGTCAGCTCGGGGATTCGATCTTGCAACCATTCAGTTACTCATCCAATGTTCTAACCACTAGGCTACCTGTCTCTGACCACTAGGCTACCTGTCGCTAACCACTAGGCTACCTGTCTCTGACCACTAGGCTACCTGTCGCTAACAACTAGGCTACCTGTCTCTGACCACTAGGCTACCTGTCTCTGACCACTAGGCTACCTGTCTCTAACCACTAGGCTACCTGTCGCTGACCACTAGGCTACCTGTCGCTGACCACTAGGCTACCTGTCTCTGACCACTAGGCTACCTGTCTCTGACCACTAGGCTACCTGTCTCTGACCACTAGGCTACCTGTCTCTGACCACTAGGCTACCTGTCTCTGACCACTAGGCTACCTGTCTCTGACCACTAGGCTACCTGTCTCTGACCACTAGGCTACCTGTCTCTAACCACTAGGCTACCTGTCGCTGACCACTAGGCTACCTGTCGCTGACCACTAGGCTACCTGTCTCTGACCACTAGGCTACCTGTCTCTAACCACTAGGCTACCTGTCTCTAACCACTAGGCTACCTGTCTCTGTCCACTAGGCTACCTGTCTCTGTCCACTAGGCTACCTGTCTCTGACCACTAGGCTACCTGTCTCTGACCACTAGGCTACCTGTCTCTGACCACTAGGCTACCTGTCTCTGACCACTAGGCTACCTGTCTCTGACCACTAGGCTACCTGTCTCTGACCACTAGGCTACCTGTCTCTGACCACTAGGCTACCTGTCTCTGACCACTAGGCTACCTGTCTCTGACCCCTAGGCTACCTGTCTCTGACCCCTAGGCTACCTGCCGCCCTATTTTACTGGGTGACTTTCACTTTTACTTGCCTCATGTTCTAATAAGGGATCTTTACTTTTAAGTAGGACAATTGGGTATTTTTTCCACCACTGCGGCACAGTCTGCTTGCTTTAGTGGAGTTAATTTGTCTGTTAGACAGTCTGCAGATAGCAGACAGGTTTACGGCCTCTACACTCCATTGTGTCTCAGACTGTGTGTAGGTTGTGTGTGTGTGTAGGTAGTGTGTGTAGGTAGTGTGTAGGTAGTGTGTGTGTGTGTGTGTGTAGGTAGTGTGTAGGTAGAGCGAGAGTGTGTGTGTAGGTAGTGTGTGTTGGTAGAGAGAGAGAGTGTGTAGGTAGTGTGTGTAGGTGTAGGTAGAGTGTGTGTGAGTAGAGTGTGGCTAGGGAAAAGTACACACTTCCATAAGAGAATGAGAGGGAAAGGGAGACCGGTTTACAGTAAAATGCTTTTCTTGACAATGAGACTATTCAGTAGCACTGTAATTAGTCAGACTGAGTCTATTCAATTAAAACCTTAACTGATGTTAATGGGCCACTCCAACGTAACATTCCTGTCACCATGAAATTCAACCAATAACAGTTGGCTTTATTTCATCCCTCCTACTGTAAATATTGTTTTGTTGACTTAGTATATACTAATTAAAATATGCATTCTTGTAGCTTAATGTGAAGGATGATTGGGCCCTTACCTTGTTCTGTTGTGTGTGTTGAGTGGGACTGAGTGTCCAGAGGACAGGTCCTGAGAGGTGTGTTGAGAAGACAGGTCCAGAGAGGTGTGTTGAGAAGACAGGTGCAGAGAGGTGTGTTGAGAAGACAGGTCCAGAGAGGTGTGTTGAGAAGACGGGTCCAGAGAGGTGTGTTGAGAAGACAGGTCCAGAGAGGTGTGTTGAGAAGACAGGTCCAGAGAGGTGTGTTGAGAAGACAGGTCCAGAGAGGTGTGTTGAGAAGACAGGTCCAGAGAGGTGTGTTGAGAAGACAGGTCCAGAGAGGTGTGTTGAGAAGACAGGTCCAGAGAGGTGTGTTGAGAAGACGGGTCCAGAGAGGTGTGGTGAGAGGACAGGTCCAGAGAGGTGTGGTGAGAGGACAGGTCCAGAGAGGTGTGGTGAGAGGACAGGTCCAGAGGATGGGTCCAGAGAGGTGTGGTGAGAGGACGGGTCCAGTGGACAGGTCCAGAGAGGTGTGGTGAGAGGACAGGTCCAGAGGACGGGTCCAGAGAGGTGTGGTGAGAGGACAAGTCCAGAGAGGTGTGGTGAGAGGACAGGTCCAGAGAGGTGTGGTGAGAGGACAGGTCCAGAGAGGTGTGTTGAGAAGACGGGTCCAGAGAGGTGTGGTGAGAGGACAGGTCCAGAGAGGTGTGGTGAGAGGACAGGTCCAGAGGATGGGTCCAGAGAGGTGTGGTGAGAGGACGGGTCCAGTGGACAGGTCCAGAGAGGTGTGGTGAGAGGACAGGTCCAGAGGACGGGTCCAGAGAGGTGTGGTGAGAGGACAAGTCCAGAGAGGTGTGGTGAGAGGACAGGTCCAGAGAGGTGTGGTGAGAGGACAGGTCCAGAGAGGTGTGGTGAGAGGACAGGTCCAGGGGACGGGTCCAGAGAGGTGTGTTGAGAGGACAGGTCCAGAGAGGTGTGGTGAGAGGACAGGTCCAGAGGACAGGTCCAGAGAGGTGTGTTGAGAGGACGGGTCCGGAGGACGGGTCCAGAGAGGTGTGGTGAGAGGACAGGTCCAGAGAGGTGTGGTGAGAGGACAGGTCCAGAGGACAGGTCCAGAGAGGTGTGGTGAGAGGACAGGTCCAGAGGACTGGTCCAGAGAGGTGTGTTGAGAGGACGGGTCCAGAGAGGTGTGGTGAGAGGACAGGTCCAGAGGACGGGTCCAGAGAGGTGTGGTGAGAGGACGGGTCCAGAGAGGTGTGGTGAGAGGACGGGTCCAGAGGACGGGTCCAGAGAGGTGTGGTGAGAGGACAGGTCCAGAGGACGGGTCCAGAGAGGTGTGGTGAGAGGACAGGTCCAGAGAGGTGTGGTGAGAGGACTGGTCCAGAGAGGTGTGGTGAGAGGACAGGTCACCACAGATGAAAGCAGACAGACTTATCTCACATCACACTTAAACTTGTTAACGGTACTGGTTCCCCAAGGGGAACCATACCCCCCCGCTCAACTGTGGCGCACAGAATGCAAAAATATTCTTAGAAATATTTAACCTCCACACATTAACAAGTCCAATAGCACAAATGAAAGATAAACACCTTGTTCATCTACCCAGCGAGTCAGATTTCTAAAATGTTTTACGGCAAAAACATAGCACATATTTATGTCAAACCACCACAGACACACGGACGATATGCAGCCATTTTGTCAAGCAAAAGACACAATCACAAACGCAGGATTAAAAGAAAAATAATTCACTAACCTTTTGAAAATCTTCATCAGATGACAGTAATAGGACATGTTACACAGTACATTTATGTTTTTTTTTCAATAATATGCAATTTATATCCATAAATCTCAGTTTACATTGAGCCATGTTCAAAAAATGCTACAGAAATGTACGGAGAAATTATAGAAAGCTCTGCCAGATAATGCCCGATAACAGGAATACACATCATAAACTTTGACTAAATATACATGTTCTACATATAGTTAGAAAGATACACTGCTTCTTAATGCAACCGCTGTGTTACATTTATTTTTAACGTTACAGAATTCGTTCACTATGCAATAATCTGAGACGGCGCTCAGACATAAGCAATATTTCTCCTCTATGTTGGAGTCAACAGAAATACAAAATTACAACATAAATATTTCCTTACCTTTGATGGTCTTCGATCAGAATGTAGTGGAAGGAGTCATACTTACCTAATATAACGTTTGGTTTCAGTTTGTGTGCCTTTATAGTAGCATATGCTAACAGCTTCAGCTGAAATGCACCCAAAATGACTTCTGGTCCCGCACAGTTGCGCATCAAAACTTCAAAATTACATATTATATGTCGACTAAACTGGTCAAACTAAGTGCAGAATCAAGCTTTAGGATGTTATTAACGTACAAAACAATTGGCGATTCATCCAAAAGAACGCAACTCTTCTCAGACGAGCTAGAACAAAGAGTGCCCTGTCTACAATTGCGCCAGGACGCGCAGCTAAATTCTCGTGACACTTCAGTATTTTGCCCGCCAACGGGCCAAAGCTCGCGGGATTTTCTCCATTACTCGCCCCATTGAAAGAACACATCACGCTGAACACACAGAAACTGTTCCCAGATCCGTAGCTGGTTGGGAAGGGTGGGGGCGATGACGTCAAAGTTGGTAACTTTCCTGATGAGAGAGAGAGTTTGGGAGAATGTGAGTTCTGCTTTACATACAGACATAATTCGAACGGTTTTAGAAGCTTTAGAGTGTTTTCTATTCAATAATAATTATTATATGCATATATTAGCAATTTTGGACAGATTTGTTTTCTGTTTACTATGGGCACGCAATTCCTCCAAAGGGGGCAGTATTGTGCATAGCCTTAACAAATAACTGATTGAGGTTCAGGTTAGAGCCACCAGTGTGTGTGTGTGTGTGGCGTGTATGTAACATCTGTAGGTGGGTGGATTTGTGGAGCAAATATATATGTATAATAAAAATATAATTCCTAGGCGCGACCTCTTGTCCTAGTTTACCACTCCTTCTCCTTCCCCCGCTTTCTTTCAGTTTGTTTCTTTAGTTTTTCGGAGGTGAGGCTCATCTCTGTTGATCTTGTGGTTGGTAGTCAGGCGGATGTCTCCCTCCCTCCCCTCTTTTCTTTCCCCTTTCCATGTCTCCTTCACGCTGCTATCTATACATCTGTCAGCAACCCCTCTGTACACAGGAAGAGGTGTGTGTGTGTGTTTTATGTGCGAGATAAACATCTGGAGGTAAAAGGGAGAGACAAAGTGAAATAGATTAAGAGAGAGAAAGAGGTATGGGCACTGGAGAGAGGGGTAGAGGCACTGGAGAGAGGGGTAGAGGCACTGGAGAGAGGGGTAGAGGCACTGGAGAGAGGGGTAGAGGCACTGGAGAGAGGGGTAGAGGCACTGGAGAGAGGGCTAGAGGCACTGGAGAGAGGGCTAGAGGCACTGGAGAGAGGGGTAGAGGCACTGGAGAGAGGGGTAGAGGCACTGGAGAGAGGGCTAGAGGCACTGGAGAGAGGGCTAGAGGCACTGGAGAGAGGGCTAGAGGCACTGGGGAGAGGGCTAGAGGCACTGGAGAGGTGGCTAGAGGCACTGGAGAGGTGGCTAGAGGCACTGGAGAGGTGGCTAGAGGCACTGGAGAGGTGGCTAGAGGCACTGGAGAGGTGGCTAGAGGCACTGGAGAGGTGGCTAGAGGCACTGGAGAGGTGGCTAGAGGCACTGGAGAGGTGGCGAGAGGCACTGGAGAGGTGGCGAGAGGCACTGGAGAGGTGGCGAGAGGCACTGGAGAGGTGGCGAGAGGCACTGGAGAGGTGGCGAGAGGCACTGGAGAGGTGGATATATGGAGCCATCTGAGGGTGATGAGTTAGGAGTGTAATGTGATCTCCTTTTGGCACTCCCTTTCGTCAAAACAAACCCTCTAAGCAATGCCTCCTGGGTAAACATGGCGACCTGTGACGGTTACACAGTGACATGTCCATCTGTCACCTTTATATCAAATATATCACACACACACACCAGTCTTTACAGTAGAGGTGGTGGCTTTTACAGATCCGGCTCATAGTGTTGGATATACATTTCATCAATCTTACCCACAACCCCCCTCTGTCCTGTCACACCGCCCGCGTTACAAGTCAAACACAAACCTCTTCACTGTGCTGCTCATTAATCATCACACACACACACTACATACTACATACACCACACACTAAAAGTATGTGGACACCTGCTCATCGAACATCTCATTCCAAAGTCATGGGCATTAATATGAAGTTTCTCCCCCCTTTGCTGCTATAACAGTCTCCACTCTTCTGGAAAGGCTTCCCACTCGATGTTGGAACATTGCTGCGGGGACTTGCTTCCATTCAGTCTCGAGCATTAGTGAGGTTTGGCACAGATGTTGGGCGATTTGGCCTGGCTCGCATTCAGCGTTCCAATTCATCCCAAAGGTGTTTGATGGGGTTGAGCCAAGCGTCAGTCAAGTTCTTCCACACCGATCTCGACACACCATCTCTGTATGGACCTGGCTTAGCGCACAGGGGCATTGTCATGCTGAAACAGGAAAGGGCCTTCCCCAAACTGTTGCCACAAAGTTGGAAGCACAGAATTGTCTAGAATGTCATTGTATGCTGTAGCGTTAAGATTTCCCTTCACTGGAACGAAGGGGCCTGAAACAGAGAACTCATTTCCACTGCTCCAGAGTCCAGTGGTGGTGAGCTTTACACCACTCCAGAGAACATGTTTCCACTGCTCCAGAGTCCAGTGGTGGTGAGCTTTACACCACTCCAGAGAACACGTTTCCACTGCTCCAGAGTCCAGCGGTGGTGAGCTTTACACCACTCCAGAGAACATGTTTCCACTGCTCCAGAGTCCAGTGGTGGTGAGCTTTACACCACTCCAGAGAACACGTTTCCACTGCTCCAGAGTCCAGTGGTGGTGAGCTTTACACCACTCCAGAGAACACGTTTCCACTGCTCCAGAGTCCAGCGGTGGTGAGCTTTACACCACTCCAGAGAACATGTTTCCACTGCTCCAGAGTCCAGTGGTGGTGAGCTTTACACCACTCCAGAGAACACGTTTCCACTGCTCCAGAGTCCAGTGGTGGTGAGCTTTACACCACTCCAGAGAACATGTTTCCACTGCTCCAGAGTCCAGTGGTGGTGAGCTTTACACCACTCCAGAGAACATGTTTCCACTGCTCCAGAGTCCAGTGGTGGTGAGCTTTACACCACTCCAGAGAACACGTTTCCACTGCTCCAGAGTCCAGTGGCGGTGAGCTTTACACCACTCCAGCCGACGCTTGGCATTGCACATGGTGATCTTAGGCTTGTGTACGGCTGCTCGGCCATGGAAACCCATTTCATGAAGCTCCCGACGAACAGTTTTTGTGCTGACGTTGCTTCTAGAGACGGTTACCTTCGGTAGTGAGTGTTCAAACCAAGGACAGACAATTATTTTACGCGCTACGCGCTTCAGTACTCGGCGGTCCTATTCTGGAGCTTGTGTGGCCTACCACTTTGCGGCTGAGCCGTTGTTGCTCCTTTATGTTTCCATTTCACAATAAAAGCACTTACAGTTGACTGGGGCAGCTCTCGAAGGGCAGAATTTGACAAACTGACTTGTTGGAAAGGTAGCATCTTATGACGGTGCCACGTTGAAAGTCACTGAGCTCTTCAGTAAGGCCATTCTACTGCCAATGTTTGTCTATGGAGATCACATGGCTGTGTGTGTGGGGGGGGGTCTGTCAGTGTTTGTACAGATGCTTGGCTGATAATTAAGCTCGGTATTAAATCTCACTGGTAACAGAATCTGCACTTTAGATATGAGCGTGTCTGTCTCTTCCCCCTCTCTCACCCACCCTCCCCTTTTTACTCATTCACCCCCCCTCACACATACTAACCATACCCCCTCTCCCTCACATGCCCCCCTCTCCCTCACATACCCAACCTCTCCCTCACCTACCCCCTTCCAGATACTAACCATACCCCCCTCTCCCTCACATACCCCCGTCTCCCTCATATACCCCCCTCCCACAAACTAACCACACCCACCTCCCACAAACTAACCACACCCCCTCCCACAAACTAACCACACCCCCCTCCAACATACTAACCAATACCCCCTCTCCCTCACATACCCTGTTCCCCCTCACATACCCCTCTCTCCACCCTCTCAACCTCCCTCTTACTCATTCTACTCTCACCTCACTGCCTCACTACCGTACCCAACTCCCTCATTCTCTCGTGTGTGTGCGCGTGTGTGTGCATGTGTGCGCGCGCTGAGAGAAGGTGATCTGTGATATGTCACACCATCTGAACCTTTCTGCCCAGCTCTAAATATAAACCTGAGAAGATTTCACACAAGAGCCTGAGAGAAAGGTTTACAGCGTGTGTGTGCAAATGTGCAAGTGTGTGTGAATCTGTGTTCAAGCCTGTTCCCAGCGCAGATGCATATGAAAAATAACATTTTGTTTGGAACTGAAAATGCCTTTACTGAGAGATCTGTCATCCGGTGACATGGGAAATGTACAGTACTTTGATTGGCCCCCAAACATAGGAAGTTATTTGTATGAGAGGAATTCATGCAGTGACGTCAGAGATGCCAGTCATTTTACAGTCTGCTGTATCTCTGTAGATACGCAGGATGATCCAAATGGTTAGTTTTACATTAAGAAAGATATGGGGTGTTAAAAGTTACATAAAGCAATGATGTATGATGATTTACAGTTTACTAATGACTGTTTGACAATGATTTTTAATCAGTTAATATGTTAGTTTCCGATCTGTTAGCTAATGTGTGTGCTTGTCTCTCTGCTGTGACAAGTAGCTGTGGGTTATTAGCACAAACGTGTTAGGCCATTACACTGTTTGCTTCCAGTTGGACTCATTGAGGTGTGTGTGTGTGTGTGTGTGTGTGTGTGTGTGTGTGTGTGTGTGTGTGTGTGTGTGTGTGTGTGTGTGTGTGTGTGAAGCACAGTGTGTTGGTTATTGCTTGGGGAGTGTAAGTGTGATGTAGGTACGCTGTAATATCTCATGATTTTGTGTCGGCCTAGCTCGTGATAACAGTGTGCCGGCCCCTCTACACCAAACTACCTCGTGATAACAGTGTGACGACCCCTCTACAACAAACTACCTCGTGATAACAGTGTGACGACCCCTCTACAACAAACTACCTCGTGATAACAGTGTGACGACCCCTCTACAACAAACTACCTCGTGATAACAGTGTGACGACCCCTCTACAACAAACTACCTCGTGATAACAGTGTGCCGGCCCCTCTACACCAAACTACCTCGTGATAACAGTGTGCCGGCCCCTCTACAACAAACTACCTCGTGATAACAGTGTGCCGGCCCCTCTACAACAAACTACCTCGTGATAACAGTGTGCCGGGCCCTCTACACCAAACTACCTCGTGATAACAGTGTGACGACCCCTCTACAACAAACTACCTCGTGATAACAGTGTGACGACCCCTCTACAACAAACTACCTCTTGATAACAGTGTGCCGGCCCCTCTACAACAAACTACCTCGTGATAACAGTGTGCCGGCCCCTCTACACCAAACTACCTTGTGATAACAGTGTGACGACCCCTCTACAACAAACTACCTCTTGATAACAGTGTGACGACCCCTCTACAACAAACTACCTCGTGATAACAGTGTGCCGGCCCCTCTACACCAAACTACCTCGTGATAACAGTGTGACGACCCCTCTACAACAAACTACCTCGTGATAACAGTGTGACGACCCCTCTACAACAAACTACATTGTGATAACAGTGTGCCGGCCCCTCTACAACAAACTACATCGTGATAACAGTGTGCCGGCCCCTCTACAACAAACTACCTCGTGATAACAGTGTGCCGGCCCCTCTACAACAAACTACCTCGTGATAACAGTGTGACGGCCCCTCTACACCAAACTACCTCGTGATAACAGTGTGCCGGCCCCTCTACAACAAACTACCTCGTGATAACAGTGTGCCGGCCCCTCTACACCAAACTACCTCGTGATAACAGTGTGCCGGCCCCTCTACAACAAACTACCTCGTGATAACAGTGTGACGACCCCTCTACAACAAACTACCTCGTGATAACAGTGTGCCGGCCCCTCTACAACAAACTACCTCATGATAACAGTGTGCCGACCCCTCTACACCAAACTACCTCGTGATAACAGTGTGCCGGCCCCTCTACACCAAACTACCTCGTGATAACAGTGTGCCGGCCCCTCTACAACAAACTACCTCGTGATAACAGTGTGCCGGCCCCTCTACACCAAACTACCTCGTGATAACAGTGTGCCGGCCCCTCTACACCAAACTACCTCGTGATAACAGTGTGCCGACCCCTCTACAACAAACTACCTCGTGATAACAGTGTGACAACCCCTCTACACCAAACTACCTCGTGATAACAGTGTGCCGGCCCCTCTACAACAAACTACCTCATGATAACAGTGTGCCGGCCCCTCTACAACAAACTACCTCGTGATAACAGTGTGCCGGCCCCTCTACACCAAACTACCTCGTGATAACAGTGTGCCGGCCCCTCTACACCAAACTACCTCGTGATAACAGTGTGCCGACCCCTCTACAACAAACTACCTCGTGATAACAGTGTGACAACCCCTCTACACCAAACTACCTCGTGATAACAGTGTGCCAACCCCTCTACACCAAACTACCTCATGATAACAGTGTGCCGGCCCCTCTACACCAAACTACCTCATGATAACAGTGTGCCGACCCCTCTACACCAAACTACCTCGTGATAACAGTGTGCCGACCCCTCTACACCAAACTACCTCGTGATAACAGTGTGCCGGCCCCTCTACACCAAACTACCTCGTGATAACAGTGTGCCGGCCCCTCTACACCAAACTACCTCATGATAACAGTGTGCCGACCCCTCTACAACAAACTACCTCGTGATAACAGTGTGCCGGCCCCTCTACACCAAACTACCTCGTGATAACAGTGTGCCGGCCCCTCTACAACAAACTACCTCGTGATAACAGTGTGCCGGCCCCTCTACAACACACTACCTCGT
Organism: Oncorhynchus masou masou; assembly: GCF_036934945.1. NCBI lineage: Eukaryota > Metazoa > Chordata > Actinopteri > Salmoniformes > Salmonidae > Oncorhynchus > Oncorhynchus masou. The sequence continues at coordinate 14,665,434 of NC_088239.1, read as the reverse complement.
GATAACAGTGTGGGTGTTAGATGAAGTAATCCTGACAACAGGCACAAGGTTCTTCATTTTTTAATTGAGGTTGAGCTGGTGCAGATGAATGGGACTTTATCTGACTGTGTCCCTAAACACAAGCACACGCTCACGTTCTCACACAGTCACACACACACAGGGACTTTGATTTGCAGTAATATCCTATCATTCTCTTTGTTTTACTCTCCCCTTGTTTGGGAGAAGGTAAATGCAAACCGGAATTCTGGACTAGAAGAGAAACACAAAGTCCAAGACTGAGAGAGAGAGGAGCGACAGCACGTTGCTGAATCAGTTTTGGAGTGTGTGTGTGTGTGTGTATACATTTTGGAGGGAAGCAGGGGGCAAAAAGGATGTTGGTCTGGGCGAAAGAAAGGGAGTGTGTGTGTGTGATTCGTGTGTAGTTTCTCCCACACTTTGGTCAGTTGACAGAGGGGTGAAATCAGTTCAGGTTACAGGGATGAGCTGGGGTCATCTGACTGGGAATAATCCTGTCTTCTCTGTTCATTGAATCCATAAAGTCTGTATTCAAATCAGATGTCATTATGGGCGTAGTGAAATGCTTGTGTTCCTAGCTCCTACAGTGCCGTAGTATCTAACAATACACAACAATAACACATGAATCTAAAAAGTAAAATAATGGAATTTAGAAATATTAGGACGATCAATGTCTGTCTGACGTCTATCTGACATTATATCCTGAACGTTGTGAAAGTGTCTGTTTACAGTTTGAATGTGCAGTGTATACATGTTCTGTAAAAGTGTTTGTGTGTGGATTAAGTCTTGTATTACTCAAGTGTGTATCGTGTGTGTGTGTTCTCCTGTAAGTGTGTGTGGGCTGTGTGCTGGTGGTGTGTGTGTCTGCCTGGCCACATGGTTCTCATTAGAGGCGATGGGATGTTTGTTTTCTCTATTAGTCTGTTCCTTTATTATCAACAACTCCTTCAAAACTGCCCCAAACTACAGCCCAATAAACAGGTCCAACAAACACAACCAGGGCTGTGTGTGTGTGTGTGTGTGTGTGTGTGTGTGTGTGTGTGTGTGTGTGTGTGTGTGTGTGTGTGTGTGTGTGTGTGTGTGTGTGTGTGTGTGTGTGTGTGATTTTGTGCCTGGGTATCAGTGTGTTTCACAGATTGTGTTGCTACATATGTATAGAGGTTCATATTGCCCCGAGCAGCAACCTCATTAAGATATGGATATCTCCTTCTCCCTGCCTCACTCAATCCTTTCCTTTCACAATGTTGGGCTATCTTTGTCCCTCTACTGTCTCACTCTCTCTTTGTCCCTCTACTGTCTCACTCTCTCTTTGTCCCTCTTCTGTCTCACTCTCTCTTTGTCCCTCTTCTGTCTCACTCTCTCTTTGTCCCTCTTCTGTCTCACTCTCTCCTCTTTGTCCCTCTTCTGTCTCACTCTCTCTTTGTCCCTCTACTGCCTCACTCTCTCTTTATCCCTCTACTGTCTCACTCTCTCTTTGTCCCTCTACTGTCTTACTCTCTCTTTGTCCCTCTACTGTCTCACTCTCTCTTTGTCCCTCTACTGTCTCGCTCTCTGTTTGTCCCTCTACTGTCTCACTCTCTCTTTGTCCCTCTTCTGTCTCACTCTCTCTTTGTCCCTCTTCTGTCTCACTCTCTCTTTGTCCCTCTTCTGTCTCACTCTCTCCTCTTTGTCCCTCTTCTGTCTCACTCTCTCTTTGTCCCTCTACTGCCTCACTCTCTCTTTATCCCTCTACTGTCTCACTCTCTCTTTGTCCCTCTACTGTCTTACTCTCTCTTTGTCCCTCTACTGTCTCACTCTCTCTTTGTCCCTCTACTGTCTCACTCTCTCTTTGTCCCTCTACTGTCTCACTCTCTCCTCTTTGTCCCTCTACTGTCTCACTCTCTCCTCTTTGTCCCTCTGTCTCACTCTCTCCTCTTTGTCCCTCTGTCTCACTCTCTCCTCTTTGTCCCTTTATTGTCTCACTCTCTCCTCGTTGTCCCTCTATTGTCTCACTCTCTCCTCGTTGTCCCTCTATTGTCTCACTCTCTCCTCGTTGTCCCTCTATTGTCTCACTCTCTCCTCGTTGTCCCTCTATTGTCTCACTCTCTCCTCTTTGTCCCTCTATTGTCTCACTCTCCTCTGTCCCTCTACTGCCTCACTCTCTCTTTGTCCCTCTACTGTCTCACTCTCTCTTTGTCCCTCTACTGTCTCACTCTCTCCTCTTTGTCCCTCTACTGTCTCACTCTCTCCTCTTTGTCCCTCTACTGTCTCACTCTCTCCTCTTTGTCCCTCTACTGTCTCACTCTCTCCTCTTTGTCCCTCTACTGTCTCACTCTCTCCTCTTTGTCTCTCTACTGTCTCACTCTCTCCTCTTTGTCCCTCTACTGTCTCACTCTCTCCTCTTTGTCCCTCTACTGTCTCACTCTCTCCTCTTTGTCCCTCTACTGTCTCACTCTCCTCCTTTGTCCCTCTACTGTCTCACTCTCTCCTCTTTGTCCCTCTACTGTCTCACTCTCTCCTCTTTGTCTCTCTACTGTCTCACTCCTCTTTGTCCACTCTACTGTCTCACTCTCTCCAGCCTGTTCATGTACGTGTAAGAAGTGAGTGTGTTTATTTTCGATTGAATACTTTTGCATCTCCATTTCTGCTTAACCTGTAGATGAAGAATATATACTGTGTGTGTGTGTTACTGTCTCTTGCCCTCTCCAGGCAACACGTGCCACCCTGACAGCTCACTGTATGTCTCTGGGTGACTCTCTGGGGAAGGAGAATGAGTTGGCTCTGATCATCGATGGACAGACCCTGAAATACGCCCTGTCCTTCGAGCTCCGCCAAGCCTTCCTAGACCTCGCCCTGTCCTGCAAGGCCGTCATCTGCTGCAGGTAAGAGACACACTCGCACACACATCCTGTTCTGCATCTGCTTCATGTAGGACACACACACAGGGAAAAAGGAGAGCGTTGGGCTTGGGGGGGTGTGTTTTGGGCTTGGGGGGGTGTGTGTTTTGGGCTTGGGGGGTGTGTGTTTTGGGCTTGGGGGGTGTGTGTTTTGGGCTTGGGGGGTGTGTGTTTTGGGCTTGGGTGGGTGTGTTTTGGGCTTGGGGGTGTGTTTTGGGCTTGGGGGGGTGTTTTGGGCTTGGGGGGTGTGTTTTGGGCTTGGGGGGTGTTTTTTGGGCTTGGGGGGTGTTTCGGGCTTGGGGGGGGTGTGTTTCGGGCTTGGTGGGGGTGTGTTTCGGGCTTGGTGGGTGTGTGTTTTGGGCTTGGGGGGTGTGTTTTGGGCTTGGGGGGTGTGTTTTGGGCTTGGTGCTGACTAAAGGATCTGGTTGTTTTTTAATAGTGTTAGTAAATGACTGTAGATCATAAAATCTTGGCATGGATCTCAGTGGTTAATGGAATACACCGCACCACATGGAAATGTCAAAGTCATGACTCACTTACTGCTATTATTCCACCACACACACACACACACACACACACACACACACAGTTGAAGTGGGAAGTTTACGTACATTTAGTTTGGAGTCCATTAACTCGTTTTTCAACCACTCGACAAATGTCATGTTAACAAACTATAGTTTTGGCAAATCGGTTAGGACATCTACTTTGGCAATGACACAAGTAATTTTTCCAACATTTGTTTACAGACAGATTATTTCACTTATAATTCACCGTATCACAATTCCAGTGGGTCAGAAGTTTACATACACTAATTTGACTGTGCCTTTAAACAGCTTGAAAAATTCCAGAAAATGATGTCATGGCTTTAGAAGCTTCTGATAGGCTAATTAACATCATTTGAGTCAATTGGAGGTGTACCTGCGGATGTATTTCAAGTCCTACCTTCAAACTCAGTGCTTCTTTGCTTGACATCAAGGAAAAATCAAAAGAAATCAGCCAAGACTTCAGAAAAACAATTGTAGACATCCACAAGTCTGGTTCATCCTTGGGAGCAATCAATCCTTTACAAAATTTGTGGGCAGAACTGAAAAAGCGTGTGTGAGTAAGGAGGCCTACAAACCTGACTCAGTTACACCAGCTCTGTCAGGAGGAATGGGCCAAAATTAACCCAACTTATTGTGGGAAGCTTGTGGAAGGCTACCCAAAAACTATTGACCCAAGTTAAACAATTTAAAGACATTGCTACCAAATACTCATTGAGTGTATGTAAACGTCTGACCCACTGGGAATGTGATGAAATAAATAAAAGCTGAAATAAATCATTCTCTGTACTATTATTCTGACATTTCACATTCTTACAATAAAGTGATGATCCTACCTGACCTAAGACAGGGACTTTTTACTAGGATTAAATGTCAGGAATTGTGAAAAACTGAGTTTTAAATGTATTTGGCTAAGGTGTATGCAAACGTCCGACTTCAACTGTGTGTGTGTGTGTGTGTGTGTGAGGAGGGAAGTAATTGACTCTCCCTAGCATAAAAGCCATATCCGGACTGGGGTCTCCAAGGCCTTACAAAATAGCTCCATTTCCCCCCCCCCCCCCCCTCTTTTTGTTCCTCTGTTTTCTTCCTGCTCCCCCCGGCCCTCTCATGGAAGAGGTAACTGATCCTCTCCTGCTGTTTGTGTGTATGTTATCTCCGCTGGGTTATCATTTATCAGCGAGAGAGAAGAGAGAGAGAGACCTATATCTGTGTGCTACCTATATCCCCCCCACACACACACACACTTTAATGAAGACAGCTTCTCCATCCTGAAGGGGGAAATGAATCATTTCCAGGCCCAGGGACAGGTACTAGTCTGTGGCGACCTAAATGCCAGAACCAGACAAGAACCTGACACCCTCAGCACACTGGGGGACAAACACCTGCCTGGAGGTGACAGCATTCCCTCCCCCGTATGCCCCCTTAGGCACAATTACAACAACATTACCAACAAAAACTGGTCACAACTCCTGCAGCTCTGTCGGACGCTGGGTATGTACATAGTCAATGGTAGGCTTCGAGGGGACTCCTACGGTAGGTACACCTACAACTCATCTCTTGTCTGTAGTACTGTAGACTACTTTATCACTGACCTCAACCCAGAGTCTCTAAGAGCGTTCAGTCAGCCCACTGACACATCTATCAGATCACAGAAAAATCAGTCTACTTGAACAGAGCAATACTCAATCATGAGGCATCAAAGCCAATGAAACTGAATAATATAAAGAAATGCTATAGATGGAAGGAAAGTAGTGTGGAAACCTACCAAAAAACAATTCGGCAACAACAAATGAAATCCCTTTTTAGATGGACAAAACGTTATATTGTAATAGTGGAGGTGTAAACCTGGCAGTAGAAAACCTAAACAGTATATTTGACCTCTCAGCTTCCCTATCAAACCTAAAAATGTCAAACAGAAAACCGAAGAAAATGAACAACAATGACAAGTGGTTTGATGAAGAATGCAAAAACCTAAAGGAAATTGAGAAACCTATTCAACCAAAAACATAGAGACCCAGAAGCTGAGTCTCCGCCTTCACTATGGTGAATCACTGAAACATTACAGAAATAAAGTACGGAAAAAGAAGGAACAGCCTGTCAGAAATCAGCTCAATGTAATAGAATCCATAGACTCAAACCACTTCTGGGGAAATTGGAAAACATTAAACAAACAACATGGAGAGTTATTAAAGTATTTAACATCATCCTCAGCTCTGGCATCTTCCTCAATATTTGGAACCAAGGACTGATCACCCCAATCCACAAAATTGGCGACAAATTTGACCACAATACCTACCGTGGGATATGCGTCAACAGCAACCTTGGGAAAATCCTCTGCATTATCATTAACAGCAGACTCTTACATTTCCTCAATGAAAACAATGTACTGAGCAAATGTCCAAATTGCTTTTTACCTAAATACCATATGCCAGACCTCGTATTCACCCTGTACACCCTACTTGACAAACACACAAACCAAAACAAAGGCAGTCTTTTCATACTTTGTTGATTTCAAAAAAGATGTTGACTGAATTTGGCATGAGGGTCTGCTATACAGATGGCTGGAAAGTAGTGTTTGGGGAAAAACATACGACATTATAATTGGGAAAAAAACACATTTCTTTCCACAGGCCCATGGGGTGAGACAGGAATGCAGCTTAAGCCCCACCCTCTTCAACATATATCAACAAATTGGTGAGGGCAGTAGAGCAGTCTGCAGCACCAAGACTCACCCTACTAGAATCTGAAGTCAAACGTCTACTGTTTGCTGATGATCTGGTGCTTCTGTCCCCAACCAAGGAGGGCCTACAGCAGCACTCAGATCTTCTGCACAGATTCTGCCAGACCTGGGCCCTGACAGTAAATCTCAGTAAGACAAAAATAATGGTGCTCCAAAAAAGGTCCAGTCACCCGGACCACAAATACAAATTCCATCTAGACACTGTTGCCCTAGAGCACACAAAAACTATACATACCTTGGCCTAAAAATCAGCGCAACAGGTAACTTCCACAAAGCTGTGAACAATCTGAGAGACAAGGCAAGAAGGGCCTTCTATGCCATCTAAAGGAACATAAAATGTAACATACCAATTAGGATCTGGCTAAAAATACTTGAATCAGTTATAGAACCCATTGCCCTTTATGGTTGTGAGGTCTGGGGTCCGCTCACCAACCAAGAATTCACAAATGGGACAAACACCAAATTGAGACTCTGCACGCAGAACTCTGCAAAAATATCCTCTGTGTACAACGTAAAATACCAAATAATGCATATAGAGCATTAGGCCGATACCCGCTAATTATCAAAATCCAGAAAAGAGCTGTTAAATTCTACAACAACCTTAAAGGAAGCGATTCCCAAACCTTCCATAACAAAGCCATCACATGGATGAATGTGAACCTGGAGAAGAGTCCCCTAAGCAAGCTGGTCCTGGGGCTCTGTTCACAAACACGACCCCACAGAGCCCCAGAACAGCAACACAATTAGACCCAACCAAATCATGAGGAAACAAAAAGATAATTACTTGACACATTGGAAAGAATTAACAAATAAACTGAGCAAAATAGAATGCTGTTTGGCCCTAAACAGAGAGAACACAGTGGCAGAATACCTGACCACTGTGACTGACCCTAAACAGAGAGAACACAGTGGCAGAATACCAGACCACTGTGACTGACCCTAAACAGAGAGCACACAGTGGCAGAATACCTGACCACTGTGACTGACCCTAAACAGAGAGAACACAGTGGCAGAATACCAGACCACTGTGACTGACCCTAAACAGAGACTACACAGTGGCAGAATACCAGACCACTGTGACTGACCCTAAACAGAGAGAACACAGTGGCAGAATACCAGACCACTGTGACTGACCCTAAACAGAGACTACACAGTGGCAGAATACCAGACCACTGTGACTGACCCTAAACAGAGAGAACACAGTGGCAGAATACCAGACCACTGTGACTGACCCTAAACAGAGACTACACAGTGGCAGAATACCAGACCACTGTGACTGACCCTAAACAGAGAGAACACAGTGGCAGAATACCAGACCACTGTTTGACCCTAAACAGAGAGAACACAGTGGCAGAATACCTGACCACTGTGACTGACCCTAAACAGAGACTACACAGTGGCAGAATACCTGACCACTGTGACTGACCCTAAACAGAGAGAACACAGTGGCAGAATACCTGACCACTGTGACTGACCCTAAACAGAGACTACACAGTGGCAGAATACCAGACCACTGTGACTGACCCTAAACAGAGAGAACACAGTGGCAGAATACCAGACCACTGTTTGACCCTAAACAGAGAGAACACAGTGGCAGAATACCTGACCACTGTGACTGACCCTAAACAGAGACTACACAGTGGCAGAATACCAGACCACTGTGACTGACCCTAAACAGAGAGAACACAGTGGCAGAATACCAGACCACTGTTTGACCCTAAACAGAGAGAACACAGTGGCAGAATACCTGACCACTGTGACTGACCCTAAACAGAGACTACACAGTGGCAGAATACCAGACCACTGTGACTGACCCTAAACAGAGAGTACACAGTGGCAGAATACCAGACCACTGTGACTGACCCTAAACAGAGAGAACACAGTGGCAGAATACCTGACCACTGTGACTGACCCTAAACAGAGAGTACACAGTGGCAGAATACCTGACCACTGTTTGACCCTAAACAGAGAGAACACAGTGGCAGAATACCTGACCACTGTGACTGACCCTAAACAGAGACTACACAGTGGCAGAATACCTGACCACTGTGACTGACCCTAAACAGAGAGTACACAGTGGCAGAATACCTGACCACTGTTTGACCCTAAACAGAGAGAACACAGTGGCAGAATACCTGACCACTGTGACTGACCCTAAACAGAGAGTACACAGTGGCAGAATACCTGACCACTGTGACTGACCCTAAACAGAGAGTACACAGTGGCAGAATACCTGACCACTGTGACTGACCCTAAACAGAGAGTACACAGTGGCAGAATACCAGACCACTGTGACTGACCCTAAACAGAGAGTACACAGTGGCAGAATACCTGACCACTGTGACTGACCCTAAACAGAGAGTACACAGTGGCAGAATACCTGACCACTGTGACTGACCCTAAACAGAGAGAACACAGTGGCAGAATACCAGACCACTGTGACTGACCCTAAACAGAGAGTACACAGTGGCAGAATACCTGACCACTGTGACTGACCCTAAACAGAGAGTACACAGTGGCAGAATACCTGACCACTGTTTGACCCTAAACAGAGAGAACACAGTGGCAGAATACCTGACCACTGTGACTGACCCTAAACAGAGAGTACACAGTGGCAGAATACCTGACCACTGTGACTGACCCTAAACAGAGAGTACACAGTGGCAGAATACCTGACCACTGTGACTGACCCTAAACAGAGAGAACACAGTGGCAGAATACCAGACCACTGTGACTGACCCTAAACAGAGAGTACACAGTGGCAGAATACCTGACCACTGTGACTGACCCTAAACAGAGAGTACACAGTGGCAGAATACCTGACCACTGTGACTGACCCTAAACAGAGAGAACACAGTGGCAGAATACCTGACCACTGTGACTGACCCTAAACAGAGAGTACACAGTGGCAGAATACCTGACCACTGTGACTGACCCTAAACAGAGAGAACACAGTGGCAGAATACCTGACCACTGTGACTGACCCTAAACAGAGAGAACACAGTGGCAGAATACCTGACCACTGTGACTGACCCTAAACAGAGAGAACACAGTGGCAGAATACCTGACCACTGTGACTGACCCTAAACAGAGAGAACACAGTGGCAGAATACCTGACCACTGTGACTGACCCTAAACAGAGAGTACACAGTGGCAGAATACCTGACCACTGTGACTGACCCTAAACAGAGAACACAGTGGCAGAATACCTGACCACTGTGACTGACCCTAAACAGAGAGAACACAGTGGCAGAATACCTGACCACTGTGACTGACCCTAAACAGAGAGAACACAGTGGCAGAATACCTGACCACTGTGACTGACCCTAAACAGAGAGAACACAGTGGCAGAATACCTGACCACTGTTTGACCCTAAACAGAGAGTACACAGTGGCAGAATACCTGACCACTGTGACTGACCCTAAACAGAGAGAACACAGTGGCAGAATACCTGACCACTGTTTGACCCTAAACAGAGAGAACACAGTGGCAGAATACCAGACCACTGTGACTGACCCTAAACAGAGAGAACACAGTGGCAGAATACCAGACCACTGTGACTGACCCTAAACAGAGAGAACACAGTGGCAGAATACCAGACCACTGTGACTGACCCTAAACAGAGAGAACACAGTGGCAGAATACCAGACCACTGTGACTGACCCTAAACAGAGAGAACACAGTGGCAGAATACCAGACCACTGTGACTGACCCTAAACAGAGAGTATATAGTGGCACAATACCTGACCACTGTGACTGACCCTAAACAGAGAGTATATAGTGGCACAATACCTGACCACTGTGACTGACCCTAAACAGAGAGTATATAGTGGCAGAATACCTGACCACTGTGACTGACCCTAAACAGAGAGTATATAGTGGCACAATACCTGACCACTGTGACTGACCCTAAACAGAGAGTATATAGTGGCACAATACCTGACCACTGTGACTGACCCTAAACAGAGAGTATATAGTGGCACAATACCTGACCACTGTGACTGACCCTAAACAGAGAGTATATAGTGGCAGAATACCTGACCACTGTGACTGACCCTAAACAGAGAGTACACAGTGGCAGAATACCTGACCACTGTGACTGACCCAAACTTAAGGAAAGCTTTGACAATGTACAGACTTGGTGAGCATAGCCTTGCTGTTGAGCATAGCCTTGCTGTTGAGCATAGCCTTGCTGTTGAGCATAGCCTTGCTGTTGAGCATAGCCTTGCTATTGTCGTAGAAAGCCTGTCTTCTCTTGAGAGCCAGGCACACTGCCCACAAAATGAGGTGGAAACTGAGCTGCACTTCCTAACCTCCTGTATGACCATATTAGATACACATATTTCCCTCAGATCACACAGACCCACAATGAAAACAAACCCAATTTTGATAAACTCCCATATCTGTTGGATGAAATACCACAGTGCCATCACAGCAGCGCGGTTTGTGATCTGTTGCCACAAGAAAAGGGCACCCAGTCAAGAACAAACACCATTGTAAATACAATCCATATTTATGTTTATTTATTTTCACTTCTGTACTTTAACTATTTGCACATAATATGATATTTGAAATTTCTTTTTGGACCTTTTGTGGGTGTAATGTTAACTGTTACATTTTTTATGTTCAGTTTTGTTTATCTACTTCACTTGATTTGGCAATGTTAACATATGTTTCCCATGCCAAATATGCCCTTAAATTGAATTGAGAGAGACAGAGCGAGAGTGACATATTTCCCACAGATCACACAGACCCACAAGGAATTTGAAAACAAATCAAACATTGATAAACTCCCATATCTGTTGGTGAAATACCGCAATGTGCAATCACTGCAGCAAGGTTTGTGGCCCGTTACCATGAGAAATGGGCAACCAGTGGAACAAAACATTGTAAATACCTCCCATATTTATCTGTTTCCTCATCTTCCCCTATTATTCCTACTACAACTATTTGCATATTGTTAAAACACAGGGCTGATAATATGACATTTGAAACGTTTTAAACCCTTTGAAACCTGTATGAGTGCAATGTTTACTGTAGATTTTCAAATGTTTTTGTTGACATTCTTTTTTTATTGTTTATTATTTCACTTGCTTTGGCAATGTAAACATGTTTTCCATGCTAATAAATCCCATCTTAATTGAAAGAGACCATGCTAATAAATCCCCTTTGAATTGAGAGCGAGAACGAACAACATCAATTCCAAAACGCATAAAGATGATAATTATTGGAAACGGAAAGCGAGAGCTAAAAAGACAAGTGGGTTGAAGTTGAGTTGAAGACAGAAAGAACAAATGAACGGAGATGCAGGAAGAGTTGGCAGAGCAACAGTAAGACTTCACACACAAACTCCATGAGCTTTTTGTTTAGTGGTTTCCATCAGGTAGCAGGAAACCATGAATCACTGCCGGGCTTAAAATAACCAAAATTGCTTCCATTTAGAGCCAATTCCCAAGGTAAAAGTTTGCCTTAACCAAAGATCGAGGATTAGATTTGACTTCTCCAGCTCCTAACCTGAACCATTACGTGGATAGAAATATCTTGGCCCCTGTATCAGTGGTTTAGGGGAGGTTTTCCCAAACTCGGTCCTGGGGCATCACCTGGGTGCAAGTTTGGTTTTCTTTTTTCCCCAACTCATCATTAAGCTTTGATTATTTGAAACAGCTGTGTAGTGCTAGGGCAAAAACCAAAATGTGCGCCCAGGGGGAGTCCAGGACCGAGTTTGGGAAAGCCCGGTTTAGGGAGGTTTTCTAAATGTGCACCAGGGGGAGTCCAGGACCGAGTTTGGGAAAGCCCGGTTTAGGGAGGTTTTCTAAATGTGCACCAGGGGGAGTCCAGGACCGAGTTTGGGAAAGCCCGGTTTAGGGAGGTTTTCTAAATGTGCACCAGGGGGAGTCCAGGACCGAGTTTGGGAAAGCCCGGTTTAGGGAGGTTTTCTAAATGTGCACCAGGGGGAGTCCAGGACCGAGTTTGGGAAAGCCTGGTTTAGGGAGGTTTTCTAAATGTGCACCAGGGGGAGTCCAGGACCGAGTTTGGGAAAGCCCGGTTTAGGGAGGTTTTCTAAATGTGCACCAGGGGAGTCCAGGACCGAGTTTGGGAAAGCCTGGTTTAGGGAGGTTTTCTAAATGTGCACCAGGGGGAGTCCAGGACCGAGTTTGGGAAAGCCTGGTTTAGGGAGGTTTTCTAAATGTGCACCAGGGGAGTCCAGGACCGAGTTTGGGAAAGCCTGGTTTAGGGAGGTTTTCTAAATGTGCACCAGGGGGAGTCCAGGACCGAGTTTGGGAAAGCCCAGTTTAGGGAGGTTTTCTAAATGTGCACCAGGGGGAGTCCAGGACCGAGTTTGGGAAAGCCCGGTTTAGGGAGGTTTTCTAAATGTGCACCAGGGGGAGTCCAGGACCGAGTTTGGGAAAGCCCGGTTTAGGGAGGTTTTCTAAATGTGCACCAGGGGGAGTCCAGGACCGAGTTTGGGAAAGCCTGGTTTAGGGAGGTTTTCTAAATGTGCACCAGGGGGAGTCCAGGACCGAGTTTGGGAAAGCCTGGTTTAGGGAGGTTTTCTAAATGTGCACCAGGGGGAGTCCAGGACCGAGTTTGGGAAAGCCTGGTTTAGGGGAACCGCTTCCCACTAATTGATTTATGTAGCTGTTCAGTCATTATGATAGCTGATTGAGGTACTCACCCTCTTAACCTGTAACCTTGTCTGTCTGTCTCTTAAACCGGTTCTGTCTCCACACAGACAATGAGATGAGGAGCCCAGGGGAAAGGGACTAGGGAATTTCACAGCGTGAAACGTTACACTGTCTCCCCAAATGTCTTTTACCCTTATTGGAATGTACAGACCACCTTCCACCAAAAGTCTGTTTTTAATCAGTTTAATAACATGCTTAGGGAATGTGACTTTGGGAAAGAGGTCATCTTAATGGGAGATTTTAACACTAATTATGAAGACAAGTCTTGTAGGAAAACCCTCAAATGGATCACTAATACCTTTTGACCTTACACAGCTAGTTAAAGGGCCAACCAGGGTGACTTGTTGCTCTAAAACACAGATTGACCTGGTGTTCAGTAATAAACCAGAGAGAGTGACTAAATCATTCAATATGGTTACTGGGTTATCTGATCATATTCTGACACTTACAGTCAGAATGCTGTCTAAGAGCAGGTTTAACCCCTCTACTGTTAGAAAGCCGGATCAACTAAGAATACCTAAGAGTGAATTAAGCTATTTTGAAAAGGTAAGTAAGGGAATTAACTGGAATGATCTCTTGTCCTATACAGACGTGGAAGCTGATAGTCAGGTTTTTCTATCCACAATCCAGACTACAATAAATGTTTTCCTAAAGAAAATCAAATCCAAACCTGGCCAAAAGAGCACTCTTCCTTGGCAAAAAGGAGAAATCTGGACGTTGATGAAAGAACGAGATTATGCTCTAAAAATAGCCCTAAGATCCAAATTAGAGCATGACAGACGTAGGTTTACCATGTTGAGAAACAAGATGATGAAAGAAATCACAGTCCAAGGCAAACTTTTGTATTAACATAATTGGTGAAGCAAAGGGAAATTCTAAACTGATCTGGGAGAATCTAAACAAGTTAACAGGGAAAGACCATAGTAACACTGCAAAAAGACTAGAAATCATGGTGAATAGCAATCTAACACAGGATGCATTCGAAACAGCAATAGCCTTCAATTCCTACTTTATTGACTCGGTCAGGGTACTGACACAGAACCCCTCCACTGGTTTCTTGGGCTCAGTGCTAGTGAATGACGCTCAACCTAAGGGAGGTTTCTGAGTCAAAGTTGAACAAGGTGATTAGCTCGCTAAAGAACTCTAAAGCCAAATATGTGTTTGGGCTGGACTCTACCTTTCTTAAAAACTACAAAGAGTCACTCATTGGCCCCATTACTAAGGTCACCAACACATCTATTGGTCTCAGGGTGTTTCCAAGGGAATGGAAGTCGGCCATAATAACAGCCATCTTTAAATCAGGCGACCCTGCTGACGTGAGTAACTACAGGCCCATTAGTATACTACCTGTGGTGTCAAAGGTTGTTGAAAAGAGTGTAGCAGAACAACTGATTGCCCACCTCAACAACAGCCCCTTCACATTACACTCCATGCAGAGCAAAACACTCCACAGAAATGGCCAACTGCTTTCTTCTGGAAAATGTGAAGTCCAAGATGGACAAAGGGGGCATTGTTGGGGCTGTGTTTCTGGACCTAATGAAGGCATTTGATACTGTTAACCATGAGATTCTCATCACAAAATTGTCCAAGTTCAACTTTTCCCCCGATGACTTGAGATGGATGAAATCATACCTTGAAGGCAGAACTCAGTGTGTCAGAGTGAACTCAGTGTGTCGCCCACTCTTAGCTATGATGTGGGCGTGCCCCAAGGGTCAATACTGGGGCCCCTCCTGTTCAGCCTGTACATTAATGATCTACCTTCTCAAATTCAACCTGTCTAATTTCCGATTTATGTGAAATTGACTACAGAAGTAGCAACCTGTACTTCAAATCTATGATACTCACCCACTTAACATACTGCTTGACTAGTTGGGCCCAAGCTTGCTGTACAACATGAAGACCTATTCAGTCTGTCTATAAACAGGCTCTCAAAGTGCTTGATAGGAAGCCCAATAGCCACCATCACTGTTACATCCTCAGAAAGCATGAGCTCCTGAGTTGGGAAAATCTTGTGCAATACACCGATGCATGTCTTGTATTCAAGATCCTAAATGGACAGGCTCCCCCTCCACTCAGTATTTGTGTTAAACAGAAAACCCAAAGATGTGGCAGCAGATCCACAAAGTCTGCCATGAGAGGTGACTGTATAGTTCCCTTAAGGAAAAGCACCTTCAGTAAATCTGTTTTCTCTGTGAGAGCTTTCCATGTCTGGAATACACTGCCATCAGACACACATAACTGCACCACATATCACACTTTCACAAAATGCATGAAGACATGGCTAAAGGTCAATCAGATTTGTGAACATGGTCCCTAGCTGTGTTGCTGCTTTCCATGTTGTCTGTTGTCTGTATCTTGTGAGGTGTGGAAACACTTTGTTGCTTTTATGAATTTTGTCTTGCTGCTTTTTGTTCTATGTTGCTCTGTCTGTATGCTACGTCTTGCTTGTCCTATGTTGATCTGTCTGTATGCTATGTCTTGCTTGTCCTATGTTGATCTGTCTGTATGCTATGTCTTGCTTGTCCTATGTTGATCTGTCTGTATGCTATGTCTTGCTTGTCCTATGTTGATGTGTCTGTATGCTATGTCTTGCTTGTCCTATGTTGATCTGTCTGTATGCTATGTCTTGCTTGTCCTATGTTGATGTGTCTGTATGCTATGTCTTGCTTGTCCTATGTTGCTATTGTCTATATTGTAATTGTTTTTAATAACCTGCCCATTAGCCGGCTGGCTAAAACCGGAACTTTTACTGAAACGTTGAGCAATGTGCACTGTCCCTGTACAAATAAAATAAACTCAAACTCAGACTGTTTGTGTGTGTGTGTGTATAACAGACAGTATGCCTGTGGAAGACATGGCTCCTGTTATTATCTGTATGTCCGTTTTGTAGGCCTGTAGTCAGACCAGGACCCACAGTGATTTAAAGCCCCAACAAGGAACAGTCTTTCTGGGATAAGAGGGAGCGGGCCTGGGTGGGTATGGAGCAAATCTCTACACCAGCATGTAACCTCTCTATCTCACACACACACACACACACACACACACACACTGCAGGCCAGGGGGAAGCCAATGAGTCATAAAGATGCGCTGTGTGTTCTAAGCAAGACCGTGGCCCGGTCAAGCTGAAGCTGCAGAGCTGGGTGGTCCACTTAGCATTCTCACACACACACACAATTTCCGAGGGGAAACCCTCAGAGATTTGGCTGGAGAAGTCAATGTTGATAGACGAGCTGCGCCTCTGCTCTCTGAGGTGTGTCTGTCGGTCTGTGTGCGTGACAGAGTGACTCAACAGTCAGCCTGGTCTCAAAGACTAGATCTCTCGCTCTCTTGCTGTTTACACATGATCTACTTCACTTGATTTGTCAATGAACAAAAGTGAAATAAACAATAAATGTACATTAAACATAACACTCACAAAAGTTCCAAAGAATAAAGTCATTTCAAATGTCATATGTACAAATAATTAAAGTACAAAAGTGAAAATAACTAAACATAAGTGTTTACAAGGCTGTTTGTCCTTCAGTGGTTCTCGTGGCAACAGGTTACAAATATTACTGCTGTGATGTCACACTGCGGTATTTCACCCAGTAGATATGAGTTTATCAAAATTGGGTTTGTTTACAAATCCTTTGTGGGTCTGTGTAATCTGAGGGAAATATGTGTCTAATATGGTCATTGATAAACCTAGTTTTAATGATTCCAACCCAAGTGTATGTAAACTTCCAACTTCAGCTGTAGGTGCTGCTGTAGGCCATCGTTGGTTGGGGACAGAGACACCAGATCATCAGCAAACAGTAGACATTTGACTTCAGATTCTTGTAGGGTAAGGCCCGGTGCTGCAGACTGCTCTCGTGCCCTCGCCAATTCGTTGATATAAGTACGGTTCTGTATTTATTTTCTTAGTCAACCTGTTTGTTTGCCAGAGCATTTGCTGTATAGCTTGGAAATAAGAGTCTTGGTAGTCGGAGGAATCCTAGGAATGGAATCCTTCCAGGAAATGTTTTCCAAAATCACATTGTAGGTTTGGAGTTTTGATTTGGAGTGAAGGTTATGTTGTGGAGGGTAGTATCCTGTATATGTCCTTGCCGAAAAATTCAACTTTATCTAAATAAAACATGTTTTTTTTCTGGTTGTATCTTATCCTGTCTTTTTTCCAGTTTCCAGACATCTTTTACTTTTGGTCGTTGATGTTGTTGTAACTTTTTTGAACTGGTCTCGCACTCTCTCTGTCCAGGGTGTCTCCCCTCCAGAAGTCTGAGATAGTGGACATGGTGAAGAAGCATGTGAAGGCCATCACTCTGGCCATAGGAGATGGGGCCAATGACGTGGGCATGATCCAGACTGCCCATGTAGGAGTTGGCATCAGTGGCAACGAGGGCATGCAGGCAACCAACTCCTCGGACTACTCCATCGCACAGGTAACACACACACACTAAGTAGAGAACGGAAGAGGGGGAGAAAGGGAGGAGAGGAGCAGGAGAAGCTAGTTGAAGTATTCTGTGAGAGCCAGAGGAATCTCTCTATCTATTTATCTGTCTTTATCACTCAGGTGTCTACTACTGCTTATCTCTTTGTCTCACCCTGTATCTCTCTCTCTCTCTCTCACTCACCCCCCCCTCTCTCTCTCACACTCACCCCACTTTCTCTCTCACACTGACCCCCCCCCTCTCTCTCTCTCTCTCTCTCATTCACCCCCCCTCTCTCTCTCACTCTCACTCACCCCCCTCTCTCTCTCACTCACCCCCCTCTCTCTCACTCACCCCCCCTCTCTTTCTGTTGCTAGTTTTCCTACCTAGAGAAGTTGTTGCTGGTCCATGGGGCGTGGAGTTATAACCGTGTCACTAAGTGTATTCTCTACTGTTTCTATAAGAATGTGGTTCTCTACATCATAGAGGTAAGACACACCCCTCCCCCTCACTTTCCCACCCTTCAACCCTCCCTCCCTCCCTCCCTCTCCCACCCTTCAACTCTCACCTCTCCCACCCTTCAACTCTCACCTCTCTCACTCTTCAACCCTCCCTCCCTCTCCTACCCTTCAACCCTCACCTCTCCTACCCTTCAACCCTCACCTCTCCCACCCTTCAACTCTCACCTCTCCCACCCTTCAACCCTCCCTCCCTCTCCCACCCTTCAACCCTCCCTCCTCCCCTCCCACCCTTCAACCCTCCCTCCCTCCCTCTCCCACCCTTCAACCCTCCCTCCCTCTCTCACCCTTCAACTCTCCCTCCCTCTCTCACCCTTCAACTCTCCCACCCTTCAACCCTCCCTCTCCCACCCTTCAACCCTCCCTCCCTCACCCTTCAACCCTCCCTCCCTCTCCCACCCTTCAACCCTCCCTCCCTCTCCCACCCTTCAACCCTCACCTCTCCCACCCTTCAACCCTCCCTCCCTCTCCCACCCTTCAACCCTCCCTCCCTCTCTCACCCTTCAACTCTCCCACCCTTCAACCCTCCCTCCCTCTCCCACCCTTCAACCCTCCCCCCTCTCCCACCCTTCAACCCTCACCTCTCCCACCCTTCAACCCTCACCTCTCCCACCCTTTCAACCCTCCCTCCCTCTCCCTCCCTCTCCCACCCTTCAACCCTCACCTCTCCCACCCTTCAACCCTCACCTCTCTGACCCTTCAACCCTCACCTCTCCCACCCTTCAACTCTCACCTATCCCACCCTTCAACCCTTACCTCTCCCACCCTTCAACCCTCACCTCTCCCACCCTTTCAACCCTCCCTCCCTCTCCCACCCTTCAACCCTCACCTCTCCCACCCTTCAACCCTCACCTCTCTGACCCTTCAACCCTCACCTCTCCCACCCTTCAACCCTCCCTCCCTCTCCCACCCTTCAACCCTCCCTCCCTCTCCCACCCTTCAACCCTCCCTCCCTCTCTTACCCTTCAACCCTCCTTCCCTCTCCCACCCTTCAACCCTCCCTCCCTCTCCCACCCTTCAACCCTCCCTCCCTCTCCCACCCTTCAACTCTCCCACCCTTCAACCCTCCCTCCCTCTCCCACCCTTCAACCCTCCCTCCATCTCCCACCCTTCAACCCTCCCTCCATCTCCCACCCTTCAACCCTCACCTCTCCCACCCTTCAACCCTCACCTCTCCCACCCTTCAACTCTCACCTCTCCCACCCTTCAACTCTCACCTCTCCCACCCTTCAACCCTCCCTCCCTCTCCCACCCTTCAACCCTCACCTCTCCCACCCTTCAACCCTCACCTCTCCCACCCTTCAACCCTCACCTCTCCCACCCTTCAACTCTCACTCCCTTCAACTCTCCCATCCTTCAACCCTCCCTCCCTCTCTCAACCTTTAACCCTCACCTCTTCAACCCTCCCTCCCTCCCTCTCTCAACCTTCAACCCTCACCTCTTCCACCCTTCAACTCTCCCACCCTTCAACCCTCACCTCCCCATCACCCCTCCCACATATAGACTGTACCTTATAAATGCCATCCAGTAATGTTTGAAGATGTATTACTATTTAAAACAACATTAGTAGAAGCTGGACCCATTTGGAGAGAGACTAACTCCCTTTCCCTCCTTAGACCAATCTCTTTTCTCTCTCTCTCTCTCTCACAGACACACACACACAACCACACACATTAACAGAGACATTTTGCAGCTGTTTGTCGAAATGTTTGACAATGACGGATGAGGTGCTCCTCTGGTGTCTGCTTTCTGTCTCACACGCACACACATACACCCACACACACATGGTCGGTCAGGGACTGTGTGTGTGTGATGGGTCAGGGGCATTTTGGAAGGCTCCACCATCATGAGGGTGATTTGTCAGCTGTGCCCCCTTCTCTGTCTAACATTAAGGAGGCCAGCAGGTGCAGACCCTCAACCTCTACCTTCTACCACAATGTCCCTCTCTCTCAGGTCTAAGGATGTGTGATTATCACATGTGATTGGCTGCCTGTAGAGATCTGTACGTCAAAGGGCATAGACACTCTCTGTCCACAAAGCAGAGATACAGAGTGGTGTGTTTTGGGGAGGGGGGGGTTGGCAGAGCAGGCGGGTGCTCCACTGTATGCTCCAGGAACCTCACCACACTCTGATCAGTCTGTGTCTCTGTATGGATGGATGTTTTACTCTTTGTAGATACCTTTAGCATTGGGTAGTGTGAACTGATCCTAGATCTGTAATCTACAGGGCCTTCAGAAAGTATTCATACCCCTTGACTTATTCCACATTCTGTTGTGTTACAGCCTGAATTCTAAATGGATTCAATATATTTCTTCTCTCTCACCCATCTACACACATAATGACAAAGTGAAAACATTGTTCTAGAAATTGTTGCAGATTTATTACAAATCAAATACAGGGGCCTCACGAGTGGCGCAGCGGTCTGAGGTACTGCATCGCAGTGCTTGAGGCGTCACTACAGACCCGGGTTCGATCTCAGGCTGTGTCACAACCGGCCGTGACAGGGAGTCCCATAGGGCGTCGCGCAGTTGGTCCAGCGTCGTCCGGGTTAGGGTAGGGTTTGGCCGGGGGGGCTTTACTTGGCTCATCACACTCTATTGACTCCTTGTGGCAGGCCGGGCACCTGCAGGCGGACTCTGGTCGTCAGTTGAACGGTGTTTCCTCCGTCACATTGGTGCAGGTGGCTTCCGGGTTAAGCTGATGGGTGTTACGGAGCGCTGTGTGGCAGGTCATATTTAGGAGGACACATGACCCGATCTTCGCCTCTCCCGTTTGTGAATCACGATGACATCAGTGATCTTCAGGTTGGAGCTCTAGAAAGAGGCCTGAGTTCCCGTCTTGCAATTCCGAGTTCGATGACCGTTCAAAACGTGTTTTCCCACTCAGACCTCATTCTTTTCCGAGTTCCCAGTTGTCTTGAACTCACTGAAGTCTGAGATTTCCGAGTTCCCAGTTGTCTTGAACTCACTGAAGTCTGAGATTTCCGAGTTCCCAGTTGTCTTGAACTCACTGAAGTCTGAGATTTCCGAGTTCCCAGTTGTCTTGAACTCACTGAAGTCTGAGATTTCCGAGTTTCAAGTTGTTTTGAGCGCGGCATAAATCATGCTGGATTGACAGCATGGCCAATGTTGAATGTTCATCCTTTTAAGCTTGGAAAAGAGACCCTTAAACCCTTGCTTGCAGTTAGCCACTTATTCTTTCCAAACCACTTATTGCGATTTCCAACTTGTGTAATGTTTATGTCCAATAGCAGATTAGCACCGATACGTTTTATCTATAATTTCTCTTCATTATTTCTCTTCATATGACAAGGTTTGAAAAGGATTTGCCAGTAGATTGTCGACTTGATTTTTTAGCTCTACCCGTAGATTTTGCAGTGACGTAGTGTCCCCATTACAGAACACCGAGCCAATCACGCCGCAACTAGAGAACGTTACCAACCCCGACGCTCCGTATTTTCCGCTGGCTGCCCCACCACCACAGAAAGCACTGAGCTGAAACAGCTGCCTTACTCAATAAAGCAACAAAAAGTTGTATGTGGCTTTATTGTTTTACATTCTTTGCAAACTGATATGTGACATGTATTAATCCCCAAATAACATGCAAAAAACAACATAAAACAAACAAACAGGTGCCTAAATAGGTGGGGTTCAAAACAGTTGACTGGTTGCCACTGATTACAAGCATACCCATAACATGATGCAGCCACCACTATGCTTGAAAATATGGAGAGTGGTACTCAGTAATGTGTTGTATTGGATTTCCCACACAGATAACACTTTGTATTCAGGACAAAAAGTGAATTGCTTTGCCACGTTTTCTCCTATCACGGCCATTAAACTCTAACTGTTTTAATGTCGTCATTGGCCTCATGATGAAATCTCTGAGTGGTTTCCTTCCTCTCCGGCAACTGAGTTAGGAAGGTCGCCTGTATCTTTGTAATGACAATCAATTACTTCTCCATGTTCAAAAGGATATTGTCAATGTCTGCTTTTTTATTTTTTACCCATCTACCAATAGATGCCCTTCTTTGAGAGACATTGGAAAACCTCCCTGGCCTTTGTGGTTGAATCTGTGTTTGAAATTCACTGCTGGACTGAGGGACCTTCCAGATAATTTTATGTGTGGGGTACAGAGATGAGATAGTCATTCAAAAGTCATGTTAAGCACTTTCTTTGAACGCAGAGTGAGTCCATGCAACTTATTATTTGACTTAAGCATATTTTTACTCCTGAACTTATTTAGGCTTGCCATAACAAAGGGGTTGAATACTTATTGAGTCAGCTTATCATTTTTTATTAATTTGTAAACATTTTGAAATACTTTATTCCACTTTGACATTATGGTGTATTGTGTGTAGGCTAGTGACACAAAATCTAAATGGAATCTTTTTTAAATTCAGGCTGTAACACAACAAAATGTGGAAAAAGTCAAGAGAATTGAATACTTTCTGAAGTCAATATATGCACAAGGGCTACGTGGTTATCCTCTATCTATCCCTGTTAATCAATTCATTCCATGCTCCCTTGTTTCACTCATCCTATATCATCCCTCTCTTGTCCAGCTGTGGTTTGCCTTTGTGAACGGCTTCTCTGGACAGATTCTGTTTGAACGCTGGTGTATCGGCCTCTACAACGTGGTGAGTGTTCACTTTATTCATACTGTCCATTTCTCTGTCTCACTCTTTCTGGATCTGTCCTTTACACCCCCACGTTCTATATGTTTGATCCCTTTCTCCCTCTCCCTCCCTCTCCCTGTCTCCCTCCCCCTCCCTCCCTCCCTCCCTCCCTCCCTCCCTCCCTCCCTCCCTCCCTCCCTCCCTCCCTCCCTCCCTCCCTCCCTCCCTCCCTCCCTCCCTCCCTCCTTCCCTCCCTCCCTCCCTCCCTCCCTCCCTCCCTTTTAATCTCTCCCTCCCTCCCTCCCTCCCTCCCTCCCTCCCTCCCTCCCTCCCTTTTAATCTCTCCCTCCCTCCCTCCCTCCCTCCCTCCCTCCCTCCCTCCCTCTCTTTTAATCTCTCCTTCCCTCCCTCCCTCCCTCTCTTTTAATCTCTCCTTCCCTCCCTCCCTCTCTTTTAATCTCTCCTTCCCTCCCTCCCTCCCTCTCTTTTAATCTCTCCTTCCCTCCCTCCCTCCCTCCCTCTCTTTTAATCTCTCCTTCCCTCCCTCCCTCCCTCCCTCCCTCTCCCTGTCTCCCTCCCTCCCTCCCTCTCTCTCTTTTAATCCCTCCCTCCCTCCCTCTCTCTCTTTTAATCCCTCCCTCCCTCCCTCTCTTTTGATCTCTCCTTCCCTCCCTCTCTCTCTCTTTCCCTCTCCCTCTTTTTCCATGTCTCTACTCTGTGTGAGCTGTTTGGAAGTGGTGGAATTACTGCTGATTGTGTCACTGTGATTGTTGTGCTGATTGTGTCACTGTGATTGTTGTGCTGATTGTGCCACTGTGATTGTTGTGCTGATTGTGTACCTGTGATTGTTGTTCTGATTGTGTCACTGTGATCGTTGTGCTGATTGTGTCACTGTGATCGTTGTGCTGATTGTGTCACTGTGATCGTTGTGCTGATTGTGTCACTGTGATTGTTGTGCTGATTGTGTCACTGTGATTGTTGTGCTGATTGTGTCACTGTGATTGTTGTGCTGATTGTGTCACTGATTGTTGAGCTGATTGTGTACCTGTGATTGTTGTGCTGATTGTGTACCTGTGAGCTGATTGTGTCACTGTGATTGTTGTGCTGATTGTGTCACTGTGATTGTTGTGCTGATTGTGTCACTGTGATTGTTGTGCTGATTGTGTCACTGTGATTGTTGTGCTGATTGTGTCACTGTGATTGTTGTGCTGATTGTGGTCACTGTGATTGTTGTGCTGATTGTGTCACTGTGATCGTTGTGCTGATTGTGTCACTGTGATTGTTGTGCTGATTGTGCGACCGATAAAACAGCCAACGGAGTAAGTCTGAATTTCTGAAAGTCAATCGATCATAGTGTTTGTTTGGGTGTTTTACGTTGTACTGTGTGTGTGTCAGATCTTCACAGCGCTGCCTCCCTTCACTCTGGGGATCTTTGACCGGCCGTGCAGTCAGCAGAACATGCTCCGCTTCCCCCAGCTATACAGCATCACCCAGAACGCTGAGGGGTTCAACACCAAGGTACACACACACCCAAACAAACAAACACGCACAGATCACTTTTTTACATTTTCAATCGTATTGAAATACTGTGCACACAAACACTGCCATAATTATTAATGGACAAACATATGGAACGTTTTTGAACATTGAACACTATGAATGAAACAATTTGAGTTTAGACAGAGGTCGAGTTTAGTTTAGAGTTTCACAACCAACTTGTAGGCCTATATGAACATTTATTGCATCATCTGAAATAAAGCTACACTATATATATATACACAAAGTAGGTGGACAACACTTCAAATTAGTGGATTTGGGTATTCCAGCCACACCCGTTGCTGACAGGTGTATAAAAATCGAGCACACAGCCATGCAATCTCCATAGACAAACCTTGGCAGTAGAATGGCCTTACTGAAGAACTCAGTGACTTTCAACGTGGCACCGTCATAGGATGCCACCTTTCCAACAAGTCAGTTCGTCAAATTTCTGCCCTGCTAGAGTTGCCCCGGTCAACTGTAAGGGCTGTTATTGTGAAGTAGAAAGGTCTAGGAGCAACAACGGCTCGGCCACAAAGTGGTTGGCCACACAAGCTCAAAACGAGACTGCCGAGTGCTGAAGCGTGTAGCACATAAAAATCGTCTGTCCTCTGTGGCAACACTCACCACCAAGTTCCAAACTGACTCTGGAAGCACGTCAGCACAATAACTGTTCGTAGGGAGCTTCATGAAATGGGTTTCCATGGCCGAGCAGCTGCACACAAGGCTAAGATCACCATGCGCAATGCCAAATGTTGGCTGGAGTGGTGTAAAGCTCCCCACCGTTGGACTCTGGATGAGTGGAAACACGTTCTCTGGAGTGATGAATCATGCTTCACCATCTGGCAGTCCGACGGACGATTCTGGGTTTGGCTGAGCAGGTAGAACACTACCTACCCCAATGCACAGTGCCAAATGTAACGCTTGGTGGAGGAGGAATAATTCTCTGAGACTGTTTTTCATGGTTTGGGCTAGGCCCCTTAATGTTAACACTACAGCATACAATAACATTCTAGATTACTCTGTGCTTTCTACTTTGTGGCAACAGTTTGGGGAAGGCCCTTTCCTGTTTCAGCATGACAATGCCCCCGTGCACAAATCGAGGTCCGTACAGAAAGTGTTTGTTGACATCGGTGTGGAAGAACTTGACTGGCCTGCACAAAGCCCTGACCTCAACCCCATCAAACACCTTTAGGATGAATCTGAACGCCAGGCCTAATCACCCAACATCTGTGCCAAACCTCACTAATGCTCTTGTGGATGAATGGAAGCAAGACCCTGCAGCAATGTTCCAACATCTAGTGGAAAGACTTCCCAGAAGAGTGGAGGCTGTTATAGCAGCAAAGGGGGGAGAAACTTCATATTAATGCCCATGACTTTGGAATGAGATGTTCGACGAGCAGGTGTCCACATACTTCTGGTCATGTAGTTTATGATTGTCATGGTTATGTTCTCCCATAGCTCAGTGTTTGATGGGTCATGTCTGGGGCTTGTGTCCATGTCTCTGTGATGGATGTGTGATGCCTGGTGTTTGTTTTGGAATCCTGCAGGTAAACAAGGTGGCAGGGAGACTGGACCATCCACATGGCAACTCTAATGAGAATAAGGAAATCATTAATTTAGGGGTAGAAAGTGTGTGTGTGCGTAGGTGTAGGGCAGTTAGTTAGTAGCGATGGTGAATACATAGTGGTAGTTGTATTACTGAACACTGTTTTTCTGTGGGCTCTGAGTGTTTTGGCTTTGGTTTTTACTGACACTACTACTGCCCTCTCGCTCTTTCATTCTCTCTCTTTCATTCTCCCTCTCTCTCTCTTTCATTCTCTCTCCATCCATCTCTCTTATTCTCTCTCTCGCTCTCTTTCATTCTCTCTCTCTCTCTCTTTCATTCTCTCTCTCTCTCCATCCCTCTCTCAGGTGTTTTGGGGTCACTGTATAAATGCTCTGATCCATTCCATTATTCTCTTCTGGTTTCCACTCAAAGTTCTAGAACATGGTAAGTAGTGGTCCCTACACCCACTGCTAGAGACACTCACTCACTCACTCGCACACGTCCACTCTGCTAGAGACACTCACTCACACGTGCACTCTGCTAGACATATTGGTTCATATTGGACATACTGGTTCATCCTTGGGAGCAATTTCCAAACGCCTGAAGGTTCTAGAAGAAAAAGAAACGCACACCTATTTAGGTGAGGTGCTGGCTAGCGGAGTAGAAAAGTTGAAAATAAAAGAGCTGCACACTCTAGGAACTCAGATGCAAAAATTGAATTACCAACGTTTCGACAGCCAAGCCGTCATCAGGGTATAATCACAAACACTGCGGAATTACTTGTTTATGTAGTGTCAAAAGACACAGGTGTCTGTAATCATGGCCAAGAGTGGCCTGATATCATTGGTTAATGATCAAATATTAAAATAGAATACAAAGAACAGCATACAATCAACAAATGGATAGCATACAATCATAAATTCATTTTAGGCTACACAAGCTTACAAACAATTACAATGGCAAAGTCACAATAATCACAAGAATGGCTTCAGATCAAAGTCTATGTTGAGACCGAAGGGAACAAGGGTCTTTAAGTTAAAGATCCAGGCAGCCTCTCGTTTTAACAATAAATTATCAAGGTCACCCCCTCTCCTAGGGTGGGTGACATGTTCGATGCCAATATAACACAGAGACGAAATCGAGTGGCCTGCCTCCAAGAAGTGGGCCGCAACTGGATAAGTAAAGTTTTTACACCTAATGGTGCTACGATGCTCTGAGATACGTACTTTTAATTCACGTTTTGTTTTACCTACATCATTTTTACCACAAGGACAAGTTATAAGATAAATAACTTCCTTAGTGGAGCACGTAATAACACCTTTTATTGGGATCGATTTCCCTGTTTGTGGGTGTTTGAAGGATCTACCTCAATAAGTGCCATTGCATTGAGCACAGCCATTACATTTGTAGTTTCCATCCAGTAGGGGCGCAAATAGACGTTGTTAAGGAATATATGCCCGACGGTACCACTTTGATCTGTACAAACAATAGTACGCAAGTAT
This sequence comes from Oncorhynchus masou masou, assembly GCF_036934945.1. Taxonomy (NCBI): domain Eukaryota; kingdom Metazoa; phylum Chordata; class Actinopteri; order Salmoniformes; family Salmonidae; genus Oncorhynchus; species Oncorhynchus masou. The sequence goes on along the minus strand of NC_088239.1, from coordinate 14,638,445 downwards.
AAACACCATGGGACCACACAACCGTCATACCGCTCAGGAAGGAGACGCGTTCTGTCTCCGAGAGATGAACGAACTTTGGTGCGAAAAGTGCAAATCAATCCCAGAACAACAGCAAAGGACCTTGTGAAGATGCTGAAGGAAACCGGTACAAAAGTATCTATATCCACAGTAAAACGAGTCCTATATAGGCATAACCTGAAAGGCCGCTCAGCAAGGAAGAAGCCACTGCTCCAAAACCGCCATAAAAAAGCCAGACTTCGGTTTGCAACTGCACATGGGGACAAAGATCATACTTTTTGGAGAAATGTCCTCTGGTCTGATGAAAATAAAAATAGAACTGTTTGACAATAATGACTATCGTTATGTTTGGAGTTAAAGGGGGAGGCTTGCAAGCCGAAGAACACCATCCCAACCGTGAAGCACGGGGGTGGCAGCATCATGTTGTGGGGGTGCTTTGCTGCAGGAGGGACTGGTGCACTGCACAAAATAGATGGCATCATGACGTAGAAAAATGATGTGGATATATTAAAGCAACATCTCAAGACATCAGTCAGGAAGTTAAAGCTTGGTTGCAAATGGGTCTTCCAAATGGACAATTACCCCATGCATATTTCCAAAGTTGTGGCAAAATGGCTTAAGGACAACAAAGTCAAGGTATTGGAGTGGCCATCACAAAGACCTGACCTCAATCCTATAGAAAATGTGTGGGCAGAACTGAAAAAGCGTGTGCGAGCAAGGAGGCCTACAAACCTGACTGTTACACCAGCTGTCAGGAGGAATGGACCAAAATTCACCCAACGTATTGTGGGAAGCTTGTGGAAGGCTACCCGAAACATTTGACCCAAGTTAAACAATTTAAAGGCAATGCTACCAAATATTATTTGAGTGTATGTAAACTTCTGACCCACTGGGAATGTGATGAAAGAAATAAAAGCTGAAATAAATAATTATCTCTACTATTATTCTGACATTTCACATTCTTAAAATAAATTGGTGATCCTAACTGACCTAAGACGGGGCATTTTTACTAGGATTAAATGTCAGGAATTGTGAAACTGAGTTTAAATGTATTTGGCTAAGGTGTATGTAAACTTCCGACTTCAACTGTAAATCTTGTAGTAAATGTTTCACAGTGTGTGTGTGTGTGTGTGTGTGTGTGTGTGTGTGTGTGTGTGTGTGTGTGTGTGTGTGTGTGTGTGTGTGCGTGTGCGTGTGTGTGCGTGTTCTCCCCAGACAGTCCTTTCAACAACGGTCATGGTACTGACTACCTGTTTGTGGGGAACATGGTGTACACGGTAAGCACAGCCCCTCAGTGTGTCTCATCTGTGTTGGTGCTGATACTCTGTACAAGAACATGGACTCATCCCACTAATTACAGAAGTAATGAAGTGTTCTCATGGGTCTACAGTGTCCTCAGCAATTGCTCCATTCATCTACAGTGTCCTCTCTATCACTCTGTTCCTTAAATTCAGCACGGTGTATGTCTGTTGCTTATTTGTTAGTGAGTGTTTAGATGGCTGAGAGCAGTGGTTATACTTTGAGTGTTTTAACAGGTATTGTTTACAGTATCATTATGGACATTTATCATCTCTGGTGTCGTTTGTGAATTAACCCCACCTCTCTTTCTCCCTCATTCTCTCTTTCTTTCTCCCCCTCATTCTCTCTCCCGCATTCTCTTTCTCCCCTCCCCTATGTTCTCTCATCCCCTCCCTCATTTTCTCTCTCCCCTCCCTCATTTTCTCTCTCCCCCTCCCTCATTTTCTCTCTCCCCCTCCCTCATTTTCTCTCTCCCCCTCCCTAATTTTCTCTCTCCCCCTCCATCATTTTCTCTCCCCGCCTCCCCAATTTTCTCTCTCCCTCCCTCATTTTCTCTCTCTCCCTCCCTCATTTTCTCTCTCTCCCTCCCTCATTTTCTCTCTCCCTCCCTCCCTCATTTTCTCTCTCCCTCCCTCATTTTCTCTCTCCCTCCCTCATTTTCTCTCTCCCTCCCTAATTTTCTCTCCCTGCCTCCCTAATTTTCTCTCTCCCCCTCCCTCATTTTCTCTCCCCCTCCCTCATTTTCTCTCTCGCCCTCCCTCATTTTCTCTCCCCGCCTCCCTAATTTTCTCTCTCCCTCCCTCATTTTCTCTCCCCGCCTCCCTAATTTTCTCTTCCCCTCCCTCATTTTCTCTCTCTCCCTCCCTCATTTTCTCTCCCCGCCTCCCTAATTTTCTCTCCCCCTCCCTCATTTTCTCTCTCTCCCTCCCTCATTTTCTCTACCTGCCTCCCTAATTTTCTCTCCCCCTCCCTCATTTTCTCTCTCCCTCCCTCATTTTCTCTCCCTGCCTCCCTAATTTTCTCTCACCCTCCCTCATTTTCTCTCTCTCACTCCCCCTCCATTCTCTCTCCCCCCTTCCTTATTTTCTCTCTCCCCGTCCATCATTCTCTCTCTCCCCCTCCCTCCCTCATTCTCTCTCTCTATCTCTTCTCCTGCCTCATTCTCTCTCTTTCTCTCCCCCTCTCCCTTTCTCTCTTCTCTCTGCAGTATGTGGTAGTAACGGTGTGTTTGAAAGCTGGTATGGAAACCACTGCCTGGACCAGGGTACAGTCTGTTTTACCGTAACGATTTCCTCTCCAACACACACTCCCACTGCACTACTCCTATAGACTACTTAGATGTACCGTGGTGACATACAGAACCACTCAAACGTTTGGACACACCTACTCATTCAAGGTGAAGCTGGTTGAGAGGATGCCAAGTGTGCAAAGCTTTCAAGGCAAAGGGTGGCTACTTTGAAGAATCTAAAATGTTTAACAACTTTTTTGGTTACTGCATGATTAGCGTGTGTTTTCATAGTTTTGATGTCTTCACTATTATTATACAATGTAGAAAATAGTAAAAAAAATATATATAAAAAAACTTGAATGTGTAGGTGTGTCCAAACTTTTGACTGGTACTGTACAGTCGTGGCCACAAGTTTTGAGAATGACACAATTATTAATTTTCACACAGTCTGCTACCTCAGTTTGTATGATGGCAATTTGCGTATACTCCAGAATGTTATGAAGAGTGATCAGATGAATTACAATTAATTGCAAAGTCCCTCTTTGCCATGCAAATAAACTGAATCCCAAAAAAAGCATTTCCACTACATTTCAGCCCTGCCACAAAAGGACCAGCTGACATCATGTCAGTGATTCTCTCGTTAACACATTGTTGTGAAGAAGGCTTCAGGGTGCCCAAGAAAGTCCAGCAAGCACCAGGACCGTCTCCTAAAGTTGATTCAACTGCGGGATCGGGGCACCACCAGTACAGAGCTTGCTCAGGAATGGCAGCAGGCAGGTGTGAGTGCATCTGCATGCACAGTGAGGCGAAGACTTTTGGAGGATGGCCTGGTGTCAAAAAGGGCAGCAAAGAAGCCACTTCTCTCCAGGAAAAACATCAGGGACAGACTGATATTCTGCAAAAGGTACAGGGATTGGACTGCTGAGGACGGGGGTAAAGTCATTTTCTCTGATGAATCCCCTTTCTGATTGTTTGGGGCATTCGGAAAAAAGCTTGTCCGGAGAAGACAAGGTGAACGCTACCATCCGTCCTGTGTCATGCCAACAGTAAAGCATCCTGAGACCATTCATGTGTGGGGTTGCTTCTCAGCCAAGGGAGTGGGCTCACTCACAATTTTGCCTAAGAACACAGCCATGAATAAAGAATAGTACCAACAAATCCTCCGAGAGCAACTTCTCCCAACCATCCAGGAACAGTTTGGTGACGAACAATGCCTTTTACAGCATGATGGAGCAACTTGCCATAAGGCAAAAGTGATAACTAAGTGGCTTGGGGAACAAAACATCGATATTTTGGGTCCATGGCCAGGAAACTCCCCAGACCTTAATCCCATTGAGATTTTGTGGTCAATCTTCAAGAGGCGGGTGGACAAACAAAAACCCACAAATTCTGACAAACTCCAAGCATTGATTATGCAAGAATGGGCTGCCATCAGTCAGGATGTGGCCCAGAAGTTAATTGACAGCATGCCAGGTCGGATTACAGAGGTCTTGAAAAAGAGGGGTCAACACTGCAAATATTGACTCTTTGCATCAACTTCATGTAATTGTCAATAAAAGCCTTTGGCTCTTATGACATGCCTGTAATTATACTTCAGATATTTTTGTCAGATATTACTATGGAATACTGAAGACACTGAAGCAGCAAACTTTGTGAAAAATAATATTTGTGTCATTCTCAAAACTTTTGTCCACGACTGTACATAGAAGCTAGCCTGCAGATGGAAGGTAGCCTGCAGATGGAAGGTAGCCTGCAGATGGAAGGTAGCCTGCAGATGGAAGGTAGCCTGCAGATGGAAGGTAGCCTGCAGATGGATGGCAGTCTACAGATGGATGGCAGTCTACAGATTGACAGCTGGCAGTGTGGGGTATACTCTAGTTTAGCACCCCCTATATACTGTACATCCAAACACAGTCCTTGCCATGTGTTACAGCCATCTCAGCTCATTACTACTGCGGTGAGGGGGGGTAGAGGTGGGTGTTGACACCCCCGTCCATTCTGCTGTCCACATAACACCCCCCTCCTTTCTTCTTCTTCTCCCTCCCTCCCCTCTCTCTCTCCCCCTCTCTTCTCCCTATAGTTCTCCCACCTGGCGGTGTGGGGCAGTATGATTCTCTGGGTGCTCTTCTTCACGGTCTACTCAGCTTTCTGGCCGTCCATCCCCATCGCTCCTGACATGCAAGGCCAGGCAAGTCTCCTCCTCCTCATGGTTCAAATGGTCTCTTCTGTTCAACGAAGCCGTGTCCACGGTGTCCTGTTGACTTGAAAAGCTGAGGTACCCGGTAGAGGTGTGCGGTCAGCCCCGATAACCCCGCCTCAGACCATGCTGTAAATATGTCATAATAGTTTGGAAACAGCTCCGTGGACCTGTTCTATATGGACTTAGTGCTTTCCACCTCCCAGCTCTCCCCAAACGTGTCAGTCATTTTGGTAATGGGATGGTGGGGGGTAATAACCCTTCATTACGCCTGGCGCCATTTCGGCTGGCCTTCTGGGTGTTCTATGTCAGCACTGCTGGAGCCCCAGGGAGATTCATACCCTGCCAGCCCGCTCTGCAGGCCCTCTGCACCTGCTACGCCGTCACCCGAGCCCCAGGCTTTTACGGCCTGCCCTGGAGGTGTTGACTCTAGAGTGGGTGGGATTGGCTGTGTAGGGCTGGTGGAGGACCGGTGGGTGGGTTTCTATGGGGTACCCCCTGATTGAGTGTTTTTAGGGGGCTAGTGTGTAGGTGCGGGGGTACCCCACTGTGCTGGGGAGGGAGGGAGGGGGAGAGAGGGAGGGGGAGAGAGGGAGGGGGAGAGAGGGAGGGGGAGGGAGGGAGGGGGAGAGAGGGGGGGGAGGGAGGGGGGGGGGAGGAGGGAGGGGGAGGGAGGGGGAGGGAGGGAGGGGGGAGAGGGAGGGGGAGAGAGGGAGGGGGAGAGAGGGAGGGGGAGGGAGGGAGGGGGAGAGAGGTGGAAGCCTCAGCCCCCTTCAGACCATTAATTCAATTTGTGTCAGAAATGAGGAACATGAATAACCATGCAGCTGCTCAGTCCAACTGGGGAACTGAGAAATACATACATCCTACCCTGACCCCACCTCTCTCCCCCATCGCAATCCCTCCCTGACCCCACCTCTCTCCCCCATCACAATCCCTCCCTGACCCCACCTCTCTCCCCGTCGCAATCCCTCCCTGACCCCACCTCTCTCCCCCATCGCAATCCCTCCCTCACCCCACCTCTCTCCCCCGTCGCAATCCCTCCCTGACCCCACCTCTCCCCCATCGCAATCCCTCCCTGACCCCACCTCTCTCCCCCGTCGCAATCCCTCCCTGACCCCACCTCTCTCCCCCATCGCAATCCCTCCCTGACCCCACCTCTCTCCCCCGTCGCAATCCCTCCCTGACCCCACCTCTCTCCCCCATCGCAATCCCTCCCTGACCCCACCTCTCTCCCCCATCGCAATCCCTCCCTCACCCCACCTCTCTCCCCGTCGCAATCCCTCCCTCACCCCACCTCTCTCCCCCATCGCAATCCCTCCCTGACCCCACCTCTCTCCCCCATCGCAATCCCTCCCTCACCCCACCTCTCTCCCCCGTCGCAATCCCTCCCTGACCCCACCTCTCTCCCCCATCGCAATCCCTCCCTCACCCCACCTCTCTCCCCCGTCGCAATCCCTCCCTCACCCCACCTCTCTCCCCCGTCGCAATCCCTCCCTGACCCCACCTCTCTCTCCCCATCGCAATCCCTCCCTGACCCCACCTCTCTCTCCCCTGTCGCAATCCCTCCCTCACCCCACCTCTCTCCCCCATCGCAATCCCTCCCTGACCCCACCTCTCTCCCCCATCGCAATCCCTCCCTGACCCCACCTCTCTCCCCCATCGCAATCCCTCCCTGACCCCACCTCTCTCCCCCATCGCAATCCCTCCCTGACCCCACATCTCTCCCCCGTCGCAATCCCTCCCTGACCCCACCTCTCTCCCCCATCGCAATCCCTCCCTGACCCCACCTCTCTCCCCCGTCGCAATCCCTCCCTGACCCCACCTCTCTCCCCCATCGCAATCCCTCCCTGACCCCACCTCTCTCCCCTGTCGCAATCCCTCCCTCACCCCACCTCTCTCCCCCCTCGCAATCCCTCCCTGACCCCACCTCTCTCTCCCCTGTCGCAATCCCTCCCTCACCCCACCTCTTTCCCCCATCGCAATCCCTCCCTGACCCCACCTCTCTCCCCCATCGCAATCCCTCCCTGACCCCACCTCTCTCCCCCATCGCAATCCCTCCCTGACCCCACCTCTCTCCCCCATCGCAATCCCTCCCTGACCCCACCTCTCTCCCCCGTCGCAATCCCTCCCTGACCCCACCTCTCTCTCCCCCATCGCAATCCCTCCCTGACCCCACCTCTCTCTCCCCTGTCGCAATCCCTCCCTCACCCCACCTCTCTCCCCCATCGCAATCCCTCCCTGACCCCACCTCTCTCCCCCATCGCAATCCCTCCCTGACCCCACCTCTCTCCCCCATCGCAATCCCTCCCTGACCCCACCTCTCTCCCCCATCGCAATCCCTCCCTGACCCCACCTCTCTCCCCCATCGCAATCCCTCCCTGACCCCACCTCTCTCCCCCGTCGCAATCCCTCCCTGACCCCACCTCTCTCCCCCATCGCAATCCCTCCCTGACCCCACCTCTCTCTCCCCTGTCGCAATCCCTCCCTCACCCCACCTCTCTCCCCCATCGCAATCCCTCCCTGACCCCACCTCTCTCTCCCCGTCGCAATCCCTCCCTGACCCCACCTCTCTCCCCTGTCGCAATCCCTCCCTCACCCCACCTCTCTCCCCCGTCGCAATCCCTCCCTGACCCCACTTCTCTCCCCCGTCGCAATCCCTCCCTGACCCCACCTCTCTCCCCCATCTCAATCCCTCCCTCACCCCACCTCTCTCCCCCATCGCAATCCCTCCCTCACCCCACATCTCTCCCCCATCACAACCCCTCCCTCACCCCACCTCTCTCCCCCATCGCAATCCCTCCCTCACCCCACATCTCTCCCCCATCACAACCCCTCCCTCACCCCACCTCTCTCCCCCGTCGCAATCCCTCCCTGACCCCACATCTCTCCCCTGTCGCAATCCCTCCCTCACCCCACCTCTCTCTCCCCTGTCGCAATCCCTCCCTGACCCCACCTCTCTCCCCCATCGCAATCCCTCCCTGACCCCACCTCTCTCCCCCATCGCAATCCCTCCCTCACCCCACATCTCTCCCCCATCGCAATCCCTCCCTCACCCCACATCTCTCCCCCGTCGCAATCCCTCCCTGACCCCACCTCTCTCCCCTGTCGCAATCCCTCCCTCACCCCACCTCTCTCCCCTGTCGCAATCCCTCCCTCACCCCACCTCTCTCCCCTGTCGCAATCCCTCCCTCACCCCACCTCTCTCTCCCCTGTCGCAATCCCTCCCTCACCCCACCACTCTCTCCCCTGTCGCAATCCCTCCCTGACCCCACCTCTCTCCCCCGTCGCAATCCCTCCCTCACCCCACCTCTCTCCCCCATCGCAATCCCTCCCTGACCCCACCTCTCTCTCCCCTGTCGCAATCCCTCCCTCACCCCACCTCTCTCCCCCATCGCAATCCCTCCCTGACCCCACCTCTCTCTCCCCTGTCGCAATCCCTCCCTCACCCCACCTCTCTCCCCCGTCGCAATCCCTCCCTGACCCCACCTCTCTCCCCGTCGCAATCCCTCCCTGACCCCACATCTCTCCCCTGTCGCAATCCCTCCCTCACCCCACCTCTCTCCCCCATCGCAATCCCTCCCTCACCCCACATCTCTCCCCCATCACAACCCCTCCCTCACCCCACCTCTCTCCCCCATCGCAATCCCTCCCTCACCCCACATCTCTCCCCCATCACAACCCCTCCCTGACCCCACCTCTCTCCCCCGTCGCAATCCCTCCCTGACCCCACATCTCTCCCCTGTCGCAATCCCTCCCTCACCCCACCTCTCTCTCCCCTGTCGCAATCCCTCCCTGACCCCACCTCTCTCCCCCATCGCAATCCCTCCCTCACCCCACCTCTCTCCCCCATCGCAATCCCTCCCTCACCCCACATCTCCCGCCCCTCTTGTTCTCCGCATCGCTTCCCACGTCACACATTCTGACCACCTCTCCCTTGCTCCCCCTATCTCTGCATTCATCTTCCCATAAGGGATGAATAATGGGCTGTTCATTGAGTGCTCTGTCTACTCTTCTAATAATTGTGTTTGTGTCTGTGTTTGTCGGAGACCGTGTCTGTGTGTGTTGGTGTTTTGACAGACTGAGAATGTGTGTTTGTGTGTATGTACGTATACGTGGAGGTGTTTGTCGGAGACTGACAGTCTGTCTGGTTGTCTGTGGGTGTGTGTCAGACAGGGAATGTGTGTGTAGTCTGAGCGTCTCTGGGTGTGTTTCCAGCTGTCACAGGGAATGTTTCATAACGGTTTTCCAATTCAGTCCGGAGAATCTTCCTGGGAATGCCAGCTGTGTCTGGCCCAAGCTATCTATCTCTGAACTACAGCCTCATAACAGCTACTAAGGATGTAGCTAGTTAGCCAGTACAACGTAGACTACAGCACAGTGTCCAGTTGTATTAATGTAGTATAGTAGAGAGATGGGCTTTGTTGCCAGGGCATATTCAGCTAACTGTTACTGGTATTCAGCATATGGTGGCAGAAATGGATACCATGTAGAAATACAAGGGAGGGGGCTCAAGGTGGACAACAGGCAGAGATGGATACCATGTAGAAATACAAGGGGGGGGGGGCTCAAGGTGGACAACAGGCAGAGATGGATACCATGTAGAAATACAAGGGGGGGGGGGCTCAAGGTGGACAACAGGCAGAGATGAATAAAGAAACAGACGCTTCAAGAGAAAGAAAAATACATACAGATGGAGAGAATCTGAGTGGAGAGAAAGGAAGATGTAGCTGATTGAGAGAGCGGGAGAGAGATAGAAGTTGAGTGGATGATTAACCCCTAGAGTCAGGGTTAGAGGTCAGAGGTCAACGCGACTGACTGCAGCTAGATGACAGAGGGAGGAGACCCTAGTAGTTACTCAATGAAGAGTATCTGCCTAACTTGTTACTGGAATGTTGTGTTATGTTGATATGGTGTGTGTGTTATGTTGATGTGGTGTGTGTGTGTGTGTACGTGTGTGTGTTGACGGTGTGTGTGTGTGTTGACGTGTGTGTGTGTTGTGTTAACGTGTGTGTGCGTGTGTTATGTTGACGTTGTGCGTTATGTTGACATTGTGCGTTATGTTGACGTTGTGTGTGTGTGTTGACGTGTACGTGTGTGTTGACGTGTACGTGTGTGTTGACGTGTGTATGTGTGTGTGTGTGTGTGTGTGTGTGCTGACGTGTGTGTGTGCGTTGTTGACGTGTGTGTGTGTGCGTTGTTGACGTGTGTGTGTGTGCGTTGTTGACGTGTGTGTGTGTGTGTGTGTGCGTTGTTGACGTGTGTGTGTGTGTGTGCGTTGTTGACGTGTGGGTGTGTTATGTTGACCTATGTGTGTGTTATGTTGACCTATGTGTGTGTTATGTTGACCTATGTGTGTGTTATGTTGACGTGTGTGTGTGTGTGTGTGTGTTATGTTGATATGCGTGTGTGTGTGTTTTGACTGTGTGTGTGTGTTTTGACTGTGTGTGTGTGTTTTGACTGTGTGTGTGTTGTGTTGACTGTGTGTGTGTTGTGTTGACTGTGTGTGTGTTGTGTTGACTGTGTGTGTGTGTTGTGTTGACTGTGTGTGTGTGTGTGTGTGTGTGTGTGTGTGTGTGTGTGTGTGTGTGTGTGTGTGTGTGTGTGTGTGTGTGTGTGTGTGTGTGTGTGTGTGTGTGTGTGTGTGTGTGTTGTGTTGACTGTGTGTGTGTGTGTGTGTTGTGTTGACTGTGTGTGTGTGTGTGTTGTGTTGACTGTGTGTGTGTGTGTGTTATTTTTGACGGTGTGTGTTATGTTGATGGTGTGTGTGTGTATGTGTGTGTGCGTGTGTGTGATGTTGACGGTGTTTGTGTGTGTGTGTGTGTTATGTTGATGGTGTGTGTGTGTGTTATGTTGATGGTGTGTGTTATGTTGACGGTGTGTGTGTGTTATGTTGA